>NC_081433.1:58180836-58492689 GCF_949786415.1 Peromyscus eremicus
CGCTGTGCCAAGGAAACACATTTACACTTGCTGAGATGTAGTTTTCATAGAACGCCTCTTGTAGCTCCGAGTTCCCTGCCCCTGGAAGCAGAGGCAGTTGTGAGCTGCGTAACTTAGGAGAAAGGAACTGAACTTGGTCCTCTGCGAGTGCCCTTAACTGCCAAACCACTCCTCTAGCCCTTGTCTTGTTTTGGGGGACAGGGCTGCAGTATGTGAACTCCTCCAGCTTGGCCTCAAACTCAGGCCTGACCTCTTACCTCAGCCTCCCGGATTCTGGATGACAGGTGAGCCCAACAAGCCTGACTCCTATAAACCATGGATTGGGCATCAGCCCCCCGGGGGATGAGGAGCTGGTGCC
This sequence comes from Peromyscus eremicus, assembly GCF_949786415.1. Classification (NCBI taxonomy): domain Eukaryota; kingdom Metazoa; phylum Chordata; class Mammalia; order Rodentia; family Cricetidae; genus Peromyscus; species Peromyscus eremicus. Next base: position 58,181,195 of record NC_081433.1, read on the forward strand.
CACTGCATGTATAAAGATTACATTAGATGAGAAAACATACAATGCTCCTCAGTGCCGGGCCCTGCATGAGGTAAGTGACCAATAAAAGTCACTCACTCCCCCTATTCAGTCCTGTGTGTTCAGGGCACTGAGGCTTCTGTGGTGAGGAGATGAGAGGATATGAGCAGAACCCCGGGGGTGGGGGTAGGGGTAGGGCGGGGGTGCAATTCACCCCAGCAACAAAAGCGAGCTTACCAGGCATGCAAAAAGTCCCAGGTCCATCCCGGCACCCTGGAGGTAGAAGAAGGAGGAACGGGAGTGCAACGTCATCCTTGGGACATAGGTTGAGGCTAGCCTGGGCTACCTGAGATCCTGTCTCAAACAGACAGAGGTAAGGAAGTACCAGAAGCAACAACATCAGCTGGAAAGTGGCTTTCCTCACAGCATTTTGCTAAAAGAGCCAAGGGCAAGAAGTCCACTTTCATAAAGTCAGGCCTGGGATGCACACCTGCCATCCCAGGCCCCAGGAGGCTCAGGGGGCAAGAACACTCACGGTGGAGGCCTCAGCCTGTGCAACAGAGAGTTCTGGATCAGCACATCTCAAGAAGAGGGAGTAGGAAAGGAGGGAAAGGGTCTTTGTAGGCCTGGCTGTCCTGGATCTCACTCTGCAGACCAGGCTGGCCTCGAACTCACAGAGATCCGCCTGCCTCTGCCTCCCGAGTGCTGGGATTTAAGGCGTGCACCACCACTGGGATGCACTTTCAGTAAGAGAAACTCAGCAATCCCAAACTTCTCGGCAGCAGCAGAGCCCGCAGGCTCCACAGTAACACTAGGTGGACACACCCCTCGGTGGCCACGGCTGGGCGTGCCCTCCTCCTGTTCGATGCTGTCACTGATCCCTCCAGGGCGTTCAGAAGGTCTTGGAAGCTCAGCTGTATTTTATGTGAAAACTTATTGGGCACATTCCTGAGTGCTTGCTATCAGGGATGTGAGCCAACTGCACACAATAACAATTTTGGAGAAAACAGCTGGTGGAAAGAAGGGCAGTCTAGAGTCCAGTGTGGAAAAGAATGAAAGGAACCTAGAAATGGCCAGGAGCCAGAGACAGGAGATCCTGGGCGCCTACAATGACAAAGACTAAACACACACACACACACACACACACACACACACACACACACACACACACACAGAGTTTGTGACTGCTGAGGATATAGGCCATATATTTCTTTAGTTCAGTCTACATGCCTTCTGGAGAGAACCGCCTCCCACAGGTCATCCTCCTTCACAGTATGAATGCACAGGCACACACCCTCTCTCTCTAACAATGAACAAAATGAAAATATAAAAAAAGAAACTAAAAGAAAAAAAGTTGAGAAAAGAGCAGTAGCTGTGCAGGTGGGTCAGAAGACACCTTGAAACCCACGTGTGCTGGACACTAACAGCAAACTAGGCCAAGAGCAGTGGCCTCCCCCGAGCAGTGGGGCCTAATGCAAAACAACAACCACACAGAATGCAAACCCAAAGGTCCCAACTCCTAGGCTGAGGCCTGGCTCAGGAGAAGGCCCGGAGGCCCAGGGTTCCAGCCCAGCCCAAAAGCCACAATAAAGAGACAAGGAGTCCACCAGGTTGCTGACAGTCGAGGGGACCCCGGGGCTCACAAGACTCAACATGGAAGGCTCAACCAAGGAAAAGGAAAAAATCAAAAAGCTGGACTCTTCCAAAGTTAAAAATGGAAACCAGGCCCATGGTGGTGTCCTACTGTTATGCCAGTACTGGAAGGCTGAGGCGGCAGAGTCAAGAATTCAAGATCCTGGTCGGCATAGCAAGTACAAGGCCAGCCTGAGCCTCATGAGACCTGGTTTAAAAAAGGAAAAAAAAAAAAAAAAAAGCCAAGATGGCGCACACTTTTAATCCCAGCACCAGGGAAGCAGAGGCAGGAGGATCTCTGTGAGTTTGAGGCTAACCTGGTCTATGGAGTGAGTTCCAGGACAGCCAAGACTGTTACACGGAGAAACTCTGTCTCAAAAAACAAACAAACAAACAAACAAATAAATAAATCCGAGGGCCAGTGAGATGGGTCACAGGGTGAAGGGTCTTGCTACCAAGCCTGCCAACCCAAGTTCAATCCCAGAAACCACACAGCGGAAGGAGAGAAGTGACTTCACAAAGTTGTACACACTCTTTCTCTCTAAATAAATTAAAAGACCTTTTATTCAAAAGGTACTCTGCAAAGAGTGCCCTTACGGGAATCTGAAGGCAGGCCACCTACTAGAAGAGAAATCTTTCCAAAGCCAGTGGATCAAGGACAGCCATAGACGGAGACAAAAGAAGCAAACAAAACAATCCATTTGAAACCGCTGAAAAGACCTAGCGGGTGCCTGAACACAGAAGACGAGCCTGTCAGAACAAAGCGGTACAAAGGGAAGATATGCAGAAAGAGAAATACGCATTTCAAAAGCTCCCCCAGGCCATCAGGGGCGTGCAAATGAGGACCACAAGCACCCACTGGAAAGGAGAAATTCCCAGACGCTGCAGGCCATGGGTGGCTCAGGCCCGGGAGCCCTACGTGCTGCCCTGGTCGGAGCTCCTAGAAGCTGGGTAGTTTTTAAAAATGTGCTTATTTGTCTGTGTGTGCTTGTGTGTGGAAGTCAGAGGACTTCAGGAGATAGCTCTCTCCCTCCGCTGTGTGGCTCCCGGGGATTGAACTCAAGCTCTCGGGCTTAGTTTTAAGCATTCTCACTGTTTTGAGGCATCTCTCCAGCCCCGGCTTTGAATGACTGATCGCCTTGCCGAAGCCTCCCCCAGTGTGGGATGACAGGCAAGCATCCTCACTGGGTCTTGTGCTATTCCATACACCGTCGTTCTGTGGTCCCCCAAGGGAATCCATTCTAGTGCCCTTAAATATCAGGGTCCTCAGATACTCACACCCCTTAGTAACAGGCCATGGATGCCTGGAGTTGAGGTTACAGGCCCCATGTGAGTTCGTATTGAGCCAGCCCTCCAGGACTCCTAGAGATTGTCACTGGTTGAGTTGTACCCAACACAGGACAGCTTTGGATGTCATGTCACTCTGTGGATTAGGAATGACAGGGAAAGTAAGTCTGCATGTTCAGAACAGACTCAACCCCTACTGATCTAGCAGGGCAGGTGGTGTGTGGCCTGTGATCTGTGACCCCGGCACTCTGGAGGCAGAGGCAGGGAGATTGCCATCCTGGGCTATGTAAGAAAAAAACTCTCTCTCTCCCTCTCTCTCTCTCTCTCTCTCTCTCTCTCTCTCTCTCTCTCTCTCTCTCTCTCTCTCTATCTGTGACCCCGGCACTCTGGAGGCAGAGGCAGGGAGATTGCCATCCTGGGCTATGTAAGAAAAAAACCTCTCTCTCTCTCTCTCTCTCTCTCTCTCTCTCTCTCTCTCTCTCTCTCTCTCTCTCTCACACACACACACACACACACACACACACACACACACACACACACACGCCAAATAAAAACAAACAAAACTCCAGACTCATCAGTGTCTCTCCCCCACTCCCCCCAACCCTCTGCCATGACCCAAATCTCATCTTTTGCTTCTTTGTTTTGTTTTGTTTTGTTTTTTTGTTTTGTTTTTCAGACAGGGTTTCTCTGTGTAGCTTTGCGCCTTTCCTGGAACTCACTCTGTAGCCCAGGCTGGCCTCGAATTCACAGACATCTGCCTGCCTCTGCCTCCCGAGTGGTGGGATTAAAGGCGTGCACCACCACTGCCTGGCATCTTTTGCTTCTTATGGTGAAGGGAAATGGAGACACACTCCTGCTCCCACCCCCACCCCCGACCCAAGTCCTTCAGATCTGGCCTACTGTTGCTCCGTGTGAGGAACACATGGCGTTTGTTCTCCCCCTCTGTGGTGAAAGGCTGAGGTGGGCCAGTCCCAGGGGATTTGTTAGATGTTCCTTAATTAACACAGCCTCGCACACCATCCGGGCAAGAGGAATTCCATGTCCTCCATAAGGAGGGTCTAACAGGACCGTGCGGGTTTGGTGTAGACACTGCCGTTTTACGGAAAGGACCTGAGTAGGGCTGGGGGCTGGTGTATCTGTGTTTCACAGACCTGGGGAAAATCCCAGAGAGGCAAAGTCTCTACTGAGCGTCACACAGTAGTGGACGAGGGGCAGAGGTGGTCACTATGGAACCTGCAGCCACCTGACCCTGATGCAAGGGACTGCCCTGGGACCTTTGGTACCCACGCTGACTGCATCCCTTACCACCCGGCCTCAGGTGTGGCTTGAAATAAAGCTCTCCCTCTATTGCCCTGATGGGCTCCCCTTTGCTTTTTCCAGATCTTGCCTCAGCAATGGCTCCTGGGTGAAGGTCAAAATTGCACCATCTCCCCTCCCCCGGGCCCCACACACTTCCTCCTTCCCCACTATTTCCTTTTTTTCTTTTTGGGCCCTGTGGGTATTATGTATATTTATTTGACATGCCCATCCCCCACTGAAAGTACCCTTTGCCCTTCACGTCTGCCAGGCGACAGCGCTTCCCAACATCCCAGCCTCAGTTTCCCTGTACTTGAAGGGTTTATCTGAGAAGTATGTAGGAGGTGAAAAAGTCCAATACCTTGTACTTATTTATTAATTATAACTTTTTGTTTTTTCGAGATAGGGTTTCTCTGTGTAGCCCTGGATGTCCTGGAATTCTTTTTGTAGACCTGGCTGGCCTCAAACTCACAGAGATCCACCTGCCTCTGCCTCCCAAGTGCTGGGATTAAAGTTGTTCACCACCACCACCCAGCTATTTATTATAACTTTTAATTTTTACATTGCAACTTTTTTCTATATTTGTGTGTGTGTGTGTGTGTGTGTGTGTGTGTGTGTGTGTGTAGACATGTGTGCCACAGTACACTGTGGAGGCCAGAGGCGACATATAGGAATGTATAGGACTCTCTCCTCCTGGGGACTGAACTCCTGGTGTCAGGCTTGGAAGCAAACACTGAGCCATCTTGCCTGCCCCAGTCTTTGTTTCTTTTTTTGAGATAGGGTCTCTTGTAGCCAGGGCTGGCTTGAACCTAATGCTTTCATCCTCCCAAGTGTTCAGAGGATAGGCGTATACCACCGTGCCATGCTTTTCTTTGTGTGTCTCTCTGTCTGTCTCTGAAGGAGAGACAGAGACACAGGGTCTACGTGGCCCCGGGATGGCCTTCAACTCTCCCGGTAGCCCAGACAGGCCCCAAACTCTTCATTCTCCTGCCTCAGCTTCCAGAGTAGCATACATGTCAGGCTCACACAAAGATTTCACAGAGCGTCCCTTCGGTGAACACAGTGATCGCAGACTCTGCATACATCGGTCCAGGTTTCCCGGAGCCTGAGGCTGGGGAGACACCGGGGAAGCCTCCTCACGCCGTGTGTTCCCCGCGGAGTCCCAGGTGCCACCCCCGCATGCTAGTCTGGCTGTTGTGCCTGGCGTGTTGACGCCGTCGTCATGGGGACGGACGGGGGCGGGCCCCGGCCGCAGGGGGCGGGGCCTGGGGCTCGCAGCCCGGGCTCCAGCAGTGGCCGCCGCCGCCGCCGCCGCCAGGCTTATATACCGCGGCTAAATTTAGGCTGAGTTCGGAGCTCGTCCCCATCCGGGACGCGTTTCCGCCGCCGCCTCCTGGCCCGCCCCCCCGTGCCGGCCGCGCCTATAAGGCCTGGGCTGAACGGGCCGCGGCACACACAATCCCTGCCATGGCGCTCAGCGAGCCTATCCTGCCGTCCTTCGCCACCTTCGCCAGCCCTTGCGAGCGCGGCCTCCAGGAGGTGAGGGTTGTGGGGGGGACCAGGCCACAGGATGTGGGCGCAGGGTCGAGCACTGGGGATTGTAAGCTAGCACCGGGGTGCAGACCGCGGGCGGCGGTGGGAGACCTTGGGCTGCGGAGAGTTACACTGCTGGAGGTAAAGAGTTAGACCTCAGGCGGGGGGGGGGGGAATAGAGAGGTGGGCACAGGGGCTGAGGACGCCACGCGAGGATGGCGACCTGTGGGTGCGGATCGCGGGCGCAGGGGCTGAGGACGCGCGCACCTATAAGGGATAGGGAACTCCGGGAGCAGAGCGCGGGAGCCTGGGAGTTGTTAGACCTTGGGGTGCCGGGGAGCAGAAGGTGGCCCCATGCTCACGTCCCGCACCCCGTTTCCCCCCCAGCGCTGGCCGCGCAACGAACCCGAGGCGGGCGGCACCGATGAGGACCTCAACAGCGTGCTGGACTTCATTCTGTCCATGGGGCTGGACGGTCTGGGTACCGAAAATCCTCCCGAGCCGCCGCCACAGCCCCCGCCGCCTGCGTTCTACTACCCGGAGCCCGGCGCCCCGCCGCCCTACGGCAACCCCGCGGCGGGCCTGGGAACCGAGCTGTTGCGCCCGGAGCTGGACGTGCCTCCGGGGCCCGCTCTGCACGGCCGCTTCCTCCTCGCGCCCCCGGGGAGGCTGGTGAAGGCCGAGCCCCCGGAGGTGGACGGCGGCGGCTACGGCTGCGCGCCCGGCCTGACCCGCGGGCCGCGCGGGCTGAAGCTCGAGGGCGCCCCGGGAGCGGCAGGTGCATGCATGCGGGGCCCCGCCGGCCGTCCCCCGCCACCCCCGGACACGCCTCCGCTCAGCCCCGACGGCCCCACGCGCCTTCCAGCGCCCGGTCCCCGCAACCCGTTCCCACCACCCTTCGGCCCCGGCTTCGGCGGCCCCGGTCCTGCGCTGCACTACGGGCCGCCCGCTCCCGGCGCCTTTGGTCTCTTCGACGATGCGGCCGCCGCGGCGGCGGCCCTGGGCCTACCTCCCCCCGCCACCCGCGGTCTCCTCACGCCGCCCTCGTCCCCGCTGGAGCTGCTGGAGGCCAAGCCCAAGCGCGGCCGCCGCTCCTGGCCCCGCAAGCGCGCCGCCACTCACACCTGCAGCTACGCCAACTGCGGCAAGACCTACACCAAGAGCTCTCACCTAAAGGCGCACCTGCGCACGCACACAGGTGGGCTCCTGGCCTCACTCGGGGCGGGGGGAGCTGCAGCAGGGGAATGGCCGTGAGTTCAGGGCCAGGCTAGCTACCGAGGGAGACTCCTGTCCGCCCTCCGGAAGGGAAATGTGTCCCCACAGCCTCTGGTCCTGGCAAGGGGGCGTGGCGGATTAACAGGTTGGCTAGGGGAACTCGGGTCTCAAGACTTCGGGACCAGTGCAGGTTTAGGGTCTACGGTGAACACGACTTCTATCCCCAGCCCTGCATAGAACGCCTGGCACAGTGGCGATGAGCAGGGGGATCAGGAATTCAGGGCTAGCCTGGTATACTCGATACTTAATCTAAGATGTTACGGAAGAGGCGCACCTGAGCCTCCTGGGGAGACAGCCTCGGGAGCACAAGGTTCTCTGTCTAGAATGGATGTGGGTGGAGAAGAGAATGGAGAGGGAGGGGCAGGTGCCATTGGGTGCTGGGTGCCGGAACTAGGCTTTCGGGGAAAACTAAGGCTGACTGTCATCCCCTCCCCCGCAGGTGAGAAACCTTATCATTGCAATTGGGATGGCTGTGGCTGGAAGTTCGCGCGCTCAGACGAGCTCACCCGTCACTACCGCAAGCACACAGGTCACAGGCCTTTCCAGTGCCATTTGTGCGACCGTGCCTTCTCCAGGTCCGACCACCTGGCCCTGCACATGAAGCGACATATGTAGCCTGGGTAGACCCGGCTACCCCATGCGCGGCCGTGGCGGGTCCCACGCGCCGGGCACGGTCCCTTTGCAAACTGACTGCTATTTATTGGACCCTGAGGACGGGGCCGGACAGTGTGGTTGCAGGACAGTGACTGCCACCAGTTCTGGCCCCCACCGTGACTGAAGGCCCCGGGAAAGAAGACAGGAGCCTGTGAAGAATGTTTTCAAAATGGTGCAATAATTGACTTATTTCCCTCGGGTCCCCACTAGAGGATCGAGGCTAGATGCCTTGTGAGAAATGGCCTTAGAGTGTACTGTCACCTGCGTCGTTTTTTATGATATTGTATATAAGTGACTGGCAGATTGTATTACTATAAGGGAGACGATGGCATCTTTGTCGCCTGCTTCGTTTTTATAAGACTTGGTGTTTTGTTTTTTTTAATTAAAAAGTTTCGGATCTTTGAAGAACCGCCGCAGTGGTGTGGCTGGGGATGGGGGAGGCCCTGAGGGAGAGCGCGCCTGTGGCCAAGGTCACCAGCTGCAGCCCCCAGCTGCCAGGGCCTGTGGGTTCTCTATAAATGTAAACAGGAGTTTTAGGATTGAGCGTGCGTTATTTAAGGCAGCTACTTTGAGCCATAATTTGCCCCCCTGTTCCCCAGAGCTGGGAAAAGTGTTGGTCCCACTGATGTGGCCATCTCTAAACTGGGGGAGGGGAGAGAAGGAAAATTAAAGACCTTTCCTGGTAACTTCTGGGGTTTTAGCCAAACTTAAGGAGTATGCTGGTGTTTCGTTGCTTTTTTTAAATTTTTATTTTTGGAAGCAGGGTCTTTATGTAGACCAGGCTAACCGCAAACTCAGATTCCTCTGCCTCTACCTCCTAAGTGTTGGGATTGATCTTTTCATAGGGTTAAGTGTTTTACTACATTTCTTTTTGTGTGTGTGTTTTGGAGGGTTGTACATGCTGCGGTGCAATGTGGAGACCAGCAAACGGCTTTGAGATGTTCTCCCTTGTAGGTCCGGGGGATTCAACTTAGGTCTTCCGGCTTAGCTGCAAGCGCCCCTACCCAGCTGAGCTGGCTCACTCAAGGTCTCACAGCTGAGCAAGGTTTTGAACTAACGGCATGTGAACACGGTGACATGTGCCACCTGGCTTTGATTTTTGTTATTTTGGACAGGCTGGGATGACGTGTGCTTCATGGCCCGCACGGCAGCGGTTTTGCAGTCGCCCACCTGGGTTGTGTTGGGAGACTGGGTTCTTCTTGCAATGCCTGTAGTCGGCCAACCTCGCCCTCTCATTAGCAGGTGCCTCTGCCTGGAAGACTCCCTCCGCTCAGGGCCCCAGTAACCATGGCTACTGACAATTGCCCAAGTTACTTCCAGAAAGTGAAAATAGCCCTTAGGCAGAGCCCAGTTTTAACGCACTCTCACCCTCATTGCGACAGAAGCAGGGATTTCCTCTCCATCCTCCCCCTCCCCGGGGCCTCGCTGGCCCTGGAAACAGCTGACAACTCTTTGGTAATCTGTGAAAAGCAGAAATGAGGATGATAATGTGATTCATATTTCGAGAGTAAATACTCGGGCTTACTTCCGCCGCAGAGGGAGGGCGGCTGAGCTCTCTGTGCCCTTTGTGAACCACTTCTGCAAAACTCCCGAACCCCACAGCGGCCCCTCAGCCCCAGCACTTGCCCTTCTAGCTCAGAGCTTGCTCTGGAAGAGGAAAGCTCTCCCTAAGAGGGTTGGTGTTTTTTATTTGTTTTTACCTCTTGTGGAGATTTGAGTGCCAGGGTCAGAACCCTAGAACTACACTACCAGGCAACCATGACTTAATCTTCCGTTTTTTGTTTTGTTTTCCAAGATAGGGTTTCACTGTGTAACCCTGGCTGGAACTTGATTTGTAGACCAGGCTGGCCTTGAACTCAGAGATCCACCTGCCTCATCTCCCGAGTACTGGGGTTGAAGGCACGTGTCATCACCCCTACCCCCATCCCCACCCCAATCATCTGGTTTTTGTTGGTTTGCTTTGCTTTGCTGGTGAAAAGCAGTGTTCTTTTCTGCCTCTGAGCCAAACCCTGAGCCCTTCAGATGTAAATAGCTACATGCACAACCCTGAAGTCTTCCCTGAAGCTACATCCTTGAACTGTTTTTATTTTTTGGACTCATGGAGCCCAGGCTGGCCTCAAGTTTATAGTACGTTGCTCTGTTCCCAGCCCTGGGTAGAGCCATTTTTCTTACTAATTCTCGAACACTTCCAGTTGTCCTCTTGGAGGGCTCTGAGGCCGAAACAGGCCAGCTGAGCAGCCACAGGTGCTGCGGGACTGCTTCCTATGTGCTGCTGCTGCTGCTGATGGGTCGGGGGCTCCTCCAGCAATGGGTTTGAGCAGTAGTGTGCCCCCACGGGCTAACACAGAAGCATCCTGCCTCTGTTCTTCTGCCCCTCTCAGATAAATGTCAACTTGTGGTCACGTGTATTCTGGCTGGCTTTGGACTTGGAGGGGGACCCAATGTGGACCCATTTTTGATTGTCACCCTTAAGGCTCCAGCTGGCTGGCATCTACACTGGGCAGCCCCTGCCTACCACAGAGATGCCCTCGGGCCTCAACTATGAGTCATGCTGAGGCTGAACACCCCGTTCTGGATGCTAAAAAAGAGGTGGCCCAGTTTGGGAGCAGTATGACCCAGAGGAGTGTGAGGAAAACCTCTGTCACCATTTTTGGGGATACTGGAAAGAAATAGGACATCGGACCATTTTCCTTCCTGCAGAAAAGCTGCCCACAGCCTTGTTCATATCTGTTTTCTGTTTTGTTTGAGACAAGCTCCCCCTGTGTAGCCCTGACTGGCCTGGAACTCGGAGACATGCCTGCCAGTGCTTCCAGAGTGCTGGGACCAAAGGCAGCACCTTGGGCAGGCCATCCATGCCTTGTAGAAAATGTGAAATGTCATGGGTTGGCAAGATGGCTCAGTGGATGAAGGTAGTAAAGGTCATTGCTGCCAAGGCAGACCACCTGTGTGCCATCCCTGGCACCCACATGCTCATGCTCGGGAGAGCAAACTGAGTTCTACCGTTAACCTCTGGCCTCCACACCTGCGCACCATGACACCTGCACCACCCCCACATCCCCACAAAAGAAATATATTAAAATGTAATAAACATAAAATGCTAACTATAAAAAAAATCTCACATTCTAAAACACGCCCTACCAAAACTTTCTGGTCTGTGGAGGTGCCTGGTTCATGGTTAAATTGCTTTCACAAAGCTGTGAGTGTTAGTGTGTCCTTTCTTCTCTCCACAGCTCAGAGCTGACTCACCAAGACACAGGTAGTGTGAGGCTCTGGTCCCCTGTGCCAGTGTGTCTCCATCTCAGCTTGACTGACAGGGGGCTCCAGGTCATCTCTAGGACCTGAATATTGAGCAGAGCCCTGGTCCCCCACCCAGTTCCTCACCCAATCCTCCCATCCTGGTCAACTACCAGAAGGTGGCATCTCCTATCTCTTAGGGGTCATATGGGATGCTGAGGGCTAGGAGTGGACCTGTCATGACTTGACCTGCAGAGATGAATGACTAGTGTGGGGTGGCTGAAGCAGGAGGATCACTGCAAGTTCAAGGTGAGTGAACCTGTCTTTGGAACCTGTCTCAAAACAACCAGAAGAGCCAAGTATGATGACACGCACTTGTCCCAACACTTGGCAGGTAGAGGCAGGAAGATCAGTTCAGGGTCAACCCCAGCTACATAGAGAGGCCAAGGCCAGCTGCCTTTCCATCCTTCCCCCTCTCCCTTTCTTTCTTTGTTGAAACAAGGTCTTGCTATGTAGCTCAGGCTAGCCTCAGACCCATCTATCCTCCTCCCTATGTGATGACATAATCGGCCTCCCCTTCTGTCCCCATTCATTTACTCATCCACTCAGCGCTCACTCCCGAGACCTCCTCCCCTGTCTCCTGCCACCATCACAGACAATCAGGAGTGACTCAGACTGTCCCAGCTTTCAGCCCCAGCCTAGAGCCTGTGCCAAGTACCCATCACTCCACTGACCAACTCAGACCTACCTGTAGCCCCTCCAGATTCCTCATGGTGCAGCCACTCTGGACATCCTCAACAAACCAACTTCCTACCCTCTCAGCAAGCCTAGGACAACATAAACACCCTGAATTTTACTTATTTATGTGGAGACAGGGTTTCTCTGTACAGCCTTGGCTGTCCTGGAACTCACTCTGTAGACCAGGCTAGCCTCAAACTCAGAGATCCATCTGCCTCTGCCTCCTGAGTGCTGGGATTAAAGAGTGTGTGTGTGTGTGTGTGTGTGTGTGTGTGTGTAGTCAGACTTTTTCATCAGGACCATTGGCTCCCCAATAATGACACAGAGACTTGTTATTCATTATGAAAACTCAGCCAACAGCTTAGGCTTGTTTCTAACTAACTCTTATAACTTAAATTAACCCATTTCTATTAATCTATGTGCTGCCACATGACTCATTGCTGTTACCTCTCCTCTTGAATGTCTCCTCTCAGTGTCTCCACCTTCTTCCCAGCATCCTTTCTGCTTCCAAAATCCTGCCTAGCTATTGGCTGTTCAGCCTTTTATTAAACCAATCCGAGTGACACATCTTCACAGTGTACAAAAAGACTAAAAGACTATTCAACAACATTTCCCTCTTTTTGTCTAGAAAAAAAAAGGAAAGGTTTTAAGTCTAACATAGTAAAACTATATACAATAATAACAATTATCAGGTAAGAATTACATTTACAATGTCCAGTCCATTTGTATTTGGCAAATTCAGAGAAAATATTCCAATAACTATCCTCTCTTTATGAGTCCAAAGTTTTATACCTAATTTATTATCTTCTATTGTAACTAAGGAAAACTATAACTATCTAGTTTTCAATTCTAGCAAAGACCCTAGAAGGATATAATATTACCTGAATAAACAGGAAGTGCAGTGCAAGCCACTTCCAAAACTGAGAAATGACAGAGACATCTGGCTGCCTGGACAGTCACCCCAACGTTCCTCTGCAACATTGGGGCAATATCTTTGGCCTACAGACTTTTCTGTGAAGCAGGAATTTTGAAGGACTGTCCTGCCTTGTCTTGGCAAAGTTTGGCAGTTACTTATTTTTTTTTTATGTCCAATTTGGACAGCATTCTATCAGCAGTCTAGGCAAAGGAAGTTTCTTGCCCAAATGGCTAGCTTTTGCAACAAAGAAAGCAAACTCCATAAGGAGTTTCTTCAATGCCCATCATCTTCTCTGAAGTAGATTGATGCTGCCAGTAGATGTGTCTCACTGTCAGGAAAAGCCCTATGGTATTAAAACATTAAAATGCCATATTCTGTAGGTCTCTGAAGTCTTTTACAACCATCAATCTATTTAAAATATGTCTCTGATTGACCTTGAAAATATACCTAACATGACTATAAGTTTGATTGTTATAGATGATTAACTAGTAACCTGTCTTTCTTTATCATCCTAAAGAGCTTTCAAGGACTAGAACTTTACATTTTTAAATGAGCTGCATAAATACAACACCTTAAATAAGAAATAGAAACACATACATAATACAATATAACAAAATAACCTTAAATTTGTATCAATATACAAAAATATCTTACACAAGAGTAGAAACACACACACACACACATATATACATTATAACAAAAATAACCTTAAATTTATATCAATATACAAAAAATCCATACCAATGTAAAATATTTGAGACTAATAGTTGTTTTTTTAGTTTGAAAGTAGATATAGTAATCTACCTTTTATCCTATCCTTTCTATACTATATCCCCCCTTTTTTTTTCAGAAAGAGATTGCTGAATCTAATCTCCTTTGTTCAGTTTTTTTTTCTAACCATGACCAATAACAATTTGTAACCAACCACACTAAACAATGACAAACATCCATAATTCACCAAATGACAAAAAAAACCATCCACCCCATCTCTTGGGAATGTGGGAGTTGTGTTTTCTAAACTGCTTCCTGTTGTCTGGGGGCACTAGTATCTTTGAGGGACCCTTAGAAAAATAGGATAATGGTCAAGTCCTGGCTAGACTAGTCTGAGAGGCTGGACCATCTCAGCCAGCAGCCTTGAAGCTGTTCTGGATGCAGAACTTTCAGGAAACTACAACAGAGGTACTCTGGGAGGCTGGATCACCTGGGCCACCCATTTTCATTGGTGTCTGGTCCCCTTGCTCTGAAAACACATAAACTTTCAAAGGAAACATAGATATCTGCATTAACACAACTATGGACTGTGCATTGTATACAAGTCAGCCAAAGATGATATTTTGTTTTATGTTTGAGCAGGTAAAATATATGTCATCTGTCTTGTAGTTTTTCTAGGTTTATTTCTTTATGTCTATAGCCAGGATTTTCAGGGGGTCTCCCCCAATCAAATCTGATCTCTATCAACCTTGAATGAATCCACAGCCTTTTGTTTCCTGGGGAAACAAAAGCATAACCTCTTCCCCAAAGTAACATATTTTTTGACTTCCATTTTGAAATTAAGACTTTTTTTAATTATAGGTTTGTTTAATTTTGTAGTTTTATAATCCAATGTCTCTTAGCAGCTATTGTTTGCTCATCAAAAAATTCAGAGTTAATACAACACCATACAGGATCCAGACTTCCTGTGTATTCCCATCTCTATGTGGCCTATTCTTTTTTTTTTTTTTTTTCGGTTTTTCAAGACAGGGTTTCCCTGTGTAGCTTTGCACCTTTCCTGGAACTCACTTGGTAGCCCAGGCTGGCCTCGAACTCACAGAAATCCACCTGGCTCTGTTGGGGTCCACCAAGTGCTGGGATTAAAGGCATGCACTACCACTGCCCGGCTTCTTTTTTTTATTATTTATAAACTATTTTTTCTATGACTCTCTATACCTATTTTCCTTTCTTTCTTAAGCCTATACACATTTTTAAACACACTATAACCTGTTTAGAATTTTTTCCGTCTGAACCTGCTTTACTGCATATTTGTAACCTTTCCTGTCTGCATGAGCAAAATCTTAAACAACCTCACAGCTTAGCTCATGGTGTGCTGGCAGCTCAAGCCTGCAGGCAGTAGCTGAGAGACCTGGCTCTGTATTGGGGCCCAAATGAAAGACTGCAGGACTAGGAAGCCGAGTTTGGCTCTGTTTTGTGTGTTTGGAATCTTTTTTAAGCTTTCTCAGGTCTTATATGGAAATACATGGCCCCATGTTGGGTACCATTTGTGCTGAACATTTTCAGCAAGACCGTCATCTCCCCAATGATATAGAGTTATTATTAATTATAAATGCTTGGCTAATAGCTTAGGCTTGTTACTAACTAGCTCTTACAACTTAAATTAACCCATTTCTATTAATGTATGTGCTGCTGCATGGCTCGTAGCTGTTACCTCTCCTGCATGTCTTGTTTGTCTCTCGGTGTCTCCGCCTTCTTCCTGGTGTCATTTCTGCCCCGAAAATCCTGCCTAGCTATTGGCTGTTCAGCTTTCTATTAAGCCAATCTGAGTGATACATCTTCACAACATACAATAAGATTATTCTACAACATGTGTACATGTATGTGTGTGCATGCAGATGCCCTTGTAGGCCAGAAGAGATCATCAGATCCCCTGGACCTGGAGTTAGAGACAGCTGTGAGCTGCTATGTGGGTGCCAGGAACCAAACCTGGATTCTCTGCAGAAGCAGCCAGTGCTCTTAACCACCAATCCATCTCCCTAGCTTCTGTTGGTTTTTGAGACATGATCTCACTATGTAAACCAGAGAGGCCTGAAACTTGTCATCCTCCTGTCTCAGCCTCCTGAGTGCTAGGGTGGCAAGTATGCACTACCACACCAGGTCTCCCCTATATTTTATTTCATTTGTTGCACCTCTCTCTCTGCAGCCCTCTCTGTAGGTTTGGCTGCAAGCTCCTCTCCTCACAGAACCATCTTGCTGACCCACTCCCACCCCTGTGTGTTCTTGCAAGATGCTGAACATCCAGAAGAAATGCACTTTCCAGGAAAATCTACCAGGACAGGACAGGCCAAGAGGCCTCAGCCCGAGTCCCTGGGACACTGAAATAAGACATCCAAGGCCTCAGAGCATTTCCTAAAGAATAAGAGTGCAATGAATGTGTGACTCTGAGATCTCATCCTCAGATACAGGGCCCAGGAGATACCTGCCAGCTCATGTCATGGGCTGAGCCATCCAAACAGCCCAAAGCTAGGAATGGCCAAAGGGCTCTCTGCCCAGGAATGCAGAAACCTACACATCCCAACACCCAGAACCACTACTTGTGACTCACTGGGACCACTGCCTCACTGGCCCCCCTTGTAGGTGTTGTCTGAACTTCCCAGCCCCTGGATTCCCTCCTCTGCCCCCAGGGACCCTAGGTCTGATACAGTGATGGCTCTTGGTCTCTCACACCAGGACCTTCACACTGCCCACGTCACCTGTTCTCCAACATGTTCTCTCAACATATTTACAGTGAGTCCTACAGTCTCTGTCTTTGAGGGGTCTCCCCATCCACCAGCAGAGCAGTGACCTGCGCTTCCTGGGGTAGAGTGGGAGAGGAGCTGCCTGTTTATTTGTGGTGCCTGAGGGTAGAGGTCGGCCAACAGGAATGTATTCCAAGGCAAAGGAATACGCCAGGGCTGCAGGAGTGGGTGGCACTATGGAGCCACGGAGGGATCAGGGAAGAGGATGGTCATCAGCTTAGTGTCCAGTGACAGGGTTCCTCTGCAATGACCTTTAGCTGGGAGGGGCCCCTCCTTTCCCCTCTGACACATCACACCCTTCCCATTGTGTATCAAAGGGTTATGTGTTCTAGAGTTTTGGGAGAAGACCTTGTTGGTTCTGAATTGGAACTCTATGGGTAAATACTAGGCCAAGTTCCTGTCAGCACAGGGAGCTACCTCCACAACCGTGCGAAGAATTTTGAAACTGGGGAAGAGATAGCTAGGAATGAAGACACAGAAATCCCTCCACACTCTCCAGCTTGTACCTATAGAAGTTTTTCATTTCTTTTCTTTTTCTTTTCTTTCTTTTTTTTTTTTTTTAATAGTATTGGAGATGAAACCCAGGATATCATTCATGCTAAGGAAGGACTCCACCCCTGAGCCATACCCCCAGCCCCTCACTGGGGGATTCTAGGCAGGGCTCCACCCCTGAGCCACGCCCCCAGCCCCTCACTGGGGATTCTAGGCAGGGGCTCCACCCCTGAGCCACGCCCCCAGCCCCTCACTGGGGGACTCTAGACAGGGGCTCCACCCTTGAGCCACGCCCCTAACTCATTCGCTTTTTAAAAAAAGATTCATTTTTACTTGTGTGTGTGGGCACGCAGTGGTGGCTTGGGGGAGTGCGTACCCATTGAGGTCCAGAAAGTGGTGTCTCATCCCTCAGAGCTTGAGAGTTTCCAGGTGTGGGTGCTGGGATCGGAACTCCAGTCCTCAGACAGAGCAGAGGCTTACCTGCTGAACCACAACCTCTGCACCCTTTCCTCTTTATTCCGAGCCACTCAGGCCAGCATTGAGTCCACTGTCATATAGCGATGCTCGTCTTGAACTCCTCCTGGTCCTCCTGCCTCAGCCTATTGGTAGCTGGATGCAGGCATGTGCCTGCCTTGCCTTTCTTTCTTAGTTATTGTGGTTAAAAACCCATAACATAAAGCCTGTCACCGTTTTTACTCTTGCTGTGCTGGTGAGGTACCCAGAACTTCCGAAGCCCAAAGGCTCTGCCTCCTCAGCCCCAGAACCATTCTCAAGTGCGTATTTCAGTGCACCGAGTTATTATTATGCAACCACCACCGCCCTCCATCTCTAGAACTTTCTCACCTCCCAAACTGAAACCATGCTTTTTTTTTTTTTTTTTTGCAACAGGGTTTCTCTGTGCAGCCCTGACTGTCCTGGAACTTGCTCTGTAGAACAGACTGGCCTTGAACTCATAGAGATCTGCCTGCTTCTGCCTCCTGAGTGCTGGGATTAAAAGCATGTGCCACCAAGCTCAGCTTTTTTTGAAAGGCTTTCATATAGCTCAAGGCTGGCCTCAAACTCACTTTGTAAAGGAGAGTGGTCTTGAACTCCTGATTCTCCCGCCTCCTTCTGAGAGCTAGGATGATAATCATGTGTCCCTGTACTTGGCCTTCTGTCCAGATTCACTCCCTTCCCCAGCCCCAGGCACTCACAATTCTACTTCCTGTCTCTGCCAATGTGCTTCTCCAGGGAGTACCTGTAAGTGGAGACTGGGTAACTGAATAAATAAACACAGTAGTCCTGGCCCTCCTGGAACTCTTTATGTAGCCCAGGCAGGCCTCCCAGCGTCAAAGGCATGCACCAACACACTCAACATGTCACAATACTCTTAACAGGCCCAGTGGTGCATACCTATCATCCCAGCACTGGGGAGACTGAGGCCAGAAGATCAAGTCCAGCCTCAGATACGTGAGACCCTGTCTCCAGCAAATCCACATAAAAAAGCAAATTTGTCACTGGGTGTGGTGGTGCAGGCTAATCACTTTGGTTACTCAGGAGGCTGAGGCAGGAGGATTACAAGTCCAAGACCCTACCTGGACAGCTTAATGAGACTGTCTCAAATTTTTTAATTTTTAAAATTAAAAATATGTATTTATTTATGCATAGATGTGTGTCTATGTAAGTATGTGCCGGTGTACACAGGAGTTGGAGTTATAGGTGGCTGTGAGCTGCCCCATGTGGATGCTCTGTAAAAGCATCGTGTGCATCGTGTGCTTTGAACCACTGGGCCATCTCTCCAGCCCCTTAAGCATAAAAAGTTGAAAACAACAAGGGCTGTTTTTTGAAGGCGAGAATTGTACCTCCATCGCAGCCTGCCTGGGGACCAATGCCCTTCACCACATACCAAAAAACGTTAAAAAAAAAGAAGAAATAAATACGGTCTTGGCTGTCTCGGTGGATAGAGCACTTTCCCAGCATGCACGAGGCCCTGGGGTCCAGCCCCGGCAGCACATCCCGCAGGTGTGGTGGCACACACCTGTAATTCCAGCTCTCCAGTCCCAGATGCTGCAGGGTAAGAAGTTCAAGGCTACAGGGTGAGTGTGAGGGCAGCCTGGGCTACAAAAGTCTCAACAGCAAACAAACAAGCAACGGCTACATGAAGAAGTCTCATCAAGCCAGCTGAGGATTCACACCAAGCGACTTCAGTGCCAGCTGGGTCCCACCACACTCTAGGCCTTGGTTTCCTCTTCTATGAAACGGGGTGACAGCTAGGGGGGTGTTGGAAGACCCGGACAGTGGCCCAGTTTCTGGGTGCCGCCCGGAACTTGCGGGTTAGCAGCAGCCGGGGCTGCTGGAACTGGGAGCGGCCTGTGGGGTAAGCACTCTTCTCACCCAGCCCACTTGCCCTCCCCTGCTCAGTGTGGCCTGGACGCCTCAAAAGGCCTGGACCACATGCTACTGGGGGAACTGAGGGAGGCTCAGGAATAAAGGCCCTCAACACGCTGTGACACCTGTCCTCCCAGAACTTGAAACACTGAGGCAGGAGGATCACAAGTTCCAGGACAGCTTGGACAGAATAAATGAGACTCTGTTTTAAAGAAAAAGTGTGAAAGTGGCTGGGGCTGGGGTTCAGGCCTGTACAAGAAACCCTGGATTTGGTGGCTCAGTGGCAGATCCAGTGAGGGGCTGGGGGTGTGGCTCAGGGGTGGAGCCCCGCCTAGAGTCCCCAGTAAGGGGCTGGGGGCGTGGCTCAGGGGTGGAGCCCCTGCCTAGAATCCCCAGTGAGGGGCTGGGGGCGTGGCTCAGGGGTGGAGCCCTGCCTAGAATCCCCAGTGAGGACCTGGGGGCGTGGCTCAGGGGTGGAGCCCTGCCTAGAATCCCCCAGTGAGGGGCTTTCCTGGAACTCGCTTTGGAGACCAGGCTGGCCTCGAACTCACAGAGATCTGCCTGCCTCTGTCTCCCGAGTGCTGGGATTAAAGGCGTGCGCCACCACCGCCTGGCTGAGCTTGAAGCTTTAGAACAGTGAAGAAACACCTTCATTCTGTATTCCTGCCTTTCACTTCCTTACCCCTTCTCCATGCAGAGACACTTCCCATCTAATCACTTCTCTTCCCTCTGCTCTGCCCCAATACCACTTCTCTGTAAACTGCTCCTTACACCACAAAGCCCTTCCCTGAAGCCATGGCCTGGCTCCACTTCATCCCTCATCTGGGAAACCCACTCTGGTTCCCATGAGGGCTCTGCGGCCTGGGCTAGCCCAGGCACCATCAGAGAGAGGGGTCATGACTACTTGATGCCAACAGAGGAGACACAGCAGCATGGCCTGTCATTGCCACTTTGTCCCTGAGAGAGACAGAAGCCCAGCATCCAAGAATTCCTGGGATGACAGAATTTCTGATATCAAGCCCAAGATGCTGCTGGATAGAGTGTGGGGAGCACACCAGAGTCCTGTGGGAGCACCACAGTTCAGGCACAGCATAGAGTGTTGGAGCATTAGAGTCCTGGCACTGCACACCGGAGTCCCATGGGAGCATGCTGGAGTCCTGCAAGAGCACACTGGAGTCCCGAGGGAGCATGCTGGAGTCCTGCAAGAGCACACCCGAGTCCCGAGGGAGCATGCTGGAGTCCTGCAAGAGCACACAGGAGTCCCGAGGGAGCATGCTGGAGTCCTGCAAGAGCACACAGGAGTCCCGAGGGAGCATGCTGGAGTCCTGCAAGAGCACACTGGAGTCCCGAGGGAGCATGCTGGAGTCCTGCAAGAGCACACCCGAGTCCCGAGGGAGCATGCTGGAGTCCTGCAAGAGCACACAGGAGTCCTGAGGGAGCATGCTGGAGTCCTGCAAGAGCACTCTGGAGTCCCAAGGGAGCATGCTGGAGTCCTGCAAGAGCACACCGGAGTCCCGAGGGAGCACCAGTGTTCTGGTGCTGCAGGCTGTCAGCTGGTGTCTGCATCTGAGAACAAATCATCACTGCCACCGTGAAATACTTCTTTTCCCACAGGGAGCAGAAGCTGCTCTGCTCAGCAGGCTCCTATGCTGCCTGCTATAGTACATCCTGAATTGCCCTTCACTTCAATCAACCTTGCTTTCAACCTTAACCTTAGGGTGGCCTTTTGGGGACTGTCCCAAGATCAAGAGAAACAAACTCAGCAAGCAGAGCCCTTGTATTCTGTGGTATTCCAGAAAGAAGAGGGAATCCTGGGACAAGGAGCTAGGGGCAAATTAGTTCCTATCTGACTTGAACACAGACCCAGAGGCATCCACTTGGGCTCTGGGAACAGAATTCTTCATATTCCCAGAGCGCTTCAGTTGAACCCCAAAACCTCAAACACATCCTGATGCTTCATTTCCTCAGCGTGGCCCCGGGGTGACTTGGGCCATATTGCCAGGGGCTCCGAGGATCATTCTGAGTCATCCCTGAGTCTGTGAAGGAAGGCTTGTCATCTCAGAAGCTGGTGGCCACAGCGGCAGGGCCCGTTCCCACCAGCCGACAGCAGGGCATCCCTGCAACTGCTCTAACGTGTGTGTGTGTATGTGTGTGTGTGTGTGTGTGTGTGCTGCCTTTTTGGACTCTGTGCTCTGCTGGAGTGGGGAAGAAGCATGGCCCAGTTTGTGCAAAGCCCTGGGTTCCATCTGCAGTCTTGAAAAAGAAGGAAAAAGCAGGAAATTGGAAGGAGCATTTTCTCCCTCTATGGGTCAGAATGCCTCCTGGGCAGGGGCAGGAGGCTGCGGCCCTAAGGAAGACAAGAGGGTAGATGGGCAGGTACAGCGGAGGACCAACCAGGGCTCAAAGGCAGAACCACGCTTGCTGCAGCGAAGCGCTTAGTGATTGTCTGGGCCGAGTTCCGGAGAGGCCATGGGCTCCCGGGGCTTATGTGTTCCAAGTGCTCAAGCTTCAGTGCAGGCACTTTCTAAGTCTGAGTGCCAAGCCACTTCCAGTAAGTCTCATTGTCAGCTACAAAAATAACCACCGTGGAAGTCATGACAAGCTGTGATGCTGCCCAGCCATGCCACAGAAGGGCAGTGGCCTCTGCGCCCCAAGGGGGAAGTCTCCTGGTCCAGCCTCAGCCTTTAAAGTTAGCATTCTGGTTTTAGACACCCCAACCTCAAGGGTACTGGGTCATTTGAATGGTCAGATCCCAGAAGGCTTTCAGGATACTGAGCCTCTTTGGTCTCCAGCACCCATGAGCCTGCAGCATCACCCGGGAAGCAGCAGGCAGGGTCTCCCATCGTCAGCCCCATTCTGGTTCCCATCAGAGTCAAATTCCCAGGTGGGTGTGGTAGCCTTAGATCCCAGCACCTGAGCAAGGCACAGGGATCTCTGAGTTTGAGGCCAGCCTGGTCTACTGGTCTACACAGTGAGACCCTGTGTCAGAGAAAGAGAAAGAACTGTTGATGGTCGTCTTCCAGGTATGATACTGTGGTCCTTGTCCTCCTGAATGCTGGTCAGCTGTCATCACCTGCACAGATTAGGCCCCTCAACACTCCATCACAGACAAGGGAGGGTTCAGGATGCTTGTCCATCCCTGAGCACGAGAGGCAATTAGTAGGTTCATAGCTGTCGAGGGAGGGAGAGACATTTTCTTCAGACACACACACACACACACACACACACACACACACACACACACGAGCACCTATGCACAAAAGAAGGGGATCTGGCTTGGCATAAGAATCACCCCTAACAGAAGGGGATCAAGAGAAGTGTGAGGGGGCAGGAGAGGGTAATGGGGGTGAATACGACCTAGGTCTATTACAAATACGTTGGAAAATGTCAAGATGAGGGGCTGATGAGACGGCTCACTGGGTAGAAGCATTTGACACCAAGTCTGAGCACTGCAGTTCTATCCCAGGACCCACATGCTGGAGGAGAGAGCAGCTTCTGAAAGGAGGAGAGAGCAGCTTCTGAAAGGTGTCCTCTGACCCCGACACCCATCCTGAGAGAAACTGACAGCAGCAGAAGCCATGTGAGCAGCCCAAGGTGGAGCCGGGGATATCCTATCTCAGGATCTAGAACCAGGACGGGAGTCTGGAGCTCCTGCCCATCTGCTGTCACTTCCATTGACGCTGGTTTTTCTGGCTGAACGACTGCTACAACTGTGTCTTTCTTGGAGGGACAATTGCTACAACTGTGTCTTTCTTGGAGGGACAATTGCTACAACTGTCTTTCTTGGAGGGACTCCTGTGGTGGGGATTCTGCCCTTTGTCTTTACTAAAGACCCAAGATCAGTGCCACTCACGTCATTTGCTACACTAGTTTTCTTCACACACACACACACACACACACACACACACACACACACACAGCACTCACGGTCTACTTGCTGGCTTACTTATTTTCTGGGTGCATTACTTATTACTATCTTGGGGATGACTTGGGCGCTCTCCACCTTCCTGGCAGGTGATGGGGGTGAAACCCAGAGCCTCAGGCACACACGTGCCCTGCACCTGAGCTGCACCGAGCTGGGTTAGTTAGTTTGAATTTCATACACACACAGGATGTGGGCTGGATTTGCCTTTTTTTCACATTTACCCCGTGCACACTTACACACAGATGTAGAAGTCAGAGGACTGCTTGCTGGAGTCTGTTCCTTCTATCCACCACGTGTGTCAACGGGATCAAACTGAGGTCACAGGGCTTAGCTGCAAGTGCCTTTACCTGCTGAGCCATCTAGCTGGCCCATTTTCTGCTGTTTGAGACAGGGTCTTCCACAGCCCAGGCTGGCCTCTGACTTGCTATGCAATTGAGAGTGGACTTGAACTCCTGATCCCCCGTGGCCTTTCTGTCTGTGCCCTCCCTTTGGTTATCAATGGACCCCAAGAAATCGGAGTTCTCCAAGGGGGAGGATGAAGCCCTGGGGGCAGCCAGAGGAAGCGTTCTCTGTGGGAGAGCCAACTTGTCACATGACCTGACAGGAAAAACAGTGAGGGTCCTTGTGACTGCTTAGTTCTGGGAATTGGTTTCCATTTACTTGTTTATTTGTTCATTCCTTGGTTCATTCATTCATTGAGGAAGTCAAGGACAACCTGCTTCCCTCACACCCCATGGGGCCTGGGAATGGAACTCAGGTCTTTAGGCTTGCCAGTAAGAGCCTGAGACTGCTGAGCCCTGTCGCCAGCCCTGGCTGTACTTTATGTTGCTGGTAGAGTATCACAATGATGCCCACTTTGGTCTCAAACTCCTGATGAGAAGGGACCACACTCCCACCTGCTAGATATAGAAATGTGAAGATTCGTGAGCAAGTACAAGCACTGCTCTGGGGCTGTGGATCAGTGGGTAGCACACTCTCCCAGAATGCACCAGGCCCTGGGCTCCATCCCCAACATCAACCAGGTGGCACACCCATGTCATCCCAGCACAGAGGAAATGGAAGCAGGAAGATCATGTGTTCAAAATGATCCATGGCTATGTAGCATACTAGGGCTAGCCTGAGCTACATGTTTAAAAAAATCAACATCATAACCAGCATGCTCCGCAACGTGGCCAGGCCTCACCCAGGAAGGAGAGTTCTGAAGTAACGTACAGGTCCTGCTTTCATTGTTGTACTGGGTCCCAAGAGGTCAGTCTGTGAGCCAGGACTGACCGGCTCCTTGACCTTGGGAAGAACCAGGACCTAACCTTGTCAGTTCAGTTGACATAACAAAGAGAGTTCCTCCAGTCCTCAGCCTCACACAAAAGAGGCTAACTACAAAAGTTAAGCCCAGATTTTTCTTATTGTTTGTTTCTAGTTTGCAAAGAGAGTAACTTTGAATGACTAATCTGCACGTTTTCCCTTTTATTTATTTTATTTTATTTTTTAGCAATGTTTTCCCTTTAAAAAAAAAACAAAACTATAGAGCGGAGGTATAAGGTGTGGCACTCCAGCCTGACTGCCAGGAGTGTGGTGAGACCCCATCTCCCTGCTCCCCTAACCCATGAGCCCCGTTTGTTTCTTCCGTCAGCCCCTTTTAAAGCATTTTCTGTCTGCAGGCTGTCACCCCAGCCCTTCAGAGCTGGCAGATCCAGAGTTCAAAGTCACTCACAACTGCATAGTCAGCGTGAGGCCAGCCTGGGACACCTGAGACCCTGTCTCAAAAACTAAAAAAAACGACAACAAATCCCCATTAAAAACATAAAACCAACTTTTGTGGTGGGGAGGACATTCATTTATTTATTCATTTAGTATGTGCGCGCATGTTCGAGGGCCGTGGTACACATGTGGAGGTCAGAGGACAATTTGCAGGAGTCAGCTCCTTCCGCCACGTGTGTTCCAGGGACAGAACTCGGTCCTCAGGCTTGGCAGTGCTCACCTGTACCCAGTCAGCCATCTCACTGGCCAGTGAGATTTGTTTACTTATTTGGAGACAGAGTCTTACTACGTAGCCCTTCTGCTATGAAGACCAGGCTAGCTTCTAACTTGAAGAGATCTGCCTCTTTCTGTCTCCCGTGTGCTGTGACTAAAGGCATTCGCCTCCATCCCTAGTTATTCATTTTTATTTATTATATGTGAGACGGTCTCAAGTTTCAGCCCAAGCTGGCCTTAAACTCCTGATCCTCCTGCCTCCACCTCCCCAGGGCCGAGATGACAGTGACATACATTGCCCTAACCAACGCTGCTCTGGTTCAGAAAGACGACTCCAGGCTGTGTTTATCACGTGGAATCACACACCATGTCAGAGTTGATGTTTGAGTTAGTGTTCGCGCCTCTCCCTTAGGCAGCCAGTGAAGTTAATCACATATGTTTTTAAATGGGTGTGTGTGTGTGTGTGGCTTTTTAAGACAAGGTCTTGCTATGTAGCCCAGGCTAGCCTCAAGCTTTCCCGCTCCTTTTCTCAGCCTTCCAAATGCTGGGACAGGTGTGCACCACCACTACCCCCTGACAAAACAGACATTTAACAGTCTTGTCTTCTTTAAAGTTTTTTAAAAATCATTATAGTGATTGCTTGATTGTGGGATGAACGCACATGCCATAGCTCATGTGTGCATGTGTGATGTCAGAAGAAAAATTTTGAGTCAGTTTTCTCTTTCTATCATGTGGGTCCCCGAGAGTGAACCCAGCTCCCAGCACCTTACCCACTGAACCATATCACCGTCCCTGACAAAGGGTTTTTAGTAAAGATGATGGTAAACCTCAGGCAGCTGAAGCAGGAGGATCTGGAGTTCAAGGCCAGCCTTAGCTACAGGGACAGCTGGAGGCTACATAACCCTCCCCTCAAACAAAAGGAAACAATAGCAAAGATGTCCATCGGCCACAAAACAAACCAAAGTCCATTCTACAGAACCACACAGTGTCCACACAGCTCGGCATGGCCCCATCATGGAATTTCTTTGGAATAAACAAGAGATAATGATCATGTTTCCATTTCCCCCTACGTTTCTTTTTCTTTTTTTTTTTTTTTTTCCAATCTCACCTCCTGATACAATTTGTTCAGTGCCTAGGAACTTTTTACTGAGGAAAAAAATCACTGAGTGGGGGAGGGAGGCCCACGTTTGAATCTGATAAGGAACCAAAATATTAAGTCTATTATTTTTGGTGGCAGGTTTGTTTTCTGGCTGCTTCCTGTTCGGTCCTAAAATAGCCCCGCACAAGGGGCTCAGGACATGAATGGCCTTCCCATAAAACCAGCTTTGAAGCTGGGATTTCATCTCACAGGAGTCAGACCTCGTGTGATAAGCTGCTTCTTGACTCTTTCTACCTCCCCATCCAAGTGACCCGGTGCCATCCGCAAGGTGAATCTCAGAATCTGCAAAGCGTTACCTGGGAGTCCTGACTCAGAACCCGGGGTCAGTTCATTGCCAGGGTTACCCTGGCCCGGGCTCTTCCCAAGCCCAAGCCCTGAGGACTTTCTGCCACTGGGCTCCACCCACACCCTTTTTACTTTATTATTATTACTACTACTACTTTGTTTCTGTTTTCCTCTATGTAACAGCCCTGGCTGTTCTGGAACTCACTCTGTAGACCACATTGGCCTCAAACTCACAGAGATTCCCCTGCCTCTGCCTCCCGAGTACTGGGACTAAAGGGCATGCAACACCATTGCCCAGCTTTTTGTTTATTACTGAACATTAATTTTCTTGAGTCAAGGTCTCATGTAGTCCAGGATGACTATGAACTCCCAAACTTCCTGCCTCAGATTCTGGGGTGCTGGGATGACAGACCGCATCCCCAAACCTGGTTTCTGTACTTCTGGGGATGGAGTGCAGGGCTGACCACAGGCAAAAGACTTTCTTGTTATTTCTTATTTTATTTCATTTTATTTTTTTTTTTTGAGACAAGGCATCTCCACATAGCTGTTTAGTTCTGCCCCAGCTTCCAATGTGTGGGATCAGGTGTGCACTACCACACCTGGCTGGCTGTGGGGACCCTTTCTTCTTTTGTGTGTGGTTTTCTGTGTGAATCCCTGGCTACAGAGACCAGAAGCTGATGTCAGGTGTTTTCCTCAGTCACTCTCCAGCTTTTGTTTTTGTTTAAGGACAGGGTCTCTCACTGACCCTGGAGCTCACACAGGTTAGCCCCGGTAGCTAGCGAGCCGGACATCCTCCTGTCTCTGCCTCCAGCACTGGGGGTACAGGTGCGCCATCCTGCCTGGATTTATTTAACAGAGCTTGTAGGGATTTGAACTCAGTCCCTCATGCTTCTACGACAAGTGCTTTACTGACTGGACCATCTCGCAGCCCTCCAGACGCTCCATCCCAAAGGGGCATGGCAGGGTATTCACGCCGGTGTGTTTCCTCCCACGAAGCGGTCACCCTCCTCTAGTGTTGTGAACAACATCAATCCCAAGGAGGGGCATGGGCAGAACACCTGGCCTCTAAGCCTTAAAAGACTCAAGGCTGAGCCGGGCGGTGGCGGCGCACACCTTTAATCCCAGCACTCGGGAGGCAGAGCCAGGCGGATCTCTGTGAGTTCGAGGCCAGCCTGGGCTACCAAGTGAGTTCCAGGAAAGGCGCAAAGCTACACAGAGAAACCCTGTCTCGAAGAAAAAAAAAAAGACTCAAGGCTGGCTGCGCTGTAGAGCCGGCTCAGGGTTGAGAGCAGCCGATGCTCTTGCAGAGGACCCAAGTTCAGGTTCCAGTATCAACATGGCAGCTTGGGAAGGTTCCAGAGAATTCAACGCCCTCTTTTGGCCTCAGAGGGCACTGCACACACATGGTACACACATACAGGCCAAACACCCCCCCCACACAAAATAAAAGGGGGGGGGGGAAGGCAGGAAGGCCTGAGAACTTCCAGGGCTCACAGGAGCAAAGGAAACTGTGGGTTAAAGGTTGACAGGGATCCGTGAGGGAAAGGAGCCGAGGGCAAGCAGAGGCAGCTTCAGGAGGTGACAGCTGGCTGGGGAACTGCTCGACAGATGTAGGACACTGAGAACGGCCGTGATGAGAGGGGCTTCTGGATTCTATCTCTGTGATCCTAAATCTAAAATGGTCCTTAAAAAAAGAAAAGTGAAGGCCGGTTGGCAGTGGCGTACACCTTTAATCCCAGCACTCGGGAGGCAGAGGCAGGCGGATCTCTGTGAGTTCGAGGCCAGCCTGGTCTACAAAGTGAGTTCCAGGAGAGGCTCCAAAGCTACACAGAGAAACCCTGTTTCGAAAAACCAAAAAAAAAAAAAAAAAAAAAAAAAGAAACCACACATGCACACATACACACACACACACACACACACACAACACAACGACGACGAAAAAAACCAAAACAAAAACAGAAAAGTGAAAGGCTGGAGAGATGGCGTGGTAGACATGCTTGTCGCCAAGTCTGATTACCTGAGCTGTGTCAACCAGTGGATGCCAAAACAGTCTCACCTCAAAGGAGACAAGAGGCACTATGGAGCCAAAAATGAATGACAGACATCATGTCACCTGGAGTTCCATATTTCCAGATGCAAGCAGTTTTGTGAAGCTTTTAGAGTAACCAAATAAAGTCACAAACCAAGAGCTTTTCAAAGACCATGATGGAGGCATCCCACAGCTGCCTGAGGACTCCTGGACCTCGCTCTGTAGACCAGGCTGGTCTCGAATTCAGAGATCCGCCTGCCTCTGCCTCCTGGGTGCTGGGATCAAAGGTGTGCGCCAGCACTGCCTGGCTAATAATTCACTTTTTTAAAAAACCAGGAAAGGAAAAAGTTAAGAATAACTAGCCTATGCAGTGCCTCCACGGAGCTTTCCCCAGCTGCTATGTGTATACAGCACGTGAAGGGTGTTGTGTAGATCTGGGTCCAAGCCCCAGAACCTCATTATGTGTATACAGCACGTGAAGGGTGTTGTGTAGATCTGGATCCAAGCCCCAGAACCTCATTATGTGTATACAGCACGTGAAGGGTGTTGTGTAGATCTGGATCCAAGCCCCAGAACCTCATTATGTGTATACAGCACATGAAGGATGTTGTGTAGATCTGGATCCAAGGCCCAGAACCTCATTATGATGTGAAACACTTCAAAACATAACTCAACAAGGCACAGTAGCTGACTCCCTGTAATCCCAGGGAGGCAGAGGCAGGCAGGTCTCTGAGTTCTAGGCCAGCCTGCTCTACAGAGTAAGACCCTATCTCAAAAAACAAAACAAAACAAAATAATAATAATAAAAAAATCAGAACAGGAAGGGGAGGCAGTGAGATTTTTTTCAGATTTATTTTGATGTGTGTGTGTGTGTGTGTGTGTGTGTGTGTGTGTGTGTATGATGAGTGTGCAGTGCCTAAGGAAGACAGAGGAAGGCGTCGAGTCCCTAGGAGCTACAGTGACAGGTGGTTGTGAGCCACCCAACATGGATTCTGAGACCTGAACTGGGGTCCTCTGCAAGAGCAGTGTGTACTCTTGATCCCTGAGCCCTCTCCCAGCCCCATATTTTACCTGATGCTTTAAAATTACATTTCTTTCATTTTGTGTGGGTGAGGCTCTCCCAGACTTGTAAGTCCAGGGATCCAACTGAAATGGGGAAGTCCTGGAAAGAAGCTGTGTCCACAGAGGCTGTCCAGCTGACAGAGCTGCAGGGGTATGGAGAGGGTGGAATGCTGCAGGTCCAGAGCCTAACTACAATTTATATTGGGCTAGCTTTAGCCCTTAATAACCATGGCTGACCCACCTCTGTATGGGACCCCAAATCCCATGAACAGCAGATTAAACTCCTTGGAGGTAGGTGGTGGTGGCACTCACCTTTAATATCAGCACTGGGGTGGCAGAGGCAGGTGGATCTCTGTGAGTTCGAGGCCAGCCTGGTCTACAGAGTTCGTTCCAGAACATCCAGGGCTACACAGAGAAACCCTGTCTCAAAAACAAAAAACAAAAACAAAAAACACCTAACAGTGTTTGTCTGCATATATATAAATGTAAGTGTTTATCTGCATATATGTGTTTGTCAGCATACATGTATGTGCAACACATAAGTCCTTGGTGTCCCTGAAGCCAGAGGAGGGTGATGAATCCCTTGGAGGGGAGTTACAGAAGGTTGTGAGCCATCATGTGGAAGCTGGGAATCAAACCCAGATCCTTTGGAAGAACAGCCAGTGCTCTTAACCTAAGCTGTCTCTCTAGCCCCTTATTTATTTCAAAACAGTCTGACTATGTAGCCCTGATGGCCTTGAAGCCCTTATGTAGACCAGGTTGGCCCACACTCAGATCTACCTCTGCTTACTAAGCAGGAGGATCAAAGGCATGTACCACCACATCTGGCAAGATTATTAAAAATTTATTATATGTGTGTGTGGGTGAGTGTCCAAGGAGACCAGAGAGGGCATTGGGTCCCCTGGAGCTGGGGACACTTGTAGCTGAACTGTCTGATGTGGGTGCTGGGAATGAAACGTGGGTCCTCTGCTAGAGGGGCAGGCATCTCCTCAGCTCCCCACTCACCCCCAAGTTAGATTTTAAGCACATGAAATAAAATGTGAGCTCTAGGAAAACACAAGGCTATCTCCTGCCATGGCCAGAGGCCCTTCACAGGGGCAGCCAACAGTTCCACCTACCCCAGCATTAGGTAGCCATAGTGTCCATGTTTTATATTCACTCAGAAAGCTGAATATCCAGCAGCATTTCTGATTTGGGGTGTCTGACCTGCATCACTTTCTTTGAGACATGGTCTTTCTATGTAGCCCTTGCTGTCCTGGAACTCATCATGTAGACCAGGCTGGCCAACTGCCCTTGCCTGCCCCTGCCTCAGGGTGTGCCAGCAACCTGCATTTCAAAAGCATTTTTTCCCCTGCAGAGGAAAAAAGAAGGATGCATTCCGGAAAGTGAAAAAAAAATTGCCAAACTGGCTTCTCTATGGTCATAAATTGCCTTCAAAGCTTAATAGCTGAGCAGGTGTAGAGGACAGCTCAGGGATTAAGAGTGCTTGATGCTCTTGCAGAGGACCGGGGTTCAATTCCCAATATCCACATGGTAGCTCATAACCATCTGTAACTCCAGTTCCAGGGGCCCTCGCACTTTCTTCTGACCTCATGGGTACCAGGGATGCACAGACATACATGCAGACAAAACAGTCATACACATTTAACCAAAACAAAAAGCAAAACCCACCACTATCAAAAACAAAACGGCTCACTGGGTTAAGGCACTTGCTACCAAGCCTGATGACCTGAATTCAATCTGAAGGTCCCACATGGTTGGAGGAAAGAACTGACCTCTGCCCTTTCACTATGCTTCACAGATTTGTGTATGCGCGCACACACAATAAATAGAATGTAAATATAAATAAATAAGAAGTGTGTAGTGCACGGCTCTTGCAGAGGACTCAGATGGAGTCCCAGCACTCACACTAGGCAGCTCCCAACTGCTCCAGGGGATATGACACTCCTTTTGGCCCCTACCAGCAGCTACAGGCATACACATGCACACACATGCAAACAAACAATGCAACACTTCTCTTTACCCCTGCTGCAGGAGCACCTGGTCCTCAGCATGCCAGGGAGCCACTGACCCAAGCTCCTAAACTGAAAACAAGATAGCTTCATGTTTTGTATTAAAATATTTTATATTAATCATTCAAACTTCATTTTTATACAACGAATGCATACATCATGTGGGGGTGTCTCATGGATGCGGGAGGGGCTGGGGGCGGGGCCTGTCTGCAGCAGGAGACTGGAGGCTGTCTCGGCCAGTTGTTGAACGCTCTGGAAGGCGGAGCCTGACTGACCGCCATCACACCTCAGACAGACCGGCAGCTTCCAGGCCTTTTGCCTACAGCTGCCTACCTGGTCCACTCACAGGGGTGAGCTGCGTCTACTGCCTCTGAAGAAGGCCCCGAGGCCCAGGCCCGGTGGCCAGCTTGTCCTTAACTGTGGTGGCTGTGGCAGGCACGGCTTGAAGCGGGCACGCTCTGAGCATGGGTGTGTACATACGGACAGCAGTGGCTTCCCCTGCACCGCCTAGGCCGGCATGTCAGCCTTGCTGAGGGCGATGGCCAGCTCCAGGTCCTCCTGTTCCTGTCTCCGCAGCCTCGCCAGCCGCTCCTGCTCCGCTTTCTCGCTTTCCCGCTTGGCCCAAGCCAGCTGCTGCTCCTCATTGCCAAACTACAAAGGAAGATTGGGGCAGTGAGAGGGGGGCCCAGACTGTGGGCGGAGGGGCCGCTGGGCAGGTAAGAACCAGGAGCCCATGCTAGGGTCCCTGACCTCACCCCACGTAAAAAGAAGCCGAGTACATCCAACCTGAGCTGCCAACTGGAGGTCTAGACACCCACCCCCGCAGAGAGGGCAGCCCGGCCTGGTGCTGGAAGGTTCTAGCAGGCAGGTCCACCAACTCTGTAGGCACATCCATCAGTTTTCTCTCTCCTTTAGAGATAGGGTCTCCTTATGTAGCCCAGGCTGGCCTACAACCATAGCCAATCCTCCTGCCTCGGCCACCCAGCTGGCTGACACACCCTACCTGCTACTCTTATTCTGCTCCATGCCCTCTTGAGAGACCTCAAGGCCCCAGGGAGCCACTGCGTGTGCAGGGACTTCAATAGTTCCCTAATCACTGTCTCTTCCAGGGAATTCGGTTTCTGTGATGTAAGATTCTAGCCCTCAGGAGCAGACAGACACCAGCAGTCAAACGAGTGAGGGCCACAGCCTCCTTGGGGAGAGGAGGAAGGAGGTGCAGAGGACACAGGCAGTTATTTCACCAGAGCACTGGGCCCTCAAAAGGACTTGTGTGCAAGCTGCCACCAGGAACTGGTGGGGACAGTGGCTTGGGGACCTGGGAGGTTCTAGGTGGGAGAAATCAGGGCCACAAGGGACCTAAGAACCCCAGGACAGGGCTGTGACTTCCTAGTCAGTGACAAGGAGCCTACTGGAGTATTACTCAGCTCTGCTGGTAGTAGGGGTGTGGCCTCCAGGGAAAGGGTGGAGCCCAGGAACCCTCACAGGGGCTCAGGAAGGGGACAAGTCTGGAGTCTAAGACATCCCTAGGAGGTTGGGTCCCTCATCTATTCCCACAGGCAGGTCATAGATCACTGCCCCCTCCCTGTCTTGGGGAATTTTCCTAAAACTTCATGGGGAACAAAATAAGGAAGAAAAAAATGCAGGGGTAAATGACTCCAGGAGCAGCAGATGGGCAGTGGGTGAAGGGCTTCATCCTCCCCAGCCCCAGATGAGGGGCAAGCCCCGCTCACTCATCCCACACATTGGGGTGCTTCATAGCTGGAGGCCAAGAGAGGTAATCCCACACAGCTCTGCCTTGTGCACTAGGGCTGAGAGAACGTTCCCGCAAGGGTATTTCCTCAGTAGTGCTGACTAGACCTGGGTGGAGATGCCTGGACTAGGCTACCTCTGGTTCTCCTGGGTCACATAGGGGTGAACTGAACCTGAGGTGTTTTAGGTGCCCTGGAACAGCAGCTTGGGTGCCACTTCCCTTCTGTACTGT
The DNA here is from genome assembly GCF_949786415.1 of Peromyscus eremicus. Classification (NCBI taxonomy): domain Eukaryota; kingdom Metazoa; phylum Chordata; class Mammalia; order Rodentia; family Cricetidae; genus Peromyscus; species Peromyscus eremicus. Next base: position 58,214,549 of record NC_081433.1, read on the forward strand.
CTCAGGGCCCCAAAGAGCCGAGAGGACTCCACCTTTCTCAGACACCTTCACCATTGAGAGTTTGTGTCTCTGAAGAAATGCGCCTGCATGGAGCGAGCGTGCAGACAGCCTCTGCCCCCTCCCGTCTGCTCCTGGAGGCATCTGCAAAGCCCAGAGCGGTCGGGCTGACGTCCACCTGGCTCCTAAGGAAGCTAGCAGGCTATGTCAGCTACTCTGCGAGACACACCCCTCGCTGCTTCTGAGGAACACACGAGTGGCTTGAGGCAGAATGGCTCTTTGTGGCTGTTTTGTAGGGTAGGACTCTGGCAACCCACGATGACCCTGAATTCCCTGGGTCTCCGATAGGCACTGCCATGCCCTGCTTGCCAGGATGTAAAGAAACTTTTTTGTTGTTTTCAAGAAAAATTCTCTCTATGCAGCCCAGGCTTCCCTCAACTCAGAGATCTACCTGTCTCTCTGTCTCCCAGGTGCTGGCATTAAAGGTGCTGGCTACTATGTCCTTTTTTTGAGACAGGGTCTCTTGTAGCCCGGGCTGGACTTGAACCAGCTGAGGATGACCTTTAACTCCTGGGTGCTGGGGATGGAGCCCTGGGCTTCGTGGGCGCTAAGTGAGCACTACCCACTGAGCTACGGCCCCAGCCCGGAGGGAGAAGCTTCCGCTAAGGGAAAGAGCTACCGAGGGAAACGGCCCAACACCAGAAAGGTTTGGGGTACCACAGCAGGTGCCAAGGAAAGCATGGCCAGCCCTCGTGGGTGACATCAGTTTCCAAAAACCCAAACCGATCAGGCTGTCTCCCACAGGTGACGATAGCCTTTTCTGAGCTTCACAGTATTAAAGTCCCAACGAGCCTGGAAAGCAGGTTCACGGAGGGAGGGCTGTCCCCACGGGGGCTCTGCCATCAGGGAGGCCTGTGCTGTGCTGTGCTGATGGGAACACAGGCCAGGCCAGGGCAGGACAGAATTTAGTTTCCCATCTGGAGACGAGAGTGTTTAAATCAGAAGTTAAGCTAAGTATGGGTACAGTACCAAACACCCCAGCACCCAGAAGCTGCAAGTTTGAGAACAGCCTCGGTAAGACCCAAATAACAAACAGATACACTTGAAAAATAAAATTGAAGCCAGTAACCACTCTGGGACAACTGAGTCGTTAGCCCGGTCACAGCTCAGAACCTGGTGTTTACGACCAAACGGTGTAGGGGAACGGGCGCTCCGCCGGTGCGGGCACAGGAAGTGCAGGCTTTTCAGAAAGGCCACAGTCATTTCTCTACACTGTGGCTCAGCTCCACAACCACTCTTCCCTGCCCGAACCGAGCACTGCAGTCACGTGGCAACAGCTGTGCCGTTCTGTTTGTTTTTTCAAACGGACTATTTTATTTTTGTAGCACAGGCTGACCTGGAACTCCTGAGCCTCCTGCTTTCACCTGCCCAGTGCTGAGATAGAGGGCCGGTGTGGAGCTGGGCATGCACTCCACGCATGGCACCAGCCCTGGTCTTGTCAGTAACAGTTCCCACCAGAAAGTAAACCTGGTGCTATTCAAAAAACTCAAAGTGCTTCTGTCTCTGACTTTTTCTAATAACGCTGCCTTTCTGAAGGCACACACTGTGTGCACTGTCAACAGAAATGAACGAGCTGCAGTTCGGAAAAGTCACAGGTCCCCAGGGACCACAAGAGGGCCAGGGCCAATATATTATTATCACTATTACTATTTTTAGACATCGTCTCTCCATATACCTCAAGCTGACCTCAACCCTGAGATCCTTCTGCCTCAGCTTCCCAGAACTGGGATAGGAGATGAGTACCACTGGGCCCAGCTCTGTCTTAAGCAACTCAAATAAAGCCATAGCACAGCCACGTTCCATGGATGTCACTAACAGCTGGGGAGGACCTGGGTATTCACTGTGCCCTGATACAAGTGCTTTGTTTTTTGGGTTTTTGCAATGGGAATGGAACCTAGGGTCCTATGTGGGCCCTGCCAGTCAATCACCACTGAGCCACACTTCAGCCCTCCAGGACTGTTTGGAGGCATGAGGACCAGTAAGTAGTTCATGGTCACTCTAGGCTACAAACTAAGGCCCAGGCTTATCTCAAAGAAACAAAAGCAAGTAAAAAAGTAAACAGAGCAGTAATCCCAATGTCTCCCCTGACAGCCCAGTGAGGAACTTCACAAACACCAAGGAAAGCTTTTGGGAAAAGGTCCACACCCGGAAGGGTGAAATGGATTATGGAAAGACAGCACACTCGGAGCACAGGCTGCCCTGAGGTGGTGGAGGGCGCTAAGAATGCCCTGAAGGAGCTGGGGCTGGCTCTAAACAGACAGCAGGGCAGCGCTGGTCAGGATGCCAGGAAGCCTCTGGCCTGGGCAAGTGGCCTCTCTGAACCCTTGGGAAAGAGAAGAGGCTCTAGGGCGGTCGTCTGGGCTGAGTTCTTTTTTACTGTAGCTAATAAACCAAATAGAAATTGGGGAAAAACAAAAAAAACAAAACACAGAACACAAAAGTAACCAAATCCCTCATTTTTGGACATCCTGCCTGGACTCTTCTCCTACATGCATGATGTACTTGGGCAGGACCACCGACCCTGGCACTCAAAGACCTTTCTGGAGGCAGCAGAACCCGATGAAATGTTCAGAATCAGTCCTGGGAAATGACTGCATGTTCAGCCTCCAAAACTCAATGGACCAGCATGGTGGTGCACACCTTTAGTCCCAACACTCAGGAGGCAGAGGCAGGTGGACTGTGAGTTCCAGGCCAGCCTGGGCTCCATAGAGAGACCATGTCTCCAACAGAAACTCAGTGAACACAGCAGCCTTGCCCGAGGGACAAAGGTCACACAGTCACTGAACAGAGGCAGGCACACTCCGTGTCACCCTCCCGGGAGAATCTCATCTTCCTGTAGTCATTCAACCGTAGTTCTCAGCTTTATCAACAACCTTTTCCTTAGAGAGGCCAGTGCAGAATAAACAACAAAAGCAGGAGGTGGATGGTGGGAGGTGCCGGCAGCAGGAGGAGCAGTGTCTGTAGCTGCAGAGGGACTCCCACCCCCAAGAAGCAGCAAGCCAGGCGGGAAGGCGGCCGAGGGAGGACTCAACTTACAGAGGTGAAGTCGGCAAAGCCGGAGGAAGAGGCCTTAGGAGGTTTAGCTGAAGAGGAGGGGGCAAATGGATCTTTGCCACTAAATGGGTCCCCAAACCCCTTTTTATTTTGGAACGGGTCGCCGCTGTCAGCCCCGAGTGGCTGGAATGGATCGGGGGACTCGGGGAAGGCTGAAGAAACCAGCTGGCTTACAGGTGTACTCTGACCTGGAAAGTTTAGGGAAAAACAACAAAAAACAGAAGACAAAAAAAAAAAAAAAAAGGAAACACAAGTTACTCACTACGACAGGGTGGAGTGCTGGCCCTGGGACTCTGAATTTTTTTTGGGGTGTGTGTGTGTCTGGAATCCACGATCCCATGCCCACTCTGTACTTGTTACAGCTTGGAGTTACAGTCTATAATAACCCGGAGCAGAGGAGCAACAAGATTGTGAGCGATGCCAGAAGAGTGATTTAATTGTTTTAAAGTTACTTTTGAGACGGGGTCTCATGTACCCCAGACTGGGCCTGAACTCATCTTCCTGCCTCACCCTACCAAGTGATGGGATGACAGGTGTGTGGCACCACACCTGGCCCAAGATCACTTTAGGTCACATAAAATTAGACCTGTCTTTAGTAGTTAAGGACGCACACTGGTTTTGCAGAGAACTCAAGTTTGGTTCCCAGTACCCAAGTCCACACTTCCCTCAGTTACTATGTGGGGTGAGACTGGCAGGCTGTTTGCATGGGACTTCCTTTAGCCCAGCCCATCACACCTTTCCCATCACAGCTGAGCAGAGGGACAGCAGGAAGGGGCAGGGAGGACTCCCTGGTGACGAGGTCACAGGCATAGCCTCCAGTTCACCAGAGCACAGGGCATGATTACAGGGGACAACACCAACCACACACAAGAGATGAACCTCTGCCTGGCTCTCCAGGCAAGGTCAGCTCGGTACCCCTGCCTCCTGTGGTTGCAGCTCTGCCAGGGCACACAGGGTCCAGACATCCATAGCTGAAACATCAGCCCAAGGGCCGGGCCAGCACAGCTCCCTGGTGTTAACGAACTACCCACACTGGCTCTCATGGTTTCAAAGCCATCATTCAGAAAGAAACACCTGGTTGTGCGGCAGCACACCTGAGCCCAGGACACCTGCTTCCCACCCATCACAACCAGCGCACAGCCTAATGGCAGTCCAGCTGGCACTATTTCTGAGCAGGTAAAGCGCTGGCCGACAAGCCTGACGAGCTGAGCCACCCTAGGCACCAGCCCAGAGAGAGACAGCTCTGTCAGGTGTTCTGACTTACGTGTGTGCCACAGCACTCGTCCCCCCAGCAAATGAATAAATGCAAGGGGAAAAGGCCTAACATCGTGTTCTGCTCCCCCAGACCACTGAACAACCTCCCACCCACCTCCAGCTGTATAGGGCTCATGGAGGACAAGTTCTGAGGCCTGGCTGGCCTCAGTCTCCTCATGTGTGGTGCAGGAATGAGAGACTTGGGGGGGGAGGGGGGCGCTGTCAGGATGGTACTCGGGAGCTGTCTGTTGCTGTGCCTGGCTTGCACCTGATGGGGCCCTGGCTACAGCAGTCTTCTGAAAGCATCCATGGCAGCCTGGGCCCACACAGCTGTAAAGTGCAATAGTCAGAGCAGGTGCATGGCCACGGGAGGAGTCCAGTGAGCATCGCTGCACTGTCCCTTCAGCTGCTGCTGCTTAAAAAAAAAAAAAAGATTAAAAAAAAAAATGGTAAGGTCTTACCGTGTAGACCAGGCTAGCCTGGGATTCACCTCCTGACTAGTGGGATTAAAGGCACACCTAGCCTCCCTTTAGGTTTCTGCCAAGGTCATGGTCACAGACCTGGAGACCCTATCAGAAGGGCAGATACACACCTGGTTCCCAACCCCTGTGGCTTTAATGCCTACCTCTCTCCCACTCCCAAATACCCCTGCTGTTCTCTCTGCCCTGCTGCCGACCTCCAGCCTCCCTGCATGCCAGTAGCAGGCCCATCCACCAGAGATGAAGGAACAGGCAGCCAAGGCCACCTGTATTCCTGGCCCCCCAGAGCAGGTAGGCAGCAGAGGCTGGGGAGGCTCACAAGGAACCAGCACACTTGTGGTACCAACACAGGGTCTAACTGTTGTCTTGGGCCCCTTTCCTCAGTCCCCAGACTGCTGGGAACATAAGCACAGCCTGTGTTCTGGGAGCCTAAGGCAAGGGAACCCAGGCAAAGAGAATGACATGGAGAGGTGCTTGTCCTCCTTTGGGCACCCTCTCTGTTCACTGCCTCTGTAACTTCCACCCTAAACAAACCCCCTCCTGCCAGAGACCTCCCCACCTACCCATGATGAACTCCACCTCATCCACATCCAAGGTCATCCTGTGGAGGCTGCTCCAGTACCCACTCATTGCATGGCTCAGATACCTATCACTGCCTCTGTGGCCCTTGTGACTAAAGCCTGGCGGCTAAGTCACTTACTGTGTGCTTTCTCATTCTCTTCTCAATGGCTGGAACTTCTATCCCTGAGTCTGGACCTTCCCCCCCATCCTCAGTGCCCAACCAGGAGCTAGGAGGGAGGGCTGAGCGCCTTTGACTGAATGTGGCTCTCTATAGCACAAAACCTGAGTTCCCAAGGTACCTGAGTACCAGGAAAGCCCCAGGACCACCAACTCTCCTCCCAGCCTTCTGCAGTGACCCCAACCCTGGGCACTCTAAAATCAGATGCTATCTTATGCCATCATGGTTTCTGAAACCCACCCCCACCATGCACAAACACACACTAACTCATGCCTGTGCAGGTCTAGTACTGACAAGGTCCTAGACTAGAGGCTGAACCAGCTGACTCTTGGAGGGTCACGAGGAGTGGAGGGACCTTCTACACATCCCCACCCAGCCTGTGCTGCCAGCTCAGCTTGTCACCATATTCTACCATCAAGTCCATGGCTAGAAGTCCCGACCCCCAGCTATGCAGAGCAGGTCACTAATGGAAACAGGACTGTTTGTTTTTTGAGAAAGGGTCTCATGTAGCCGAGGCTGGCTTTGACCATGTTATATGGATGATCATCCGGTACTTGGGAGGCTGAGGCAGGGTTATGAACTTAAAGCTAGACTGTATTACATAGTCAGCCCAGTTTCAAATAAAAACAAGGGTGGGGTGCTTTTTCAGCCCGGAGCAAAGCCTTGGGTTTCATTCCCTACCCACTAAAAACTAGGTGTGGTCGACCACGCCTCTGATTCAAGTACAGGGGCTGAAGCAAGGAAGACCAGGAGTTCAAGTTCATCATTAGCTACCTAGAGTCTGAGGCTAGCCTGCGCTACATGAGACACCATCTCAAAAACAATGAACAATAAGAATTTAAGAGCAGGACATTTCTTAAAGGGTGTGGCAAGGCTGGGCAGATCTGAACCTCTTCATCTATTTGATGAAGAACTCTTTCTCCTCTGGCTTGCGGGATTTAAAAAAATATATACAAAGAACTGTTTTGCTGGGAGGGGCCGTCAGGAACGCAGCCGGCTGCAGCCAAGTGAGGCTAAGGCTTCTGAGAGCACAGAGGTGATCGAGATGAAAAGAGGCTTTCACACCAAGACTCGCTGCAGCTGAAACCGTTATTTAGAAATCGCGACTGCGCTCATGAAACCCGACAGCAGCAACTGCTGCCTCTTGTTTTCAGGAGAGAAACGGTTTTCTCTTGAGTGCCGGTTTTTTGGGTGCTGGTGTGCAGAAGCTGCAAGTCCCTGCCACTTGCAGGTTGGCGTGGCCCTGGATTGTGCCAGGGCTTGAGCAATGATGGAAGCCCCTGGCCACGGCTTCCCACTTGGCACCCAGTTATTTTTGGTGGCTGTATTGTTTCAAGGCTGGGTCTAGTTCCTGCTTTTATGTAACCACTTCTGCTAACTCCTTAATTGCTTTCCCTATTTTCTGAGGTGGAGCTGATCCTGAGCGTGACAATCATTCTGTCTGTCCCAGCAGTAGGAAGCAAGGTCACAGTGGTTTTGGCTCTTGGGACGTGAGTATGGAGAGATGGCCTCGGTAAAGGGATCAGAATAAACTCAGAAAGGCTGAGGCCATGTCCAAAGACAAAACTGGCAAGACGGCTCAGCAGACAAAGCTGCTTGCCCCCAAGCCTAGGTTCAATGCCCAAACTCACATGATGGAAGAACTGACCCTTGAGAGCTGCCCTCGAACCCTGACCTGTGTGCCACTGACGAATGTGCACACATAAGCAAATAAATGTAGTTAAAAAAAAAAAGAAAAGAAATAAAAACAAAGTTCCTAAGTATCATTAATAACAACAGCAATAAAACGATTGTTTGGCCAGGCATGGTGGCATACACCTTGAATCGGAGCACTCAGGCAGGGGGAATCTCTGAGACAGCCTGTGAGATGCCCCCCTCAAAGTAACAAACAACAACAAAAAAGTTACACGAAAAATTTAGCAGGTTGGTGTGTGGTAATCAATGCCACAGCAGGCATGGTACCCCTGGCCCATGCCCCCTGGCCCGCTGGACTAGCTGAGGGGACTGAAGAGGCACAGTAGGCCCTAAGTGGAAACCACAGCAGTTTCAACAGCCGCCCGAGCGGTGTACCGAAACCACACACAGCACTGACTTCGGCAAAAACAACACCAACTCCATGGTTTACCACAGCACACTCTGCTAAAAAAAATTACTCAGTGGCCGGCCCCACCCTGGTAAGAATTTCTTTAATTTTCTATTTTTCAGGTTTTCGAAGCTGTTTGTCGCCCAGTACACAGAGCCAGCACACCTAGAGACTAGAGGTCAGGGAATCGCCTTCACCTGACCTTAGCTTGCTTTTCAGGGATCCCTTGAGCCATTCCAGAGCCAGGTTCGGGTAATGCACTGGGATCTCAATAATCAGCTCCAAGAAGGGTGACTCTCTCCATTCAAGGGGTGATACAAGAGGACAGTCAGAGGTCTGGGGTGCAGGGTCCCTAGAAATCTGATTAAGGAGAATATCAAATATTTAACTTATTTGGTACGCAGGAAGCCCTGAGCTCTCACCAGCACCACATACATATGGAATGGTGTACAACTCTAACCTCAGCACTCTGAAGGCTGAGGCAGGGGGATCATGAGTTCCAGGCAAGCCAGCCTGGGCTACAGGGTGAGACATCCTGCTGTGAAAGGGGGAAAATTTACGAAACAAAACAGAGAGTGTGTGCTTGCCCCCGTCAAACTCTTCAGTTCTGTTAACACAAATCATCGCTGTACTTAGAAAACGCAGTTCTGCAGATGAAAGATAAATACAGGAAAAACACCCCCAAAAAAGACAACTAGAAAACAAAGACTAAAGGTTTGTGGTCAGGGCAGCTGCCCCACCCCAGCCATTACCCTCTGCAACCCAGGTCGCTCCCACACTGCTATGCACCCTGACATGGGCACTCACACACCGTCAAGTGTCCTTCACCGCGAACAGCACTGGTTGTTCATACTGCCAGGCTTCTGGGAGTCCTTCTGTTGGGAACTCGGTGAGGGACATCACGCCAGGCAGGAACACACCAGGCAGAGACTAAGAGGTCACCAGAGATCTCACCCCTTTCTGCCCCAGCTTAACAGCAAAACAAAGACTAAGCGGGGACAGAGGAGAGAGAAATCAGACTGCCTGACTCAAACTTTCAACTGTAACAAGAAAGGAGTCCTTTCTGATCACACCTCTGTTCTCCAGATGACTTGTTCTGGCAGCCTTGGTGCCCGGGCCACTGTGGGCTTGCAGGCAGGAGTCCTGCACACCGGCAGATCAGAGCATAGCACTGCAGCACAGCCCAGGAGATAAAAATCTGAGGTCCCGGATCACATCATGGTGCCGACATTTCCCACCAAAAATATTTACCAATTTTTGAGAAACTTGCTTGGCGCATTGGAGGGGACAGGATGAGGTTTGGGTCTGAGCTAAGGAGAAAAGCTGAACAAATATTTGTTATCCCCACCTGTGCTTGGCTGTTTTTGTCTGCTGTGAAACGGGCAGGGGTCATGGGAATCTCTGGGGCTGGCAGGCCCGGTGGACATGTATCTATCACTCCACTATGGAAAGGGAAGAAGGTGGCCACTCGCTTTGGGTGCACAAAAGACAAATAGATTTGAAGTGAGGATGACAATTTTCTTTTAGTTTTCACAAAGGTTGCTCTGATCTCTAACAAGGAACTGAAGGGGTGACATTAGCCTACAGAAGAAAACAGGCTGGGGGCAGAGCTGACATGAATAGCTACAAACCACCTGCCCTGTGTTCTGTCATTCATTTTTGGTGTTTCTCAAGACAGGGTTTCACTCTACAGCCTCAGCGGGACCTTGTGCCCCCATGTGCTGAGATGACAGGCATAAGCCACCATGCTGGCACCTGTCAGTCTTCACTGCGCAACAATACAAACCGACAGGTCTCCCACTGCATTCAGAGAAGTCACTTTTGATACGACCTTCTGTTCCAGTGGGTGCTCAGGGAGATGCTATCTGCAGAGAAGCCAGGTGGTGGGGACCCTAAGTGCTGGCTATGCACAGCCATGGGGCTGCCAGGGCCCTTCTTTGTTCTTCCCCACAAGGGCTAACATAGCTAGAATGCTACCTCTGTGAAGGGCAGGGAGACAAGTGCCCACATTTAACAAAGTCACCACAGACTGTGATGTCTGCAGTGGGAACGAATGCCCTGTGGTGGAAAGGGTCACAGGCCCACAGAGGAGCCCAGGGAGGGTTTAAGGGGAGGGTCCCTACTTGGCTCTTTTTTCTCATGTAATTTATGTATGAGTGCTCTACTCACATATATAACTGCATGACAAAAGAGGGCATTGGATTCCATTACAGATGGTTGTGAGCCATCATGTGGTTGCTGGGAATTGAACTCAGGACCTCTGGAAGAGCAGCCAGTGCTCTTAAAGCACTGAGCCATCTCTCTAGCACCCCCTACTTCACTCTCTTTATGGTCAGATTTCTGACAAGCTGTGAGTGATTACCCTGACCTTGCCAGAGGGCTGGGGAGGCTGTATCTGCAGCCCTAGCCTGAATCCTTTAGGTAAACCAACGGTGGACCCTGTGAGGGCCTAGGAGTCAGTGGCTTCTGCCCACTCACCTCTGCAGACACAGATGGTAAGGAAGGCCCTATTTCTCTGGGCTTACATCCTGCAGCCCCCCCCCCCCCCAGGAACTCCAATGTCTAGACTGTGATCCACCCCTGGAGGGGCATTTACCCACTACTGCATACCAGGTAATGGAGTTACAAGACACCCACTGGATCCACCCTGCTGCGTACAGAAGGGTGGGTGTGCTGAGGTATTTTCAAATTGTTCTGCTAACTCTCAAGAGCGGGAACTGCCAGGTCACTGAAACTAGCTGGAGAAGCATGGATTCTCCGGTAGCCTGGAAAGCAGCCCTTGTAGCACACAGTGCCTCCTCAGCCAGCATCCTCAGCAGGCACTGGTTATACATACCGGGCCCTGGGACGACACTCCAGGGCTGCCTTGATAACAGCAGAGCAGTGAGTGCATTGAGTGAGGGCAAGATGGGGGTGGTGATGTTCCACCAGTTTAGGTGTCTCGGGCTGCTTGGGTGCCTTCTGCCCATCCTGGCTGGCTGGCAAACGCCAGAATCTTCCTGAAATGGAACAAGTCTGTCCCATTCTAAACTCTCTAGTGTACCCACTGCATTATCTCTTTGCCACCATCGTGGGAACGGAATTAAAGTAGTTACGTTCAGGGCAGAGGTGCTAACCACAGGCTCAGATGGCGATGCCATTTGACAATACACAGCAACAGGACGCTCGGGCACAACACGGCCAGCACCAGGGCCCAGACGCGCAGGTTCCGACCTTGGCCTGGTACCTCACAGGAGGGTTGAGAACACACTGGAGTGGACTGCTTACAGCCCTAGAACATTCCCTGTGCCTGTACCCTGCAGGCCACAGTGACCCTGTGAGGAACTCATGCCACTCTGCATAGATCTCACATGGGTGGGAGAGGAAGGGTATGTCACGGGAGAAATGACTTTTTGCTTCTGCTTTGGAAGGGGCATCGAATTCAACACAAGGCCAGACCATTCTCATGTGGCTTGAGTGAGGGCTGCTTGCTAACGTAAGTGCACTGTCAGAGGCACTGTGGGGAAGGGGCAAAAAGTCGCCATGACCTTATCTCCATCATGCGCCTGGCCTTATAGAAGTGGGGGGAGGTCATGAGTAGTAATAAAGATGATCATTAACTTGGGGAGAGGTTAAAGGTGACTGGCTGGTGAGCGAGTGTAGCTGGGGCAGCGGGTAGGCTCTGCTGGGAGCCGCAGGGCAGCGCTGGCAGGAAGTGGCAGGGTGGGGCCCGCCAGGATCCCGCTATCTCAGGCAGCCCAATCACTGACGCCCACACAGCCGTTTCCTGCACTTAAAAAAATCTGTTTCTCTCTTTGCAAATCAACAACTTTTACCTAGAAACTTTAGCGGTGAGTTCTGACTGATCTCCTCTCCGTCCGTTGCAGAAAATACACCACTGTTTACCTGGGGGAGGTGCGCACTCACTCCAACGGGCAGTTTTCAGGGCTGTTTTGCATGTGTCTGAAAGCAGTCGGTTGCCTCAGGCTCAGACAGACACCTGCAGGTTATTCAATACCTTGATAGACCTTTCTAGAAAAGATCTCCAGGCACGAGAATGCAGCGCTTTCAAAACATCCAACTTCTGTGCACACCCCAGCAGCCTAGGGCATACAGTCTATGGCTTCAAGGAGAGAACTGTATCCTTGGCATTGGGGGTACCACAATAGATGCAGCTATGTGAACGGAAACTGAGAGGACAAACAGCAGATCCCAGGAGATGTGGAGCCGGGAGAAGGTAGCATGTAACTACATGCCACCCAGGCCCAAACTGGCACATCCTGAGTGATGACCCTCAGGGGACCCAGGGCTGGCTTTTAAGTCTGGCATCTGTGTTCGGGCCCTGTACCTGGGGATAGCTGGGGGGAGGGGGGGGCTGGGGATGGACACACAATGCAATGCAGGTACTGTACAACATCACCATGACAAGTGCTTTACTTACAAGCCTGGGCCCAGGCTGTGGGAAACTGAGGCTGGGTGAGCTATGGGCATGTGTCCAGGGCGGCCCAGGAACATCTGCCCAAGGCCCTCACGTCCCCAAAGCAGCCTGACTGAACAACCCCTCAGATTCCTGTTGGACAGGTGGCCCAAAGCTAAGTGGCCACTTCCAGGGACAGGGACCCAGTAGGGTTTCAGAAAGTCCCTGTCCCTGGGCTAGAAAATACGCTAGGAAGGTGGTGGCATATCTCACACACAGGCATGCCATCAAAATGAGGAAACCCACTGTTGCTCATGATTCCTGCCTGAACCAGACAAAACACTGAGTCTGGAGAAGTACCACCATTGCCACGCTTTCTCTGCCAGGTCCACCACCCATGGGGTTCCTTGGGAACAGAATGCTCCCACCTTCTCCACCCGCTCCTAGCCATTCAGGGACCAGCCCTCCCACTGCAGAGCTCAACATCGGATATCCCAAGGGTCTGAATGATGGCATGGGGGCAGCTGAAGGTGGTTACTGTTGTACAATGGTTATGTGGTTTTCCTCAATGGAAAAAGGGTAGACAGAAAAGCACCACCCAAAAACAGGGCACAGTGGGGCAGAAGGCTGAGGCAGGAGGACTGTTGAGTTCCAGGTTATCACAGAGATCCTGTCTCAGACATAAAATAAGGTAAAGGTCCCACTTCAGCTTGGCTATGTCCCTTAAGTGGTCAGAAGGCAGAAGTGCCCTGGCTTCTGAGCAAGTACAGCCATGGAGCTGGTCAGTTTATACTGTTACCCTGTCCGCTGTGAGAGTAGCTGTGGTATGTGTGGTATGGCTGGGCTCCAAATCCATGCATGAACCAGGGATGTGACGCCAAATGCTTCCCCATCAAACAGGGCTAATTAGCAAGTCAGCTAAGGCAGGGGGTGTCCTGAGCTGTGCACAGGTACCAGGCAGTGCCTGCATGTTAGAGCTAGCATGAGGTCAACACAACCACAGCACGGGACGCTGGGCTCACATGCACCCACACATCTGTACCTACCACCCAGCAGCGTGTACACTGCCGCGCCTTTCTGTCCAGCTGCTGCTTCTGGGGAGAGTGAAATGAAAAATGCTTAGGCCCCCACAGGTGCTCTCAGGTGCTCATGGATTACAGTGCACGAGAGCGCCAATTCTCAGGATGCCGGGACCCTCCTGGCTGGGTTCTCCTGACTGCTGATGTAAGAGCAAACGGCAAGTAACCAAAGAAAGTGGTGGGGAGGTGGGGACCAAGTCCAGGTGCAGATGCCATCTTCCCTGGGACTCTGGTGGCCCCATGCCCTCTGTTCCCCTTCCTCTGCATCACGTAGGCATCACGTTGCCTCCCTGTCTATCTCATGGTCTCACTAGCGTCACAGGAGATAAGGGGTACACTAGGCCTGTCAAGGTCAGATGGCAGGAGCACACAGGCACACCCATGGCACAATGGCCGACAGAACCCAGTCTGCATCATTGAAAAGGAGCCAGGTTCAGAGCCTCAAACAGGGTGACTGAGGGCCCTGGGGCCCCAATCCTGGATCCATGCTACGAAGACTCAACTCTGACACCAGGTACCAGAGGCCACAGAGCACTCGGCATTACACAGGTGACCCTGCTCTCTAAATCCAGCATGAGGAGAGGACACAGAAGGCCACGTGGGACAGTGTCAGCACTGCTTGTGTGTCTCCATGAAAGAGAGTGTGCCTGTGGATACACATGATGCAGGAGTGAGTGGGTAGTGTTTACAAGTGTGTAAGTGAATGCCTGTGGCACATCTGACCCAGGCAATGTGGCTCACGCTGTGGGGACGCATGCTCACTTGACACTCGAACGTTTGGCATCATGAGCACATACACAAAACATGAACACAGGTGCGCACATGTTCAAGCCTTTGCTTTCAAAGTGCATGTGAGCCTTGAGTGATGAAATATGCATGTGGGCACATAGTGTATGAGAGTGCATAAGCGCACACACACACTGCCTGTGAATCAAGGGCATGTATGTGTAGGTGTGCACGTGTGTGTACATGCTACATGAGGCTGCTGGGGTGATGGAGTGCCTTTCAGACTCCTGCTCCTTCCCACCCCTTCACAGAGAGCTGCTGTCATCATACAGTTTGCCGACCTGGGCACGGTCCCTGAGGGACACTGGTGACAGGAGGCGGGGGGGCAGCCTCTTCAGGGTAACCCTCCCTCTTTTGCAGGTGGGCTGCGTAGGAAGGGGTGATCACAGGATTGAATGAGCTGGGGCAGGCTAGGTCCTTCCAAGGGCCACAGATGGAGTCACAGGTAGGTTCACAGAGGTACATACTGGGCTGGAAGGTGTGTGTCACTTTGTCACCTGCCTTGGGAAGGCTGCTGTGGCCTGGTAGCAGGTGTGGCTGGGAGTGTGTAGGTGTCCTGCTGCCAGCAACAGCCTGGACAGTAGAGTGGGATGGATGATGGACGGGAGCCTGCAGGAACAGCTGTGGCCCTGTGGCTGGCCACCTCCTCTTATTAGGGACTGGAAAGGAGACACTGCATATGCGCGTCACTCAGAAATGTGTCCTTTTTTTCAGTACTGGATATCAAAGCCAGGACTTTGGGCATGCAAGGCACGTGCTCCACTGCTGAGCCATTGAGCTCTGTCGCCAGCCTTCCACACGGGAGTCACAGGTACTCAGAATCTGCTGGGGGAGGGCACAGTGGCCCTCTCTGGAGAGCAGGGTTCAGGACAGTGAGGTTATAGGAAGAGGGTGGGAAACTCCTCTGCAGCCTTCTCCTGACCAGTAAGGGAGATAAGGCCATCTGCTTATCAACACAGCCAAGAGAGCCACCACCTTACCCCAACACTCAGGGACCAGGGTTACCCTGAGCCCTTGCTGCAGCCCACCCCAGGCCCTCCCTGAGCCACTGTGGGAACAGCAGGAGGCCAGGAGGCCGTTGGATGCTGAGGTGCGGATGCAGGGACACTGATGCAGGCGCCTTCCGTGGGGACCCTTGTGTGGACCTCGGGACAGGGAAATGGCACAGCACACACAAAGGGGTGGGGCAGCGGGGCAGAGGGGAGAGCCTCCTGCCCTGGGGTCTGCACTACTCTGGCTGCTCAATGCAGGGGCCCTGTGCCCGCCGCCCTGTCCCCACCGGCGGGTGCCGCGAGAGGAGGAAGCGTACTGACCGCTGGGCGGTTTGGGCCGTGGAGGAGCGGGCTTCTTCGGAGGCAGAGCGGGAGTGTCCTGTTTACTTTTAAAGGGGTCATCTGAGAATCCTGTGCCTCCCAAGGAGGAGGAGAAGGGGCCAGAAGGTGGGGGCTGTAAGAGAGGACACGAAAGAGGCAAAAATAGACATTAAAAGGAAGGCACCGGGCAAATGCTCCCGCACCAAGAGCCCTGGCAAGACTGAGGTCCTCTCAAGCCCCCGCTTTCCTCCACCCTCAAAAGCCAGGCCCTCTGTATGACAGGGAAGCCACCAATACAAGCAGCAGAGGGTAACCCTATCCCCAATGGCCTCTCTTGCTCCATTAAGGAGTCTTTCCCAACTCAACACACACATGGGTCCCTGGGACTTCTGTTCATGTTCAGAGATGCGCATGGCCTCAGCCTCTGCTGGCTGCTGGCTGGTGCTGGGATAGGCTCTCTCTATGCCCCCAGACACTCAGGCCAGAGTGTCTGCTCCAAACCCTGCCCCCTTCATCTGCTGGCACAGCCACACTACCTCCATTAGCTCTACCCACTCTTGGTAGCCACTTCCACTTAAGCTTGTTTCCCCTATCCAATGTTTACATCTCAATTAAATCAGCCCCAATTCCCGTTTGAAATAAGACAGTTACAAATAGATGGTGAGTAGGTGGATGAATGTGTGGAGTGATGGATGGATAGACAGACATGTGGGTGACCACAGATGGAGCATGTGTGTGATGGGACAAGTAGGTGAGGGTGGATGGATGAATGGA
Organism: Peromyscus eremicus; assembly: GCF_949786415.1. NCBI lineage: Eukaryota > Metazoa > Chordata > Mammalia > Rodentia > Cricetidae > Peromyscus > Peromyscus eremicus. Next base: position 58,230,563 of record NC_081433.1, read on the forward strand.
TAGATTGATGTGGGTAAATAGGTGAGTAGATGCCCGGGTGTGTAGGTGGATGGATGGTACAATGGTTAGTTTAAGTGCTCAACCTGACACAATCCACAATCACTGGGGAAGAAATTCTTAACAAGGAGGGCTCAAAGTCTAGATAAGGTTGGTCTGTAGGCATGGGGGAAGGGACTGTCTTGATTACATGAACTGAGGTGGGAAGACCTGCCCTCTGTGGATGGTAATCCTGGACTTTCTAAGTAGAGATAGAAAGAGCTAAGCACAAACATGCAAAACATGCATGCATTTTTTTTTTTTTTTTGTTGTTGTTGTTGGTTTTTCGAGACAGGGTTTCTCTGTGTAGCTTTGCGCCTTTCCTGGAACTCACTTGGTAGCCCAGGCTGGCCTCGAACTCACAGAGATCCGCCTGACTTTGCCTCCCAAGTGCTGGGATTAAAGGCGTGCGCCACCACCGCCCAGCTAACATGCATGCATTTATCCCCTGCTCTTGACTGGCTGTTTCAAGGCCCATCCTGGAGTCCCCACAGTGATGGACTAACCTGACTCCTCCCTTACAGTAGCTTTTGCCAGGATATTTTATTATATAGCAACATGAAAAAAACTAGGACCAGTGGATGGAATAATGAGCAGACGGAGAGTAGATAGACACATAGGTGGACTGACAGCAGGTAGTCTGGCGGATGAAGGAAGTATGAATGGATGGATAAAGAGAAAGGGAGGAGGGAGGAAGAGGTAGGTGTGAGGGTAGATAGGCTGTTGGTGGAGAGAGTGGCTGGGTGGGTAAACAAAAGACAGACAGCACCACAGGCTGATGTAACAAGCATACTCTAAGTACTCTTTGAGGCATATAGGTGCCAGGTCTTGGGCCTCATCTAAGCCCATCTCTCAAAAAACAAACAAACAAATAAATAAATAAATAAGGCTAGGTATGATGCACTGTGGAGCTCTGTGAGCCCCCCTGGGGACTTGGCCAAGTCCTGGAGACTCCAGGGGAAGTTCAGCAGCTGGACCCCACTCTGGTCCAAGCCCTGCCTGTCAATCATCACTCTATCTCGGCCCTGTTTCATTGGTGGACCTGGGCCTCCCTGCTGGTACAGGGCTCCCACCACTCATGGCATCCTTCCTAGTTCAGGGTCAGTGCTTGTGGCTGGCAGGTGCCTGTATGTCAGCATCAGGGAATGTGCCTATTCCCTACGAGGGAGACACCCGCTGACAGATAGGTCAGACCACAGTGGCCAGATCATCTGAGATGCTCGCAGGAAAGAGCTGGAGCATCCCATGTGGGAGAAAAATCGCTGTGTATGGGGAAGGGTGGGTAAGAAACACTGCTTTCTTTTGATGGGTGGTCTTGCGTTTCCTGATCCTCCTGCCTCAATCTCTTGGGTGCTAGAAGGACAGACAGGCACTACCACACCTGGTGGAGGGAGAGCAAACAGGAAAGTGAAATGGGATGGCAAGAGGGACTGCCGTCAAGTCTGATAACCTGAGTTTGATCCCTGGACCTGTAGAGCGGAAAGAAGAAACGCCTGCAATTACATGTGCACCTTGGGGCATCTGACACACTTATACAAATAAAATATAGTGAAAAAAGTTAAAGTGAAATGCTTGGGCAATGGGCAATCAAGAGCACTGGCTGCTCTGGTGAGGTCCTGGGTTTGGTTCCTAGCACCACAATGGTGGCTCAAAACTATCTGTAACTGCAGCCCCAGGAGTCTACTCCTTCTTTTGACCTGGGTGCACCAAATAGAGCATGGTGCATAGACATATGCAAGCGAAACACCATACACATAAAATAATTCTTTTTTAAGTGAAATATCTGGCTGGACACAGTAGCATATGCCTTTAATCCCAGCACAGACAAATCTGAGTTTGAGTCCAGCCAGGGTATTACATAGTGAGACCCTGTGATGGACAATTTAATGTCAATTTGACATAAGTTAAAGCCATCTAAGAGGAGGGAGCCTCCAGCTGGGTGGTGGCGGCACACGCCTTTAATCCCAGCACTTGGAGCCAGCTTGATCTACAGAGTGAGTTCCAGGACAGTCAGAGCTACAAGGAAAGACCTTGTTTTGGAATTTAAAACAAAACAAAACAAACAAACAAACAAAAAAGATAAAATGGGTGGTGCCAACCCCAGGCTGGTGGTCCTGGGTTCTATAAGAATGCAGGCTGAGCAAGCCATGGGAGCAAGCCATGGGAGCAAGCCAGTAAGCAGCACCCCTCCATGGCTTCTGCATCAGCTCCTGCCTCCAGGTCCTGCCCTCTGTGAGTTGCTGTCCTGACTTCCTTCAATGATGAGCAGTGATGTGGAAGTGTAAGCCAAATAAACCCTTTCTTCCCCAACTTGCTTTTTGGTCATGGTGTTTCATTACAGTAAGAGTAACATTAACTAAGATAGACCTTCTCAAAAAGAGCAAAATGTTTAATGGAGTATACCAGAATGCATTTTGCCCAACATATAACATAGTAAGTAAAGTACAGGTCAAACAAATGCACTGCTGACAAACCAGAAGGACCAAGCCAGGTGTGGTGGCATGGCCGCCACCACAGTCCGTTCACAGCACTGGGCAGAAGTGGGACTAAAAATGACAGCAAACTCCTCAACAGAGCCCAGAGAGTGAGAGGAGGGTTGGCGCTTTCTACTTCCTCCCACAGGGCAGGCCAAGGACAGAAAGTCAGCCAGAGCACCCTGGACCCAAGACAGCACCATCCAATTGCTGGAGAGGTGAGGAGAGTGTGCAGCCTCCCTAGTCCCAGAGAAGAAGCCAGCTCCAGCCACTCACACGTCCTTAGTAGCAGGTGTGGCAGGGAGGCAGTGGCTTTGGCACCCAAGCTGACAGCTCCTTCCCCAGGCCCCAGTGCTTTCTGGCTCCAGGCAGGAAATGGATGTTCTACTACTCTCTTCCTAGGGCTTGTGAGAGAATCCTACTATCATCACCCCTGCTATACACACAGGCAAACGAGGCACAGGAAGTCAATGTGGCTTGCCCAGACTACACCATGGGTCAATGTTGACCCAGGGCTAGTACAGCTTGTCCACCACCTAGGCCTGGACTCTGTGGTACCGTCTGAAGGGCAGGCACTGAGAACTACCCGTCCTCAGGCTGAAGGAAACACACAAGGCTTCAGGGGAGAAACAGAGCCAGGAGGGGACACCAGGAGAAGGAAGCTCCTCCAAAGGAAAACAGGGGTCTGGGGCTGGAGACACAGCCGACGGGTCACGTCCCTGAGCTCCCTACCACCTCCAGGAAAGGCCAGGTGCTGCAGCATCTATAGCATGTGTCTGTAACCCAGAGCCAGGAGGAGAAGAGACCAGAGGAACTGCTGGCTGGCCTAGGTGAAGCTGCAAGCTGCAGGTTCAGTGAGACCCATCTCCAACAGCAAGAGTGATTAAGGAAGACACCGAACACTGACCTCTGACCTCTGGGGAGAGTGTGCGCGCGCACTCATGCACACACACACACACACACACACACGCACGCACGCACGCACGCACGCACGCACACACGCACAAACGCACAACAGGACCCTGCAGGCCCCAGATTTACTTTCTAACAAGCCCCCTACTCCCACCTCCTGTACTGGGAGCTCATCCAACAAAAACCCTAACACCAAGCATGAGAAGCCCTTTTTTGAGATGTTGGTCAGAGTTGTCCAAGCAAAACTCCCATTACAAGGTATTGCTATTATCCTTGGTTGTTCCTCAAAGGCATCTATTACTAAAGACACGGTGTACTTCAGAGGTCCCTGAGCTGGAACTTTTTCTTTTATTATTGTTATACATGCGTACACACATACATATGCCTAAATATATAGATACAACATGATGAATCCATCAGTGTTGACTGTATGTATATGTTTTCAGGACTGACCACTTGATATTATATAACTGCTTAGGGGACTCATCCCTGGGAAAGACTAACTCTTTTTGTCTCAGCAGTCATTAGTGGCCATTCTTTGTCTGGGGGCCTAGGTGTGGGCCCCTTGATAGTTCTCCCTTCTGATTTAGTGTGCCGGCAGGCTGGAAGGCTGTAGTGCAGGGAGGAGGCAGCTCCTCTACCAAGAACACTTGAGTCTTTCTATGCAAATGACACAGTCTTATTTCAGAGCCTGTCCTGGAAGTTTCCAGAACACCAGCCTGCTCAGGCTGCAAAGTCCTATGGTCAGAGGTGAGTTGGGTTGCCCAACCTGGGCTGAAATCGCAGCCCAGTTCTCTGCCTTGATCTCCCACCTGTGACATAACAGAGGCGCCAGGCCTCATTGTCAGGAGCGTCCCCGGAAGTCAGAGGTAGGGAAAGGCCACCACACACTGGACGCGTCAGCACACATACAGTGAATACAGCAGCCCCCACCTTGTCACAGGCTATCACACTGACAGCATGGAGGGCAAGTTCCAGAAAAACAATTCCTGAATCTCAAATAATTTATTGTGGAGTGCTGTAACTATCCATTCCCCAACTGTGCCTTGTTTACTAGTCACACTACGTCAGAAGTACAGGTGCAGAGGAACAGTGAGCACAGGCTTCAGGCATCCACTGGGGGAGGGCTTCCAGGATGGGGCTCCACAGGCTAATAGTATGGTGAGGCAGAAGGGCAGGATCCCATCTCTTTCTGAAGCCTGTGTCTACAGAACCTCAACTCCTGCCTCCGGGGTTTGGAGGTAGACCAGGGCCATCTACGGGCTAGTGGTTGTTTCTTTGAGACAGGGTCTCACCATAAACCTGAGGCTGCTCTTATACACATTTCTCCAGCCTCCAGACAAGACACAGGATAAGAGAGAGGGGTGCACCACTCAGTATCTTGGATGCTGGTGAGAGGCTCAATGTACTTAGAGGCAAGCCTGGAGACCTGAGTCTGCTCCTCAGGTTCAAATGGTAGAAAAAATACTGACTCAAGCAGGGTTATCCTCGAGTTCCACACGGGTGCCATGACACGTGCCACCCTCCCCAAAGAAAAGCCACTTGTTAGCCGAAGGTGTGAGTGCTAGGGCCTGTGTGATGCAGTCCTGGTTCTGGGGCCTGAAATATAGAAGCCTGAGGAGAGGGTGCAGTGTGGATGTGCTTCCCTGGTCTCCTGACTCGGGAAGCCCCAAATCACAGGCAGGAGGATGGGGGCCTGAGAAGCTCTCCTTTCTGAGCTCCCGACACCTGCTGACACAATGCTGTCTGGTCCTCTGGCTAGCAGCAACGTCTCAGGCCAGACAGCTGTGCCACCTCCGCCTGGGGCTTAACCGTGGCAGCCTGGCTGCCCTCACGTGGTCCATCCTGTCCAGTGCCACACTGCTCAGGTAATTTCCCGGTATCAGTTTTATGATTTTATTTTTTTGAGGAAATGTCTCACTATGTAGCTCTGGCTGGCCTGCACTCACTCTGTAGAGCAGGCTAGCCTTGAACTCATAGAGCTCCACCTGCCTCTGCCTCCCGAGTGCTGGGATTAAAGGTGTGCGACACCAGGCCCAGCTTCTAGACCCAGTTTTGATGACTTTAGTTTCCTTCCCACTAAAACTCCTTTGGGACCTGGCTCTTTCCACCTCAGGCCACGGTGGATTCAAGGCAGGCTGTATTTCAGAAAGGTTCCCGCAGAGGCTGGGAACTAGACAAGAGCAAAGTATGCTTCCAAACGACAGCAAGAACTCAGAGGCAGGGGTGAGGAATACCAAAAAGGACTAGGGGCATGGCTCAGGGGTGGAGCTCCTGCCTGGCATGCAGGGGACCCTGTGTTCCATCAGCACCACTGCGAAGATTTAAAAAAAGAAAGAAAAAAAAACAAACAAACCACGACAAGGTTGAAAAGTCACTGAAAATGGGCTGCCATCCACCCCACTACTGAGCAGGTGGCTTTTCTTCTGGGTGTGGGTGGGGAAAAGGTAAATGAAGTTAGACTTATTTACATTCTGAAGTGCTCTATGAACACACTTTAGAGAACTTACTTACTTTGATTTCCTTTTCGGCTGGAGTGCTGGGATGAACCCAGGGCCCTGATCATGCTCTGCAGGCTCGTACCACTGATCGCACCTGCAGTCGGGGGAACTCATTTTTAAAGCAAGCAAATGTCACCGAGGCTCAATAACTGTCTAGAATATTCCTCTGGGAACCTGTACTGGACAGTTTTTTTGTTTGTTTGTTTTCAGACAGTTTCTCTGTGCAACTCTGAAGCCTATCCTGGAATTCACTCTGTAGACCAGGCTGGCCTCGAACTCACAAAGATCCATATGCCTCTGCCTCCCGAGTGCTGGGAGTGCTGCCACCGCCCGGCTTGTACTGGATAGTTTAGTTTTATGTCAACTTGACACAAGAGTTGGAGTCATCAGAGAGGGAGCCTCAATTGAGAAAATGCCTTCCTAAGTTTTGACTGTAGGCAAGCCTATGGGGCTTTTCTTTTCTTTTTTTTCCCTTTGGTTTTTCTGAAACAGAGCTCTCTGTGAAACAGTTCTGGCTGTCCTGTAACTCACTCTGTAGACCAGGCTGACCTCGAACTCACAGAGATCTGCCTGCCTCTGCCTCCTGAGTACTGGGATCAAAGGCGTGTGCCACCACCGCCTGGCTCATTTTCTTAATTAGTGATCAGTGAGGGAGGGCCCAGCCCATTGTGGGTAGTGCCATCCCTGGGCTGGTGGTCCTGGGTTCTATAAGAAAGCAGGCTAAGCAAGTTAGGGGAAGCAAGCCAGTAAGCAGCACCCCTCCATGGCTTCTGCATCAGCTCCTCCTCCAGGTGCCTGCTCTCTGTGAGTTGCTGTCCTGACTTCCTTCAGTGATGAGCAGTGACATGGAAGTGTGAGCCAAATAAACCCTTTCCTCCCCAACTTGCTGTGGTCATGGAGTTTCACTGCAGCAACAGAAGCCCGAAGACGGAGCCCTCCACTAGCACGGCCTGGAGGGCTCTCAGAGGTGCCTGCTGTCCCCTCCCTCAGCACAGCTGTGCCAGTGTAGGGCACTCTAGTTCTAGGAGCCAGGAATGGCACGCACTGCTGCCCCACCCTGATCAGGTGCGAAAGGGCTGGGGTGATGGCTAAAAACAGAAAAAAGAAAGCTAAGAGAAAGAAGCCCTTGCCACTCTACTTTCATTTCCCTCCGGATTTATTTATACCCAGTGTTGTTCTTGAAAACTAGCAAGGTGACCAGAGAGGAAAATCAGTAGGGGGCAGGGGCGGGGCCAACATAGGCTTTACAAGTGTCTTGAAGTCAAGGAGCCCCAAGGATGGTGTAAACAGTGTACGGGACAGGATTTTCCACAGCCCTAGCCAATTGTGTCCTGGCCTGGTGCCGAGAACAGGAAGTGGGCCTGGCTTTCCTATCCCAGTTGTGGGGGGATGGGGAGGACACACAGGCTTATCTGGGGGTTCCTCAGGAGAAGGGGGGGCTATGCAACTAGAGGGTAGCTGGGCAGAGAGACAGGGAAGGACTAAATAGGGGTGGCAGCTAGTACCTATTCCAGCCTCGAATCCCAGCATCTGAAGTGAAGAGCAGCCCAGGCCCAGGCCCTGGCCCTCAGCCACCTGCATGGCCACGGTCTCTCAATGAACACTTAGAGCTAACATTTTCACATGTGTGTGATGTATTCCTGTAGCCCTGTCACTCCTTCCCACTCCCCACAAACTCCTTTTTCATTCCTACTTCCACATTTTTGGTTTGCAGGCTCTTTCTGTGACTGAGCTTAATTAGGGCATGTTGAATGAGCATGGGCAACAGCCAGTGGCCACAGTGAGCAGAGAAAACTTTCTTCTCATCAGCAGCCTACAACTACAGGTACCGTGTACACTTGCTCAGGCCTTCTATGGGGCTGACAATGAGCAGGGAACAGGTTCCAAGCCTAGAGAGGGGCTCCTCAGAAAGGAGCCCATAGCTTCAGACAGCTCTGATCACCAGCCTTTGTAAGCTGCCGCCCCCGTGTGGCCAAAATGTCCTGAGAGCAGGAGCTAGGTTCCAAGGACTCATGCTGTCTCTGCTTCTCCAATGCCAGGGCTGCCTACAGTACTGGTGCTCCTGGAGCTGCATGCACAGGGCTCCTGAATGGGCCAACTGCAGGCCTCCTGCTAAAAGCCAGGCCTCCCTGTGCCGCTGTGTACGTCTGTCACTGTGCTGAAAACTTGCAGCATGCCAAGTGTTTTTTGGAAGCAGCATGTCACATTGCATGTTGTTACTGCTGCCAGCCTTTGGCACCTGAGAATTATCGGGATAATACTGGGATACTAGTGAAGAGGGCGTGGTGGGGGAGGGCAGGGACCCCATGCTTGGACACTGGCTACCACCTGTGGTTGGCCTCCATCTCCTGGGGTTCCACATCTGAGGATTCAACCAACCTCACACTGAAGATAGAAAAACACTGCATCAGCACTGAGCGCACACAGACAGCTTTCCTTGGGACTACAATGGAGATGCAGACACAGCACATCCTGGGAGACACTCGAAGCCACCCAGATGTGCAGTCTGTGGTACTGAGTTATGTCACAAGAGGGATGACAGCGAGGATTTTGATATCCTCTGGGCATCATGCAATACACCTTTATGGATACCAGGGATGCCTCCACCCTCAGAATGGCCTCCTACTGCCTCCTTCAGGTGGCCCCAGTAGAAGGGTGAATTCTGTTAGGGAAACTGTGCCCCATGAGAAAGGTTTGCAAGGCACACCACACCAGTGGCTCTAAGGACAGAGCTGATGCCCTGCCAGGAGAGGACAGGGCAGAATAGACAAGGGTGCCACCAGGACAGGAGGGCAGTGGCTGAGAGAGAGAGCACTCCTGTAGCACTACTTTCCTTAACTGTCTTGAGGCAGTGTTCTCTGAATAGCCCAGGCTGGCCTGGAGCTGGCCATCTTCCTGCCTCAGTCTCCAGGGTTTGCTGCTACAGCTGGCTTGACTCTTTTATTCATTATTTATTACCAAAGACGACTCAAACACATGCACTGGTGTGCTGGGCAAGGACCTGTGACTTAGTCTCTCTCACCAAGACCATGACTCCAGGTTAGCAAGTTCTTCATAAGGATGAGCCCTGCTGCTTTCTTCTCAGACAGGTCTAGCTCCATGTGTAGCCCAGGCTAGCCTCCAAGTCACAGCCGTCCTCCCACCTGAGCCTACCAAGTGCTGGAGGAAGACATGCATCCCACCTGGGCCTTGAGCTGCTGCACTGTGGGGTGACTACTTGCTGAGCTCAAGATGTGGCTCTCAAACCACATGTCCCCTCGATGAGTGACATCAGCCACAGTGCATCCTGGAGCCAGAGCAGTCAGGGAAGCTTTTCAGAGCCCCTGTTTAGGACAGGGGTGTAGCTTTTGTCCTTGAGTAGTGCAAGCTGTCTTCATATGCATATTCATTCACCTTTGCTGTGAGCTGGCCCTTACCATTCAATACCCTCAAGAGTTTGGTCCCTGGAGGCTCTAGGCATTTGTGTGGTTCACTTTCTCCAGACACCTCAAGCCTGAGGTCTGTCCCCCTGGCCTCCTGGGACCACCATGTCTATCTCTTCCTTCCCTAGGTCCTTGGCAGACAGACAAATGTACAGCCCTGGGCCACTCCCTGACCTTGAGTGTGCTTGGCCACAGAGGCACCACTTCATGCCCTGAGATCTGAACCTTGTTTGATCAGACCTGAGCAAGATGGGCCTAGGCTGACGGCACCAGGAGGGACCTGGGCTATGGCAGCTTCGAGTGTACACAAGGTGACCTATCCTATCCCAGGTCAGGGTATTTTCCAGACCCTATCCACTCTCTGCTGTGTAAGGTTATACTCAAGGAGTGTGACAAGTGCAGGCACACACCTATGTGGCAGCAGTTACATCTGGCTACCCACAAAAGACGCATGTGGACACAGGCTGTGGCTGGGACTTCTTGAGAGGGCCTTACCTTGGACATCTGGCTGAAGTCAGCAAAGCCCTCGGCACTGCTGAAGGAGCCGCTTCCAAAGGGGTCTAGGGTTCCAAAGGGATCTGCAAGGGGCACCAACACAGCTGGGGTTAGGGTCTGGGCAGATGTGCCTAACATCGAGGGGCAGTCCTAGGATCCAGGAGTAGGAGACTCAGGGCTGTGAATGTCTCTGGGAAGATGGCTCACAGTGATCAAATGAGGGATTGGTTCCTGCTGTCCTACCAGTCCAGGAGAAACAGGTGACATGGAGAGAATGAGCCATTAGAGGGTGGCTGGACACACCACAGTTTGTGTGCGTGTGGACCATCAGCTGGGAGAGATTCCCTCACCCCCAGCTTTTCAGATAAGGTCTCACTCTGTAGCCCAGGCTGGTCTGGAACTCACAGAGATCCCCCTGCCTCTGACTCTTGAGTGGTAGGATTATTAAAGATGTGTACTCCCATGCCTGAGTCTGTTTTGAAACTAGTGATCCTCTAGGCTTTTTCCTAGTGCTGGGGTCAGAGGTGAGTGCCACCATGCTTGGGAAACTGTGGACTATTCCCATTAAGGACAATGAGCAAATGGCCCCCAGCACCAGCGTTAACAGATAAATTGTCTGGAAGGACGGACGCCAGCTTCTGCTGGGACAGACAGGCCTGTGAGGGTGAGATGAGGGCATCCACTTAGGCATCACGCTCCACCGAGCTACACTAATGTGGAGACTGATGACATTATTGAGGCGTGATGTGGTCAGGAGGGTGGGAGCTTCAAGTCTCACCTGATCCTTTCGAGGAGATGCTGGAGGAAGAGAAGGGATCACTGGACTCAAATGGGTCGAGCTGAGGGAGGAAAGAGAAGAGTTTATTCTGCCATCTACCCACTCAATGTACTTTCCAACATGTTCAAATGCCATTAACAATACCACACATCAGAGAGTGGGGTGACTCAGACAAACCTGGGTAGTGCAGGGGAATCCTCAACAGATGCCCTGCAGCAGGTAACACTGATGAATGCTATAGTCCCCACAAAGTACCATGAACTGAAGGTCTGAGAAATGAACTAACGCCACAGACACAGAGGGCATTAAGATTGGTAGAAGTGGAGTCTCTGCCTAAAATCCCCTAGAGAGGGGTTGAGGGCATGGCTCAATAAAGGGAGGGAAGTTTGTCTTTCAATGGAAGGAAGAGAGTCAGAAATGACACATGCCTGGCCAATCGTATGAGCACTTAACTCAACGGGCTTGGTGGTGCACAACTTTAATCCTAGCACTGGGGAGGCAGAGGCAGGCGGATCTCTTAGTTCAAGGTGAGCCTGGTCTACAGAGCAAGGACACCCAGGGCTACACAGAGAGACCCTGCCTCAAAAAAAGCCAAAAATAAATAATAAAAATTAAAAAGAGTAGTTAACTCTTTTAAATTCACACCTGTCTTCCCAGCACACAGGAGGCCAAGGCAGGAGGACTGCTGCAATTCTGAGGCCAGTTGGGACTACGCTGAGAGACTATGCCTCAAAAGAAAAGAGAAACAGAGGAGAGAGACCCACATAAAAAGGATCAAAGCAAAAATGATAAATGCTGCCAGCACCATGGAGGTGCGGACAGGCAGATTTCTGAGTCCCAGGGCTACACAGAGAGTACCTGCCTCATAAAAACAAAAATACACTAACAAACAAAAAATTCAGAGCTGGAGGGGTGGCTCGGTGGTTACAAGCACTGGCTGCCTTTCCAGTGGGCCAGAGTTGGTTCCCGGCACCCACAAGGTGGTTCAACCACCTGTATCTCAAGGTGCAGGGATCTGATGCCCTCTTCTGGACTCCACAGGCACCAGGTACTCACGTGGTATACAGACAGATAAGCAGGCAAAACACGTACAAAACTAAAATAAAAACTTCTTAAAATCTTTAAAAAGGAAAATCCCAACAGAAAAGCAATTATAGGTTGTGTTTCACTCTCCAGCATGCTGGGCAAAGGAACTGGATTCTAGAACATGTAGAAATATGCATGCATGATGAGCTAGATTGGGGATGGGACCCCAGTCTCAACATAAAATTCCTTTGTTTCTCTCGTGTGTGAGGTTTGTTTGCACGTGTGTGGGGTGAGTGTGTGCATGCAAAGGCCAGAGGCACCTGGCCTCCTATCTCATCGCCCTCTGCCTTACTCCTTTGAGGCAGGGTTTCTCACTGAACCTGGAGCTGGGCTGGCCAGCAGGCCCCAGCCATCCTCCTGTCTCTACCCAGCTCAGGGCAGGCTGTGATGTTTAAGATCTCAGGCAGCTTGTTTCACAGGTGCTGGGGTCTCCATGTCCACCTCGGGCTTGCACAGGCATGCTCCTGACTGCTGAGCCACCACCCCAGCACCCCAGCACCCCAGCACCCCAGCACCGCCACCCACCCTGCGGTTTGTTGGCTTTTTTTTTTTTTTTTTTAGACAGAGTCTCACAGTGTCTTACTACTTGCTATAAAAACCAGGCTGGCCTGGAATTTTGTTTCTTATATTCTATACACAGCCTGAAGGGAAATTCGCACAGCATTCTAAGTGCACTTGCACCCTGGCTATATATATATCCAAACCACATGAGGTCAGATGTGGAACTCTGCACTTGTATCATGATGTCAGGTCTGGCAGGGGCAGATTAGGTCCTCTGAAAGTTACATGAAGGGAAAAGCAAGCAAGATTGGCGCCTCCCAGACTTCTGGTTCCTCACTTGCACGAAAACCACTCCTTCTGGGCAGGGCTGGTTTCCTTCTCTGGCTTCTGCCATGTTGCACCCACAACAAAACCAATGGCCACACTACTCCAGAACTCTGAACCAAAATAAACCTCTTTGCTTTATTAAGTGTCCAGCCTCAGGAATTTTGTTAGAGTAACAGAAAACAGGCTAACACCCTCTAAGTTATCTAACTCAAATGATGCCATCAGTGATTTGCACCAGATGGATCCCAGAGCACAGCCAACGAGATGGTTTATTAAGTAAAGGTGTTTGCTGACAATCTGAGTTTGTTCCCAATAACCTACTTGGTGGAAATAGACATCAACATGTGCTGTGGCACTCACAAGTGTACACACACATACAAAATAGTGGCTGTGGACTCTTCAGTGGTTAAGAGCTCTTGATGCTCTCGTACAGTCTGGTCCCCAACATCCATGTCAGGTAACCCACAACAGACTGAACTCCTGCTCTAGGGAATATGATATTTTCTTCTGGCCTCCCAGGGCACCTGCACACATGTGGTACACATAAATTCATGTAGATACACACATAATAAAAAATGTGTATTTTTAAAAAAGAACTAAAAAGAAAATAAATAAGAATGTAATTTAAAAGAAAAAAGACGGCAGGGCAGGCTGATGGAGGGAATGTGTGGGCTCTATGTGTGTGGCGCGGGGCCTCGCTGTGTTGTCCAGGACGGCCTGGACTCAAGTCTTCCCCCAGCTTCCCCTCGAGCGGACAGGACAACAGGTGCAGGCACCATGCCCAGCTTCTCGTGGTGTTTTGCTGTAGCTGTGGGAGACGGAGTGGAGCTGGGAGCAGAGGAGAGGGACAGGAAGGGACAAGAGCTATTAGAGGAGATGCCCTGGCCCCGACGTGGCGCCGTAGTGTGCTGGCTCACAAGACAGGGCCTGGCAATGACAGCATTGACCAGGAATGAGACCAGGCTTGTAATCCCAGCTCCTGGCCAAGCCAGCCAGCCTCCTGACACCACGGACCCATCCAAACACACATCAGACCAGACCTGCTCAAGTGGGCCCAGAGACCACTCACCTTTGGAGGTAAGGAAGGGTTCTTTGTGAAGGGGTCTGAGGTAAACGGGTCCTTCTTTGTCTGCTTCTTGAAGAAGTCATCAGTGTTTGAGCTGTGGAATGGGTCACTTTCTTTGAAAGGGTCCCCTCCAAATGGGTCTAGAAAGAGAGGGTACAACGGGTGAGCAATGATACTAGAGAGATGTAAGGAGTGGACACCAGGGAGATAAGGTGAGGAGTGGACACCAGGGAGAGAAAAACTCAGGATGAGATAGAAATTGTGGTGACTGGTCAGTTGCCCCGGAGTCAGGACCTCTCAGGGTGATGGACTGTCGACCGTCCTTCAACCTCTAAACATCTGTCAGAAGCTTTCCTGGCACCTGCTGCCAAACCTAACAGCCTGACCCACATGGAGGAAGAAGAAAACAGACTCCTACAAGTGCCCTGACCGCCACACATGGCACACCTACACACAACTGTTAAATAAAAGTTTCTTGAGACGGGATCTTGCTATGTAGACCAGCTATGTAGGCTGGCTTTGAACTCAGGAGATCCACCTGCTTCTGCCTACTGAGTCACCGAATTCTGGGATTAACGGTGTGTGCCACCATGCCCAGTTCATAAAACTTTTTTAAAAGGAGAATTTTGTGATGTGTACATCATGCTCCATAATAAAGCTGCATTTAACACTAATAAGCAATGTGGGTGGTGCCAGGGTCAGGAAGCACACTGGTGGGACCAGGGCCAGGGTCAGGAAGCACACTGGTGGGACCAGGGCCAGGGGCAGGAAGCATACTGGTGGGGCCAGGGGCAGGAAGCACACTGGTGGGGCCAGGGGCAGGAAGCACACTGGTGGGACCAGGGGCAGGAAGCACACTGGTGGGGCCAGGGGCAGGAAGCACACTGGTGGGGCCAGGGGCAGGAAGCACACTGGTGGGACCAGGGGCAGGAAGCACACTGGTGGGGCCAGGGGCAGGAAGCACACTGGTGGGGCCAGGGGCAGGAAGCACACTGGTGGGACCAGGGGCAGGAAGCACACTGGTGGCGCCAGGCACTGGACAGGATGGGAGCTACTGTGACAGATGCGGGTTTCTGCTGGGGTGCAAAGTTTCCAAATCTTTTCTGTTTCTGTAGCTAGGGATGGAATTCAGGCTTTCGGGCACACTAGGCAATGCCAACACAGGAGAAAGAAGTCACACACGACACATGATGGCTGTCTTTTGCTATGACATCATTGTCCCTGGCATGAGTGGTGGGAAACCCCACCATGTGTGACACTTACATCACACACCCAACATAGGCAGCTATGGCACAAGTGACCGTGTCCCCAAATGAACTGGGTCTGGAGAGACTCTGAGCACTGTCAGGGACACAAGGAAGGCAGCCTTTACCTGTGACTGCCGTCTGCTGCTCTGCGAAGGGATCGTTCTGGAAGGGGTCACCTGGAGCAGAGAGAGCAGCAGTCAGGGGAGTGGAGGGAGGACAGCGGGGAGACAGGCCTTCTGCCTGGCTCAAGAGGAAGAAGTGGTCCCTCTGCACCCCGGCCCTGCCACAGAGGGTCATGGGTAAAAAGTGGGAGCCCCAGGCCGGAAAACACTTAATTAAGCTGGCCCAGATGCTTGGCCAGCTGCAGAAATAACTAGTCTTTGAGAAAGCACTTTTCTTTCTCCACTCTGGATCCCTGCATTTCCTACCTTGCTCTGTAAGAGCACAGGGACACAGTGGCTGTCCTGGCCATGTCATGATGACCTATGACAATGCCAAAGCTGCTGGATCCGTCCCTTAGACCTAAGATCAAAATCTGAAAGTTCCCCAGGCATGGTGGCGCACACCTTTAATCACAGCACAAGCGAGGCAGAGGCAGGAGGATCTTTGTGAGTTCCAGGCCAGCCTGGTCTACATAGCAAGTTCCAGGTCAGCCAAGGCTACACAAACATCTACCCTGTCTCAAAAAACAAACAAACAAACAAACAAACAAATAAAAACCTTAAAGTTAAGGGGCTGGAGCAGTGGCTTAGCAGTTAAAAGCATCGCTTGTTTCTACGGAGGACCCAGGTTCAAGTCCCAGCATCTACATGGCAGTTCACAACTATCTGTAATTCCAGCTCTGGAGTATCTGATGCCCTCTTGTGCCATCTAGGAGCACTGCACACACATGCAAGCAAAAGACCCATACATTCACAAGAAAGTATTTCAAAAAGAAAAGAAACAATAGTCCTTTCATGGGCACGCAGGCTGGGGCATACCTTTGAAGGGGTCAGCTCCTTTAAATGGATCGGACTTGAAGGGGTCCTCCGCCTGGAAGGGGTCTGGATGTAGTTCTTGTGAGTTGTTGCTAAACAGTAAGGCTTTGTTTTTGAAAGGGTCATCCTAGGAGTGTGAAGAAAGGACAGGCACTGAGTTACTTCTGATCTAAGCCAAGTGCAGGATTTCACGCTTAACTCAGATCTGCACTTGATGCAGTGTGAGCTAAAACAGAATGCCTGAGAGGAGTCACACAAGTGGAGATTTTGGCTAAAAGCAACGCTGGACATGAATTTATTTGCTGAGGAAGCAATGGAGACCAGGTGTGAACTCATGGAAACTCTGCACCATAGCTTTGCAGTGTTTCAATAAATCTAAAACAACTCTAGTAAAGCCACTGAGGAGAAAGAACAAATAGATGGAATCTACCCACCCACATGGTGGAATAATACTCAGCCTTGAAGAGGATGAAAATTCTGCTGTAAAAAGAGGAGACTTGAGGATGTGAAGCTAAGTGGAAATAAGATGTCTGTGACAGAGAGATAAATGCTGTGTGATCCCATTCATACGAAGCCCCTGGAGTCACCACATTCACAGGGACAGAAAGTGGAATGATGGGGCCAGTGCCATCGACCCTCAACCCCGACAAGTTCTATGTCAAGAAACAAGTGGGCCGTTTCTGCCTGAGTGGGAAGTGGGGCTTGGGGTGACACTGGTGCAGTGGGAGCTGCTAAAGCATGCAGGGCACTTTGCATTTTTATAAAAAGGTGCTTATTTCTAGAAACTGGAAAGTGTATTCAAAGCAGCAGAACAACAACAAAAAAAACCATTTACTTTCTAAGAGTGCTTGTCCATAGTGGAAATGGCCTGTGGGGCAGGGTGACCCCTGTAAGCAGAATGTTGGGTTGAGAATTAGGGATCTGTTCTGCTTAACAGAGACACAATCCTCCATGAAACAGGGATGTTTAACTGGAATACTTTTTTTTTTAGGGAGGCAGGGTCTAGCTGTGCAGCCCTGACTGGCCTGGAACTCACTATGTAGACAAGGCTGGCCTTGGGCTCATACATCAGCCGGCCTCTGCCTCCCTGACTGTTGGGGTTAGATGGCCATGGGCTACCATGACCAGCAGATGGTTTCTCAGACACCTGCAGCTGGGTGAAGGGACTGTCATTCCTCCCCTGACCCAGTCATTCTAAGCTAGGACATCTGTGAAAGCAGACAATGGTTTGAAGAAATGACATGAGTGGTCTAAAAGGACGCATTCTAACAAGGCTGCCTGCACCTGGGATAGGAGAATGGTGCCCAGAGGGACTGGGTTAAGAGGAAGCCACTAGATAGGAACAGGGAGCACCCTGGCTCTGGGAGAGGCTGAAGCAGGAGGATAAGAGTTCCTCACCAGCCTGGTCACACAGCAAGCTTCCTTCAGGAAATGAAAAAAACAAAGATAAAACAGGAAGCATCAGTCACTGACTTGGGGGAAGAAGTGGTGGGCCATATTCTTACCTGGGACTGATCCTTTGGAGCTTCTGGGCACAGGCCTTCCTAGAGAAGCCAGGCCTGGCGCTCAGGGAGGTTAAGCACAGATGCAGCCAGCGTGGCATCTGCTGAAGACACCTGGGTGCTGCCAGCCCTGAGAGGCACACACCCCAGTGCAGCTGCTGGGGTTCAGGATGGAGAGAAATGCGATGGGAGATTCTGACCGAAGGAAGCCCGTGCACTGAGGCAGAAGACAGACCTACCTCTCTGCCCTACCATGGGCAAAGGAAGGACACACAGCTGTTGGGGTTCAAGGACGGAGAGACACCGGCAGAAGGTCATGACCTAAGGAAGCCCTGAACCGGGCAGAAGACTCTTGTACTAGCCCTGGGTGAGGAATGGGCTGTGTTTCAAGAGACAAAGGGATGAGGGATGGAGCTTGGTCTCAGAAAGGAAGCTCATGTCATTTATGGACAGGCCTAGGTACTGACTATCTGTTGTTTACAATTGCTGAAGGGAAGACGAGGAGTGAATGGGTTTCAATGGCACAAATGTGCCTGTGAACTACACTACCAGTTCTCACATGGTGGCATGGCGGGACCTATGCAGTGATGTCAGAAGGAATCGTACACCTCGTGCAACTGTGACACCCTCCCCAAAGGGGGCCACAGCATAGCTGGGTGCAGCTCAGCGGCAAAGACTAACTGAGCATGTATGCAGCCCAGCACTGCAGCCAAGGCACTGGCTCAAATTAACAGTAAGGAAGAAACAGAGCTGGAAAGAGGGCCTTTCCCCACCCACAAATGGGAACACGGCCAGCCACCAGCCAGGAGAATGAAGGGCATGTCACTCTGGGAGACAGAATATAAGGGCAAGAACAGGCCTGTGGCACTTCCAAATGCAGGACACATTCTATCATTGTGTGCATAGAAGAGGATAAATGAATTTACAATGCCACTAGTAGATGCCATCTTCTCAGAGCATCGAGTCACGTGGTCACTTGGTGATGTAACTACATTAGGGTGGGTGATAAGTACCTTCACAGAGCTAAAACACAGTAACTACTTTCATTTAATTACTAGGTTTTGCAGCATGGAGGATGGGACCCAGGGCCTCACACACACTGGGCAAGACCCCACTACTGAGTCACGTGCCCAGCTGCAGAAAACACCTTCAAAAGCAAGGCAGCAGCTAGCCCTAAGCTCTGCCTGCTTTCAGAGTACGGACCAGGTCACAGAGGACACCCAAGAAGTTTCTGTGACATCCTCGCCTTTTACAGAATGTTGGGGACTGGGTGTGGGGTGCATCCCTTTCATCTCATCACTCAGAGGCAGGGGCACATGGATCTCTGTGAGCCCAAGGTCAGCCTGGTCTTCATAATGAGTTCCGGGCCAGCCATGGCTATACCGTGAGACCTTGTCTCAACAAAACACAACAAAACGAAGTGTGTTGGGTGGGTGCCCAATGCTGCAGCTCCTGCTAACTGTACTGATGCAAGTATTCCCATCCTCAGTTGAGTTCAAGTTACCAGCTAAGCGTCTCTCATTTATAAATCCTTGCTGGGAGTCCATAACCTTGGCCCCTGAATGTTACCAAGGCTCAAGTGGCCAAGGACCCAACCTGTCCTGATGAGTCAAAGTAACAAATGGGATGGTGCACGGCTTTCTCTCTGCTGGGTGGGCTGGCTGGGTATCCAGGAAGAGGCTCCCATCAGTCACAAGAAATAAACATGGCCTTGGGCTGGGTGCAAGGCTCGGTGGTGAGTACTTGCTGGCATGTGTGAGGCCCTGGGTTCCACCTGTGCTAACATGTGTGAGGCCCTGGGCTCCACCTGTGCTAACATGTGTGAGGCCCTGGGCTCCACCTGTGCTAACATGTGTGAGGCCCTGGGTTCCACCTGTGCTAACATGTGTGAGGGAGACCCTGGGCTCTTCCTGTGCTAACATGTGTGAGGCCCTGGGCTCCTCCTGTGCTAACATGTGTGAGGCCCTGGGCTCCACCTGTGCTAACATGTGTGAGGCCCTGGGCTCCTCCTGTGCTAACATGTGTGAGGCCCTGGGCTCCTCCTGTGCTAACATGTGTGAGGCCCTGGGCTCCACCTGTGCTAACATGTGTGAGGCCCTGGGCTCCTCCTGTGCTAACATGTGTGAGGCCCTGGGCTCCATCTGTGCTAACATGTGTGAGGCCCTGGGTTCCACCTGTGCTAACATATGTGAGGTCCTGGGCTCTACCTACAGCACTGTGAAAGAAAAAAGTAATTAAGGGTATACACACAGAAGTGAACATGGTCTTAAGAATCCTATGTCTCCACCACGGGAACTTACATTTAGCTCTGTGACTCAAGAATCACCTACAGAAAGTTCTAGATGTGCCACCCTGGTTGCACTGTTCTCCACAAGCACAGTGCCTAGCTGCACCCCACAAAGAGAACTGACGGAGCACACTCTGCTCCAGACAGTCCCCAGATGGAATACTGAACAAAGACCTTGCTTCAAAGTGTTTATTAAGAAATGGAAACAACCCCAAAAATGATCTTAAAACTATTTGTACAAAGAGATGTGGGTTCCTTCAGACACAAGTCCTGAGCTTCTAGGTAATGTATCTGATAGTTACACTGTACACGTGACAGTCCACCACGCAAACAAACTCTGCCTGCTTCAACAATGGACAAAAATGACCAGGTACGAAAGGCTCAGCTGGTAGCAGAAACGACCAGCTACCTGACTGTCATCCACTGCCAAGATGCAGCCCAGGATGTGAGCCTGATAAAAGCCCAGAGAACCGGGCACACTCCTTTAATCCCCACAACTGGAATCTCCGGAGTTCCAGGCCAGCCTGGGTTGCAGTGACACCTTGTCTCAAAACAGAGAGAGAGAGAGAGAGAGAGAGAGAGAGAGAGAGAGAGAGAGAGAGAGAGAGAGAGGAGAGAGAGAGAGAGAGAGAGAGAGAGAGAGAGAGAGAGAGAGAGAGAACGAGAGAGAGAGAGAGAGAACGAGAGAACAACAAACCAAGCAGTCTACAAGGGCAGGCTTAAGCCATGATTTCCCCTGGCCCAGGACACAGGACAACCCAGCTGCATGGGGAGCAATGGTGAGATAGAATAGAGAGCACAGTCACAAGATGGAAACACACACCAGCTACAGGCCACAAAGCAGGGAATTCCATGGGAATCCCATGGAACAGTGAAGCCTGAGATACCCATGGTGGGCAGGAAGCCACCTGCTTGTGCGTCTAAGAGTGAACGGGACCTCTGCGGGCAGACACGAGGGACAGGCAGGGTTACAGACAGCACCTTCTAAGTAGTCCAGGGGAAGTAGTCTTCCCTGTGAGTTCTTGGATGTGAAAGAAACACAGAGAAGAGAGGGGAAGGTGGCTGTGTTTAAAGCACAAGGCAAGGAGGGAAGGGACCAAGAAGAAGCAGCAGCAGGGCTGGAGCAAGGCAGAGCCCTGGAAGATGAGGCGGCCAAGTGGTTAAGAGTAGCATAGCACCCCAGATACTACAGGCCCAACCACAGAGACATCCCGGGACGGGGGCTGATGACTCCAACAAGGGGCACTGACAACCCGAGAGAAGGGTCACACTGCCTAGGCTGATGGCTCACAAGCAGAGAGGGTCACACAGTGTTGAGGTTCTCCCAGAGAGGCCGGCCAACAGCTGACTGCGCAGCACCCGGAAAGCAGACAAGCTGTGGTGTTCTCAGTGTGCACTGCAGGATGGGACCTGGGGCCTTCAGTGCTTACTACAAGCTCCAGCTCCAGCTGATTTTTCATCTTTCAGAATCACTTGGCCTGAATAACACATGTGCACCCCAAGGCTGCCATCCGTGGAGTATGGAGCTTCCACAGTATGGGACTACATGGGCTTCGGTTAGGTTTGCCCTCCACATTTGTGTGACTGGCCCAATAGAAACACTTCTGAGGAAATGAACACTTGGGCCTCACAGCTTTTAGACAGCAGGATAAACTCAACCGCCAGCCCTGGGCCCTGTGCAGATTGCCATCAAAAACAACGGGTGCCATGCACTGAGGGAGGCAGTGCCGTGTGCAGATCTGTAGGTGCAGCAGAGCCCACGAGGACCAGGAGACGCTTACTCGACCTTTACCATGGCTCCAAAGCCGCCTCTCTCTGCCAGCAAGATGCCTTCACTCAGGGTGGCCAGGTCAGGCAGGCTGGTGCCCGAGACCCCATCAGGCACCTGGTCGTACTGTTCCAGGCTCCGGTGAGCTTCTAGGCGGCTCTCCTGCAGCTGTGACAGCTTGCTTCTCGCCTGGAAGACAAACACCACAGACATAAGAGGAGCACGGGGTACAGTCAGCAAGATGCCTTGCCCAGGGAATCGTGCACACAGAAGGACTGCCCTGCACAGGCTGTACACCAGACAGGATGCCCTGATCCATGAATACCAAGACACCCTACTGCTCCAGACCTCTGCAGCCTAGCCCCCAGAGGAGCACTTGCTCCCTCAAACCAATTCTCAACCAACTATAATTAGACAGAATCTGGATTGGCAATCTGTTCCTTCTCAGGGTTTTACTACATGCTTGTTTCCCTCACTCCCAGACAAAGAACTCGTGGAGAGGGAGGGTGACACACGTAGAGGAGACAGCTTGGTGCATGCAGCTGGCCTGGACCCAACCTCTGTTTCTCTATTGTTTTGTTTTGTTGAGACAGGGTCTCTCTACACAGCTCTGGTTGTCCTGGAACTCACTATGTAGACCAGGCTGGCCTCCAACTCACAGAGAACCACCTGCCTGTGTCACAAGAGCTGGGATTAAAGGTGTGCATCACCATGCCCAGCTTTTTGTGGTTACTGTTGTTATTGTTTTCTGTCTCCTCTAATTTAAAAAGAAATACTGTGAATGATGGGAAGGCCAAGATGGGAATGTCAAAATGACACTCACTGTGTAGCATCTGTTAATGAAAGACAAGGGGAAGAGGAAGAGGAGGAGACACCAGAAGAGGGCCTGCAAAGGCTGAGGCAGGAGAACAGATCACAAATTCAAGGCTGACCTGAGCTACATGATAAGACTCTGTATCAAGAACAACAACAACAAAAATGATGGTGGCTATGGTGGTGCACACCTTTAATCTCAGCACTCAAGAGACAGAGGCAGGGTCTGTTCAAGGACAGAGTTCAAGGATAGCCTGGTTTACATAGTGAATTCCAGACCTGCAGGGGCTACAGAGTGAGACCTGTCTAGTCCCATCATCCTTCTATCAGCAACTCTACATGCATCTTGGGCCATCTCCATGTAAGACTCTGAGGGCAGGAGGAAAAAGCCTGATAATAATCCTACAGGATTAACATTTATAAAATACAATATATAAGACACAAGGAGGCACTGAGACAAGGAGGCACCCACATTGTTCTGTCAGCCTGTAGCCTGCAGACAAGCAGACATTTTCAGTCTAGAGGACACAGGTTTTCTTTCCTATGTACCAAGGCCCTGTACCATCCTGTTCTGTGGCCTGCATCCCAGAGACCACCACGAAGACCAATGACCACCATATGCAGGATAGGGCAGGGTCAGAGCTTTCTCCCAGCTGCCAGAAGAGGCCAAGCATTCATGGACAGGGCACTAGGCACCCTGAGCCACACTGCACAAAGCCCTCCACAGCTAATCTCCTCAGCACCAGTGACCCCAGCACACAAGCAAGTGAGACAAAAAAAGCCACAGTAACAGTGCAGCCGCACGGGGGCCCAGCTTCAGCTCGCTGCCAGCCCCGTGAAAGTACCTGGTTGATTTCATCTTGCGTGGACTTGAGGGACTTGAGGATGGTCTCCAGCTGGGCACGCCCAGCCTGGATACTCTGCTCCAGCTGTGTCTCCTCCTGCTGCAACCGATTCAGCTCTGACTTGGCCCGGTTGAGGTCATCCTCCTGGGACTTCAAGTCTGACTCCTGAGACTGGATCTGGGTTTTCAATGATGAGATCTGAAATGACAGCCAAAGGACTCACAAGTCAGAGCACAGAAAGACAGACACCAAACTTTCTCACTGTGTGAAGCTGGGGAGACGGTTAGCAGGTAAAGGTGCTGGCTGCCAAGCCTGAAGATCCGGGAGCACAGAGTGGAAGGAGAGGACCAAGTCCCACAGCTATCCTGACCTCTACATGCACACGCATAACCTCTTACAAACATGAATAAGTATAATAAACAGTTTTTAAAAGAGGTAAAAGCAGAGAGGCACCTGGAGCCCTGTTCCCTGCTGTGGGACACAGACCACAGCAGGGTGCCCAGGCCATGGGTACTGAAGCCATGCAATTCTGCAACTTCATCTCTAGGAACAGAGAGATCATTCATAGGTCAGGTCTCAAATGCCTGGAGTTTTCCAGCTCACGTTTCAGTGAGAGCATTGGTCAGGGGACATCTTCCACACCGTGGGACTCACCATCTGGGTCTCATCCTGGCATTTCTGCCGCACGTCACTCAGCATGTCCCTCAACTTGGCCTTCTGCTGGTCCATCTCATCCAGGCGGTCCTGGGCGTCCTGCTTCTGAGCCTCAAGCTCCTGCAGACTGCTGGTTTCCCTGTCTAGGTCATTTTGTAGTTCCTATGGGAAATGGATGGATGCTGACTGGTAACTGGCCCTGAACAAGGAGAGATTAAAAACAGACTCTGGGCTGGGCTGTGGCTCTGCAGTAGGAACTGTGTGGGGCCAGGCTCCATCACCGTGCTGGCCGAGAGTAAGCATGAGGTCCTGGATTCTTGTCTGGCATCTAAGCACAGGTGAGACCAGGTTTTGACCCTCATTGCCTACCAAGCATGAGTGAAACCCCAGGTTCCATTGCCAATGCCACCAAGGAAACAAAAACACTTTGCAATCCCAAGGCTGTTTCCCATGGTCCCTACACTCAGCACGAAGCAGGCCCAAGCTGCCAGGTGGTGGTGGCACACACCTTTAACCTCAACACAGGGGAGGCAGAGACAGGTGGATCTCTGTGAGTTCAAGGCTAGCTTGGTCTACAGAGGGAGTTCCAGGACAGCCAGGGCTATACAGAGAGACTGTCTCGAAAAAATGGAGAAAAAAAATCAATCAAACAAACAAAAAAAAACCCCAAAAGTGCAAGTCAGGATGCAGTATCCACACCTGTACTTCGCTGGTTTTCTGTCTGATTGCCTCTTCCTTTTCTCTGATGTCTTGTTCCAGTGAGAATTTCTCTCTGCAGGTTTAAAGACAATGCATAAAAACAGAGGTGACACTGCACAGTACAGGGCTGTCACCCTGACTGACTTCAGGCCTGATCCTATACTCCGACAGAATGACCCTGTGACCCTCCATGTGTCCTGACCCCTCAGACTTGCCATACTATGTCACAGTGACAGCATGTATCCTGATGTCCTCAGCAGAGGCCAGATAGATCAGCTTCCAAAACTGAGGGAAGGAAGCCCCTGTCTTTATACATCACCTAGCCTCAGGTACTTTTTACAGCAACACTCGTGGACTAACCAACAATCCCCCACCCTAGGATGCAGTGGAATCTGCACATGACAGGCCTCCCTCCCAGTGCCCACTGCCTGAGAGCAGTATCTTCTCCAGCTGATGGCCAAAAAGGAAAATGGAGACTTGTATGTGTGACAAGGACTTGTCAAGCCCTTACTAACTCTGAAGGTTCAGGAGGCAAACAGGGAGGAATAGAGATGGTCTCCAACATTAGCACACCCCACCCCACCCCACCCCACCCCACCCCACCCCACCCCACCCTCAAGCTGACATCAAGGAAATGGAGAGCGTGGCCCGAAGTGCAAGGACCCAGAGAGAAGCCCAGGCACACACCTTCTCCATGGGCTCCAACACCCTCGACAGCTGGTACAGGCTCCTGGACCCCCTCCTGTGAGCTAATATACTTACGCTACCACGATGTTCAAGTCTGTGACTGTCCAACAGAGACACACCATCCCCAACATCCCATACCCAATCAAATGCTACTCAGTAGTCTGAAACTGAAGGTCTGCTCAACAGGAGTAGGGGGGCACTAGGGACAAACACCTGCACATGAACACCTACCAGTACCACAAGGAACAGAGGACTCTGGGGAGGTACTATGGGAATGAGGATGTATGTAGAAGACTTTTCTGGAGGACACGAATGGAAAACAAAGCTGGGTTAAGGGAATCATGTGGAGTGACATGGAAAGCAGTAGCAGTCACCCTGCCTGTGGTAAAGGGCAGTGAGGAACTGGCCCACTGTACACACCAGGCGCTCCAGACTTTATATCCTAAGCTATGTGCTGGACTTTCTGCTTATCTCTGCTGCTGTGTCCCTATGCAGCTGTGTAGCCACCGCCTGCTGAGGCTACCCGTACAGTGTGGACTCAGAGCAACAAAGACCCAAACAGAAGCAGACTGAGAAGACTTGTCCTCCCTCAGGAGTCACCATGGAAGAGGGTAGTGGCATACCTCTGCAACTGAGCGATCTCCTGGCTAATGTCATCCAGCTCCTTTACACCAGTGAACTCTCCTGACCCAAGAGCACTTGAGCTATCCTAGGATCAAAAGTCAGACAGAGTCACAGGGAGCCAGCAGCCCACATCTCTGCTACAGCAAGGGACCAAAGTGCTGGCCACTGGCCTGAAAACACTCCAGGTGGCCCAGTCACAGTATGCCCCACCCCATCCCCAACCTGTGCTTGGGGACTGAGGGCTGTGGGGCTCTTGGGGCACCAGCGCCACCTTCTGGTGGGTGGCAGAAACAACAGAAACAAGGGTGTCTGGTTACTCACTGGAATAGGAGTGCCTCTCTCCGAGGGTGGCACCATGTCTGGCGAGAGGACTTGAGGAGGGTCGATGCCTTTACTGACCTTCTGCTGAATGAAATACATAGCTAGCGCGAATTGCTCTTTGCTTAACTTCCCCGTTTGTCTTGTATCAGCCAGGGCCCTGGGAGAGACGTGGGATGCAATTACACACCACAGCTGCATGTACCACCTACCCCGAGCAAGCCCGCTTACCAAGCCCACCAGGACCAGAGCAAGCCCCGGGCACTGCCTCCATGTTTCCCCCAGTGCTGATGAGCACCTACCCAAGGCTGATCACAGGCCTCACAGTGTGGGAATGAGGCTTTGGCCTACTGAGCTGAGAGGCGTCTGGTCTCAGAAAGGACACTCCCTCCCCCCACCCCTGCCAACACACACACCTCCAGCTGGCTGTAAGGGTCAAGGCTTTCTTGGTTCATCTTGTGCAAGGTACTGAAGAGATGCAGTTGCCCATAATCCCCTGTGCAGATGGGGCAGGGCTACACTCTCACTCCTGTTTAATCTACAGATCTGGAGGTTGTGTGAGTCAGTGGGGACAAGAGCTGCACTGTGGAGGCCTGGAGACACTCCCTGCCCACAGCGTCTGTGCCACCAGAAGCTTGCCTCTGGCCTCTCTGCCCAGTGTGGAACAAGAGAGAACAGGAGTGCCCAGACTTGAGCTGGCAGTGAATGGCCTCGTGAGGGACAAACACTTCCACTTCTGGTGATCGATGCAGCTGCTGTTCAAATGCAGTCGTTTGCCAGAGGCAGGGCACACGGTCTCCAAGTGCCCGCTCTGGCAGCAGCTACTTGCAGAGCATTGGGGAAGAAGAGCAGGCTCGGGCTGCTGTCGGCGGCGCCTCCATTACTTGAGTGCGGCAGCTCAGCTCTGAAGGAGCCGGCGTCCTGCCTGAGGAGGCAACTCTGTGGCCACTGCCCCTTCGTTGGCTCTGCTCCCTGCCCGGCTAGGATTATTCAAGATGGTTCTTTGTGGCCATCAGGTGACGGGCTCAGTTTCCCTGCTACAGTCAGGAAGTCACTCAAGGCCCTGGCCCTGGACAAGCTGACAATGCCTTGGGCCAGGGCAGCCACAGAAGCCCCATTCTGAGATGGCAGAGGGAGGATGAAGGTGGCTCCTCCACCCAGCACCAAGTGTTACACAGTAGCCACCATCTAACCAGAACAGCTATGACTGCTTGCAGGAGGACCCTGAGAGCAAGCCTGATGGCTCCTGACTGTCCATGTGCCGGCTGATTTTGTAAACTTTACACAGCCTAGACACATCTGGGAAGATGACTCTTGAGAAAATGCCTCCATCAGATTGGCCTGTAGGCAGCTCTGTGCGGGCATTTTCTTGATTAATGACTGATATGGGGGAGGGAGGCTCACTGTGGGTGGTGCCAACCCTTGGCAGGTGGTCCTGAGCTGTATAAGGAGGCTGAGCAAGCCATGAGGCGCAAGCCAGTAAGCAGCACTCCTCCATGGCCTCTGCATCAGTTCCTGCCTCCAGGTTCCTGCTCAAGTTCCTGCCTGACTTCCCTCAGTGATGGACTGTTATCTGGAAATGTAAGCAAAAATAAACCATGTCCACATTGCTTTTGGTCACAGTGTTTTATCACAGCAATAGAAACCCTAACTAAATCAGTCCTCCATAGGGGGACAGGGTGGGGAGGGTCACTGGACCCTCATCTATACCTCCCAACCACTGTATGTAATTCTGCTCTAATCTCACATAGCCTGTGGTCTCAGGAGGTTCCAGGATCCACTGAGTGTGGAAAGTTAACTGAAGGGGACTCCATCAATGCAGCTGTGGGGGTCATCAGCCTCTCTGGAGTCGCCCCCCCCCCCCCATCTCTTGTAAAAAGCATCTCACCTATGAACTGCAAGCCCTATCAACTCCCTGGTGCCCCACTGGACTTCAGTGGTATGTATTTGGTTTGTCCTTGGTGCCCCATGCGGGGAAGGGTGTTACATCTCCCCAGGAAAGGATTCCCACAGCACTGAGGAACAAAACAGGGTAGGACTCCCTACCCTCCTCCCTGTTGAAAGCAGATGCTGCCCTTCCAAGTGGGACCTCACTGGAACTGTCAAGGCCCTCTTTGGTTTACCCAAGTGGCAGGCAGAATGACTATCACGAGTGGCTGAGGCAAGGTAAGGCTTGTGGAGGGATTGTGCCAATAGAACTCTCCAATCAGGCTGACTCGACCTCCCTGTACACGGACACCTAGGAAACTGGAGCCCTCCCTCCCGCCTGCCCGCTTCCCCGCCTCTCAGAGCCACCTCCACCGCAGCTTCCGTTCTTACCAAATGTGTGCCAGAAGGTTCTGTGTGAGGCCTGAGTGCATGAAGATCTCCTTCACTTCCTGGCCACTCACATAGCCATCGAGGTCCAGGTCCGTCTTCAAGAAGATCTCATCAAAGCGCATCTTATCTGCCACAGGCACCACCCAGGCCACTGGTGGCTGAAAGATGTTACAACGGTGATTTACTTACCTGTGAGCCCTGTCCCACCCCGAGGCTCTACTTACAGGGCTCTCACAGATAGTGTCAGATCCATCCAGCTCAGGTCCCAGAACCCTTGCCAGGGGCAGCAAGGGAATAAAGAAAAAGGATGGACACAAAGACAGTGTACAGGGAAGTTCAAGTCGCATGAGGTTCTCTGCTGCTACCACAACTGCTACCTCTGAATCCAGAACCACAGCATGGGTATGGGTGTATGGGTATGTGTGTAAGCTACCGTCTCAGGCTAGAAACAAGCAGGAAGAAACTGCAGCTGCTAGTCTCTGCACACACTGACAGTTTCTGTTGTTTTGATTTTTAATATAATTATCCCTCAGCTCTGGTGAGGCTGAGGCAGGAAAATTACGATTTCCAGGCCAACCTGGGCTACATATAGTGAGACCCTGTCTTTAATGGGCACCAGACATATTTATCTGCTAGTGACTGCTCTGTGCTGTACAGCCATGCCCTCCCTACACAGCCTCTGTTGGCCCCAAGAGGCCTATCAGTACATGCCAGCTACTGAACCTCATGGATGCCAAAACTCTCAATGCTTTCTCAATGCGTACACAGACCCTACACACATCCTCCCAAACACTTTCCCCATCTTAACATGACTAAAAATGCCTAACTCGATGTCACAGCTGTGTGCAGTACACTATTTCTCTGTCCTAAATGCTCATCTTGCCAAACGATGTCCTCTGCCAGGAAGCCTTCCCAGCATCCAGACCATAAGCCTCTGTTCTTTATAAATGACCTTGGCTGTGGGATTCAGTTACAGTGACAGGATGCTGCCTTTGAGTTAAGGGGCTGCAGCAGGCTGGTGTCTGGAGCCAGAGAGTAGAGGAAAGGTAACAGGCATCAGACAAGCTGAACTGAACTGACAAGGCAGACGGGCTTCTCAACAGATGGGTCCCAAGAAACTAAGACTCTAGGATGGAGAAGGTCCTGTGTGCAGTACCAACAAAATAAAACTCTGCCTAAGTGCTGGGGCCAGGCATACTATGTGAGTGTATTAGTGATAAGTGAAGGAGGGCACACTTGAGGCTAGAAGGTACCACACTGCACCCAGGCCACCAGGGCACGGAACTAGGAGGGCACTGGAGCCCCTCCTGTGGTGGCATGATGCCCTGAGGGATCATGACTATGGGTCCCAGAAAACGCCTATTTTCATGACAAATGCCCCATCTTAGGTTAAAAAAAAAAAAAAGAAAAAAGAAAAAAAGAAAGAGAAAAAAAAAAAAAAAACTGGCCTGGTGAGAAATCTGGAGGTAACCGGGGATGCCTGAGGCTGTGCCAGATAATTTGGCCTCAGCTGCTTCCTTCCCAGCCAAACACCTACCCAGGCCTCTGCTCACAACAGCTCTCTCTTGGCAAGGGCTCACTGGTGAGCTGGAGTGGCTAAACAAGTGTCCAGCTCCTACTGCCCTGGCCTCCTCTTGTTCTAGAGCGCACGAAGTATTCTAATTCAGCCCAGCCATGGCTGCTTTTCTAATGGCTTCTTGTCATTTCAGCTCAGATGTCACCTTGCTGGGACCCTTCCAGCTGGCTTATCTATGGAGGGGTCCAACCCGATTCCTTGCACTTCTTCAGTTTACCAATTTGCTTATTGTACATGTGAGAACAGAAGATTGTTGTATGACACTGTGAAACACTGAGCACTCTGATGACATTCTTGAGTGTGGCTGCAAAAAGACACGAGGAAGCCCGGCGGTGGTGGCACATGCCTTTAGTCCCAGCATCCGAGAGGCAGAGCCAGGTGGATCTCTGTGAGTTCAAGGCCAGCCTGGGCTACAAAGTGAGTTCCAGGACAGGCTCCAAAGCTACACAGAAAAACCCTGTCTCGAAAAACAAAACAAACAAACAAACAAAAAAAGACACCAGAAGTGGAAAAGCTGGGGGCGTGACTCAGGGGTGGAGCCTAGAATCCCCCAGTGAGGGGCTGGGGGCGTGGCTCAGGGGTGGAGCCCCGCCTAGAATCCTCCAGTGAGGGGCTGGGAGGTGGCTCAGCGGCAGGATGCTTGCCTGGCATATGTAAGACCTAAGTTCCATTCCCAGAACTGTAGGAGCATGTTGTGTGCACATACATGAAATAATAAAGGAAAGGGAGAGCAGTGAACACTGGGCTAGGGGATACTCAGGGGGTTGAGCTTAACTCCATCCACCCCCATACCTAACATCAAGTGGCCTCGGGAGTTGTGACTGCTGAGTTCCCAGTGATGATGCCGTCCATCCTCCCAATGGTCTCTGAAATGCTAGGGCAGCACCATGTCCTACAAGTTCTCCGACAAGGAGCCTCCCAGGTTACTGAGCACTTACCTTCCCCACTAATCCCAGAGAGAGCACACTGACCTCATCTGCCCTTGTTGCTGTCATTCTCACGTTCTGATAAAGGGTAAGGTGTTGTCCACCTGCCTGCCCAAATTCATCCTCAAAACACAAAAGGGGCCAGAGACATGGCTCTGTGGGTAAAGGTGCTTCCCACCAAGCCTGACAACCCGTGTTTGATCTCCACAGTCCACGTGGAGGAAGAAGAGAACCGACTCCTGCAAGCTGTCCTGACCAACACGCCTGCTGTGGCACACTCTCCTGTGTGTGTGTGTGTGCCCACTGAGTGCCCTGGATGCCCCAGAATGTTCCAGGGGGACTGTGCAGACTGGAGGAGGGCTCTGCGTGACATCAATCAGAGGCCATGCCACATGTCTGGCCAAGTGTAAGCTTAAGGAAGGGACGACTGAGCTGAGGAACACGGCCTCCTGACCTGGGCGGGGATGGAAGCCAAGAAGAGAGGGTTGGGGCTGAGGACTAAGCCACAGCTGGGCAGGGATAGGAAGAGGGCACCTAGGGGTGTGTGTGTGTGGGGGGGGGGGGTTGAAAAAGGGTACTATGGTCACCCCACATACCCACAGGTTCTGCACCCACCCCAGGAAAAATACTGCCAGGTACTTATTTGTCATCCTAGAATTCAGGAGCTGAGGCAGGGGAATGGAGGCTTCTGGAGCAGCTTGGGGTACACAGCAAGCTGCTGTCTCAAAATGAGAGAAGAAGAAGAGCGCCTACAGAGTTCAACACCAACAGGTGTCTTTCTCATTGTTCACCAAGTAACTCTGTGCACTAAGCATGTGGGCAGCATTGTCCCCCACATCAGTCCACGCACACTGAAGATGGGGACAGCGTGGCAGCCACAGCAGCCTCTAAATGGTCAGAGAAACCAAGGGGCCAGGGCTGGGCACTGGATCAGTTTTGATTGAGACTGATTGCTGCATAATCCTGAGGATGGCAGTACTGATCCCAAAATGACGTAGCAAGCATCCTGCAACTCCTGCTCCAAGGGGGTCAAAGACAGGGAGATCACTGGGGTTCGTGGCTGCCGGCATAGGCAGGAAACAAGAGCCCCAGGTCTGGAAGAGATCCTGCCTCAAAGGAATTCAGTGAAAGAGGAGGACATCTGATAGCCTCTTCTGCTCTCCAAACAAAGATGTGTGCACATACTTGTACAAATGCATGCACATAAACACATAAACACACACATAAACAAATAAACAAACAAATAAATAGGTGCATAAATAAATAAATAAATAAATGGGTGGATGGATGGGTGGATGAATGAATGAATATAAATAAATGAGTCTTTTCTCCCCCACACCCTTCTTCCTGAGTTAAAATCTTGGCTCTTTCTTCACCTTTTTAAATTTATGTATGTATGTATGTATGTATGTATGTATGTATGTATGTATTTATTTATTTATTTATTTATTTCCAGGCAGGGTTTCTCTGTGTAGCCCTAGCTATTCTGGAATTCTCTTTGTAGACCAGGCTGGCCTCAAACTCAGAGATCTGCCTGCCTCTGCCTCCCAAGTGCTGGGATTAAAGGCTTATGCCATGCAAGCCACCACCGCCCATTAATAATTTATTTTTAATTGGTGTTTTGCCTGCAGGTATGTCTGTATGAGGGCACTGGATCTCCTGGAACGGGAGTTACAGACAGCTATGAGCTGCCAAGTGGGTCTTTTCTCTTAATGTGGTGAGTCTAGGGGCACACATAGGCTCTGTGCAGACACTGTATCACTTCGATGAGGACTTGACATTGGTGAGCACTGGTACCCTGGGGCTCCTGGAGCTCAAGCTCCACAGACACCAGGGAACAATTTCACTTACCTGCAAGTGAGCAAGAAAGCTCATTCTGAATCCTTCTAACAATTCTTCTAGGTTACTTATTTATTTTATTACTGCCTATGCATCACATACATAAGTACAGACTGCTGTGGGCTGCCATATGGGTACTGAGAATTGAACCTGGAAGAACAGTCAGTGCTCCCATCCACTAAACCATCCCTCCAGCCCAATACTTCTAGTAAATTTTTTAGAAAACTGGATCAAAGTTTTCTCCTTTTTGCTGTCAAGAAATGGTGCAGAACAGAACCAGGAACACTGACCTGAGTCTGCTTGACGCTGTGCTTTGGGGACAGGCTGCCTGTGCTGTTGAGGCTGCTGACGCTGCCATGGGATGGCGTGGAGCGGAGGCTGTCTTTGGGTGGGGGGCTGGCAGGCAGGACAGGCACAGCACCTGCAAACACCGTCTTCTTCTTCTTGGAGGGTGGGATGAGGGATGGGGGCAGGACAGAGGGCACTGGCTCCTTCTCCAAGGCGCGGTACACCAAGTGCATGGCCTGTGGTGCCAATGAGAAGAGAAGGGAACTGAGGGAGCAGGGGCCACATAACAGAAAAGAGTCTCATGCAGTCTTGGAGCCATGGGGACCCCAAGAAGCTCCAAGGAATCCGCAGCTTCTTGAGACATGTTGAGTTTAGGTGAGTGAAGTGAGCATAGATGGCAGCCATCCAGACACCACACAGCCAGTTCTGAGGGTTCCTTGCCAAGATTTGAGTTACCTGTGGTCTGAAATGTTAGGTAGGAAATCCCAGAAACAAAGAAAACCACATTCATAACACGTCTATTATAGCACATTGCCATGACTGTTTTGAGACAGATGTCTCACGTTTCCCAGGCGGGCCTCACGCTCACTAAAGAGTTGAGGAAGACTTTAAACAACTCATCTTCCTGCCGTGGTCACCTCCAGAGTGCTGAGATTGCAGGCATGAGCCACCACCCCTGAGTTATGTGGCACAGGACGAACCCAGGGCTTTGTGCATGCTTGACAAGCACTCTACTCACTGAGCTACAGCGTCAGTCTTTGTTGCAATTACTTTATTACAATCGCTATTAATCTATTACCAATGAAAACACCGTAACAGCCAAGAACAGACAGGAAAAGTGAAGTACCTGTATGTAACAGACTTGGCTGAGTACACCAGGCACTTGCAGCTCTGTCAGCATGCAGTATGACCACCAAGCCCCAGGGCTTATGATTTCCAAATTTCTGAAATCTGGAGATGCACAGACCCCCAAGAGGAGCTTCTACTTCAAAATACTCAGGAGATACAGAGTATGACCCCAGAGGGGACAGAGAGAGGACAGGCAGGGGGAGCAGGGGATACGTTCTAAATCGTGTCTATGTATTTATTTATTTATTTTGAGGCAAAGTCTTGATATGAAGCCCAGGTTGGACCTGAATCCCAATCCTCCTGCCTCAGTCTTCTGGGTACTGGGATGACAGGCACACACTGGCAATATCACAGATTTTGAAGATTTATTTTTATATCTATGAGTGTTTTGCCTATGTGTCTGTGCAGTGCCCATGGAGGCCAGAAGAGGGCATTAGATCTCCTGTAACTGGAGTTATAGATTGTTGTGAGCTTCCATGTGTGAGGTGGAAATCAAACCCGGTCCTCTGCAGTGCTCTTAAGCCCTAAGACATCTCTCCAGGACCAGTATCACAGACTTTAAAGTCTATTTTAAAATGTAACTGGAAGTCCGGGTGCTGTACATGCCTATAATTATAGAACTAGGGAGATAGAGACAGGAGAATCAGGAGTTCCGACCAGCTTCAAGCCTGGCAGTGGTGGTGCATGCCTTTGATCCTACCACTGAGGAGGCAGAGGCAGGCAGATCTGTGTTTGAGGCCAGCCTAGTCCACAGAGTGAGTTCCAGGACAGCCAGGACTACACAGAGAAACCCTGTCTCTGTGTAAAAACAAACACAACACACAAAAACAAACAAAAAAGGCCAGCTTCAATTATCTGAGACCCTGTTTCAAAATAAATAAATAAATAAATAAATCACAAAAATAAAAGCACTATGTTTGCAATTTATCTCTTTGAAAACGATCCAAGGGAAAAAATTCGTGTGTGTGTGTGGGGGGGGGGGGGGGATAAGGAAGAGACAGAGAAGAGCAGGAGGAAGGATGGTGAAGCAGGCACTGTAAGGTCATACTGGATCAGTGATGACGACTCTGGACTCTCCTGACCCCTGAACTTTTTCTAAGTATTGGGAGATGTCAAAATAGATACTTTTAAACTAAAGACACAAAAGACTCCCTTACCCACCCCATGAGGCCTCAGCAAGGTAGGAACAGGACACAGAGAACTTACCACAGCAAACTCATCTCGGTCCAGATGTCCATCCTTGTCAATGTCACTGAGGTCCCAGACCTGCAGGGGCCAGACAGATCCGTAAACCCAGCACAAGTAACATCTGAGTCAATAGTAAATAAGGCCAGGCAATCAGAGGCACTTAAAGAGCTGTATATCTGTCTTCCCACACACCTACACACATATGTACATACACACACACACACACACACACACACACACACGCGCGCGCGCGCGCGAGAAGAAAAGGAAAAGCATTTAAGAACTAGTTTGTGGGGCTGGAGAGATGGCTCAGAGGTTAAGAGCACTGGCTATTCTTCCAGAGGTCCTGAGTTCAATTCCCAGCAACCACATGGTGGCTCACAACCATCTGTAATGAGATCTGGCGCCCTCTTCTGGCCTGAAGGGATATATGCAAGCAGAACACTGTATACATAATAAATCAATAAGTTTTTTTTTTAAAAAAAGAAAAAGAACTAGTTTATGACAAGAGGCTGAGGCAGGAGGATTGGAATCTCAGGGCCTGTCTCGAGTACATAGAGAGTTCCAAGCTCAGAGCCTATCTGTGAGGGTCTGACCAGAGATGCCCCCCATAGGCTCACATATTTGAATGCTTAGCCCTCAGTTGGTGAACTGTTAAGGATTAGGAGGTGTGGTCTTGGAAGAGTTGTGTCACTTCAAAAGCCCACACCAGGTCAGATCCAATCTTTCCTTGCATCTCCACTTGTGGATCAGATGTAGCTCTCGGCTACTTCTCCAGCATCACGTCTGCCTGCCTGCCTGCCGCCATGCTTCCTGTCATGACGACCATGGTCTAACCCTCTGAAACTGTAAGCCAGCCCCAATTAAACTACTTCTTTTATAAAAACTGCTGTGGTCATAGTATCTCTTCACAGTAACAGAATACTAAGTTCCTACAGAAATCAAAACAAACAATAATCCTGACACCCTGCAGCTCTCTGAGGGAGCTGAGGGCCAATACTGAGACCCACATCCTTCCTACAGTAGCATGCTCACTGTGCTGACGAAGGCCAGGATGAAAACCACATCCCAGGAAACGCTTTCAACTGAAATCTGAATCAAACTGGGGTCACTGCAGCGCTCGTAAGCCATAAGACAGCTCTCCAGCCCCAGTATCAGAGATTTTTAAAGTCTATTTTAAAATGTAACTGGAAATGTTGCACGTGCCTATAATTCTAGAACCTGGGAGATAGAAGCACATCTAATGGGCATTAGGAAATGGTCTCTGAGAACCTCTAAGGACAATGTTTGTTGTTTTTAGGCTCTGTTGAAGGCCAGGGCCTTGGGCTCTGGTTGAACAACCACGGTCCCTCTGTAGAAAGGCCCCACAGAGACAATAAGCTTGCCTGGCCCACATACACCAGGAAGCAGGCTGCCAGGATGAAGACTTAAGCCACATCCATCTAGAGGAATTATGCCTGCAGTGGGAGATCTGGAGCCAAACACTTCGTATTAATATGAATACATCTGAGGTTCATTTTTGTTGAGGGGCTCCTGATACAGGGTCCTGCCATACAGACTGGGATGGCCTCAAACTCATGATCCTCCTACCTCAGCCTCTTGGAATTATAGGTGTGCATGGCCACAGCCACCGAAACTGAGACTTTTAAACAAACAAACAAATAGGAATGCACTATGGAGGTAGATTCGGGGTTTAAGGTTACCCCTAGCCAATATGGGAGATAGGAGACCCCATGATAAAATCAAAAAAGGGATAACTAAAACTATTTCTAAACCTGTGACAGAGCTGAAAGTGCCTTCACCTTGAGACTGACAGGCCAAAGGCCACTGTAATGGCTCAGCAGGTAAAGGTGCCTGCCGCAAAGCCTGAAAGCTCAGGTCAATTTCCCAGGTAGAAGGAGAGAACCAGATCTTGCAAGTTGTCCTCCGACCTTCACAGATACACAGTGGTATGCACACATACTATGTACATGCACACACTAAAAGTTCTAAAAGTTTTTAAATGTAGGTAGCACAGTGGCACACACCTTTATCCTAGCATTTGGGAGGCAGAGGCAGGAAGATTTCTATGAATTCAAGGTCAATATTGTCTACATAATGAGTTCCAAGCCAACCACAGCAGCACAATGAAACCTTATCTCAAAAAAAAAAAAAAAAATTTTTTTTTTCAATGTAACTTGTTCTTTAAAGCTGAGTGTGGCAGCGTGTACTTATAATCCCAGTACTGGGGTGGCAGAGACAGGGTAATGCCTGGACTCTTAGCCAGCCAGCTCATCAGCTTAGTACATTCTAGGACCAGTGAGAGACAAAAGAAAAGGGGATTTGGTGCTGGGCTTGGAGCAGGCTCTGCTGTCACAGGGACAAGTAGCCATCACCCGTCTGCCCCTGCCTCTTGTCGTAAGTAGATGGATGCCAGCATCTTCCCAGGAGCAGAAGAGCAGTCCTGCTCCTCCAACTACAGAAAAGGCAGACACACACAAGACGGGGGGTACGGTGTTCCGCGGGAGAAGAAAGGTGACCGTTAACGGACAGACATGCTGCGGTACAGGGTGGGAAAGCACGCAGCCGCTTACCCTGCCCAGCACATCCAGAGGTAGTTTCGAGTTCATGAGGACTGGCTTGACCTTGTCTCCAGAGAGCAGACCATTGACTGGCAGAAGGCTTTCAAAGATGCCATCAAACTTTGCCTTCTCCTCCACCTACCAGGAACAAAGGAGCTGGGATGAACAGAGCACACAGTTCAAATCCAAACCCAGACTTGTCTACACAGAGCTCAACTGTACCAGAGGGTGCGACATATCCTAGAGCAAGCCCAGCTGCCTGAGTTTCCAGGGAGAACTTATGGCCTGGGGGGACAGCTCCCTGGCACCATGGCCTAGGGGCCACAGTGAGCAGAAGAGAAGCTGGTCCACATCTTGTTCTGCCGAATGGCAAAAGGAGCCTAGCCAGCATGGCAACGCCTTTGCAGTGTCTCAAGGAACCTCATTAGATGTTTAGTTTGGGAGCAAACATGGCCAAATCAACCTCCAGTGGGGCCAATGGCACACACCTCTCATTCCAGCACTCAAGATGGAGCTAGGATAGAGGGCTTGAGGCCAGCCTGTACTACATGGGAAGACCCTGTCTCAAATGTCAACTTCAAGAGCACAAGTCTTACTTCTCACAATCCAAAATAAACTGTGATGGGGCTCAGTACAGTGAATCCTTGGGTTCTAATTGCACCACTAAGAAAAAAAGGTTTTGAAAAGGTGCTGTGGTTCAGTGGGTAGAGTGCCCATACAGCAAACACAAAAGAGTCCCCAGGCTCTATCCCCAGCACTGTATAAACCACAGGCCCCACCTGCAATCCCAGCTCTGAGAAGGTGAAGGTGAGGGTTCAAGGTCATTCTTGGCTACATTGAGGTTTGAAGTCAGACTGGGCTATGGAGACCCTGTGTTAGAGAAACAACTAGACAGGGCTAAGGGCAGTTTGGTGGCAAAGCCCTTGCCTGAGAAGCTCAAGGTCTGTCCAAGTTCAAAAGAGACAGAGAGCAGGATCAAGAAGGAAGGAAGAAGTACAGGGAAGAGGGTCTGCTTCCCATTCTCTGAGAGCATCCACAGCCCACACTCAGCTGCAGAACCAACTCTGGCTTACCAGAGGAGTCACTTAGGTTTTGCAAATACGTATCTCAAATTTTAATGTATTTATTGTGTATACACTTGTGTGTGCAAGCACACACACTGTGGCAGTCAGGAAATTTGAGAGAGTCAGCTCTCCTTCCATCACGTGGGTTCCAGGACCATCACACTTGACAACAAGTGCCTTTATTCACTGAGCCATCTCACCAGCCCCATCTTTTTCTTTTTCTTTTTTTTTTTTTTTTTTTTGATTTTTCGAGACAGGGTTTCTCTGTGTAGCTTTGCACCTTTCCTGGGACTCACTTGGTAGCCCAGGCTGGCCTCGAACTCACAGAGATCCGCCTGGCTCTGCCTCCCAGGTGCTGGGATTAAAGGCGTGCGCCACCACCACCCGGCCATCTTTTTCTTTTTTGAGACAGGTTCTCCCTATGTGACCCACACCAGCCTTGAACATGTGATCTGTCCCCCAGCCTCAGGTTCCTGAATGTTGAGATGACAAGCATGTGTCACTGTGATAAAACACTACGATAGATGTTGGTAGCAGAGAGTGGGGTATTGTTTTAACAGCCTGACCATGCTTCTTGTTGATGGAATGTGGACTTTGGGATTTGGATCAGGAAAGCAGTGGAATGCTTTAAGGTGGGCTCAATGGGCCATACTAGTAGAACCACGGAAGACGTGGTACTGAGGGGGATTTGAACTGTAGGGGCCTGGCTCAAGAGGTTTCAGAAGAGAAGAATGTTAGTATATGGCCTAGAGACCATTCTTGTGATACTTTGGGGAGGAAAGTGACTGCTTTTTGCCCTTGTCCAAAAAAATCTACCTTAAGCTAAATTTAAAAGCTTGGATTAATGGTGTCAGCAGAGGAGATTTCAGGGCAGCCCAGTATTGACTCTGTCCTATGGTTATTAGTGGTCACTCTCTCTTTTTTCTTTTTGGTTTTTCAAAACAGGGTTTGTCTGGGTAGCCCTGGCTATCTTAGAATTCACTCTGTAGACCAGGCTGGTCTTGAACTCACAGAACTCTACCTGCCTCTGCCTCCAGAATGCTGGAATTAAAGGTGTGTGTCACCACTGCCCAGCGCAGCTTTCTGATTTTTTACTTGCCCTGGGACAGTCATAGGACCCTTTCTCTTCTCTCATCAAGGCAAATATAAATGGTTCAAATTCCTGGAAAACTTTCATACAATATTATAGGACCAGCCTTGTATCACAGGGGCCCAGAGGAGACACCACCAGTGGTGCAGGAATGAATCTAGATGCACGGAGCTCTTTTGTCCCACTCGTTTATTCCTCCGCCACCATCATTCTGCCATCGTAACTCCTCCCGCTTCTATCGGGACTGGTCTATATCTTTCCCAAGACAGCAACATCTTCATGTGTACAATACAACATAAGAATTGCAAGGTCCCCACCAGAAGCTTCCTGGCAACTTCATTTGCAACCCCCAAAAGGGGGAGAGAATAAAGGTGGAGTTAGATAGGAGCTGGAATAAATCAGAGAAGGAATTTATGTGCCAGGAACATATCCTTACTGTGGTTAGGTGAAAACGTTATGAGTCTATCATAAATGTGCTCCAACTATAAACTTACAGGTGATAGGGTAAAGAAATCTATAAGTCACTAAAAATAAAACTGCTGTTTTTCACTGCTACCAGTTTTCTGACAGGGTGGGAGGAGCACTGATAGCTAGTCAATCTGCATCACAGCTTGAAGCACTTGGTGAGAGGAAACCCCTCTGATCTAAGAAGGTGCTCTGGGGCAGTGGAAGATCTGAACTTGATTTGCACAGTAAACAAAGCTATGCATCTAGTAGCCTGTTAGTCTCCTAGGCTCAGCAGGGGAGTTAGTACCTAGTGGGACAGTGTCTGAGAAGCTTAGCTGTTTGCCAGATGGTTGGGAAGTACTTGGACACACAAGAATTTCATAGCAGAAGACAGCTGAAATATTAAAAACTGGGTAACACCAAATATTCATAATAAATGGCTTGCCTTTTGACAGACCCTTGGCCGGTCAAAGTATAGCTTTAATACACAGCTGAATCTCTATATTCTTGGGGCCCACAAGAGGAAATGAACTGTTGTTTCACGAAAGAACAGGACATGTCCAGGATAGGGGCAAGAAGTAGATCTATGTTCCAGCCTCTGCCTCCCAAGTGCTAGGATTAAAGGTGTGGGCCACCACAGCCTGGCTATTAGCAGTCACTCTTCCGCAGAGCTGAGCAAGGACAATCACAAAAGGTCCAGTGTGAGGAGAAGAGCATCAGAGTGTGATGGAGCAGTCCAGTGCTCGGGAGATCCTAAATGAAATGGAGTGGGGGCTTCAAGGTGAGACCCCAAGTAGCTAAACTTCCAACTTGTGAAGAGGAATTAAGAAAATTTTAGGGCCAGGCACAGTGGTGCACATCTTTAATCCTAGCACTGAGAGGCAGAGGTAGGTGGATCTCTGAGTTCGAAGCCAATTTGGTCGTCAGAGCAAGTTTCAGGACAGCAAAGTTTAGGCACTGAAGGAAACCCTTGAAAACAGAAAACTGGTAAAATTTTGAACAAGGGAGTGGGGTGGGGGGATGTTCCAGCCTCAGCAAGCAGCAGAACTTGGCAGCGTCAGCCACATGGTTCTGGCGTTAGAGACAAGGACAGAAGAAAGAAGTTATGGAATCTCCCTCCACGACTAACGAAAGCCATTGAGGCCAGGCATGTATCAGAGGTGTCCCTGCATGGATGCTCAAAGAGGTCATTGTGTGAAGCTGTGAAGGTGAAGTCTGAGTTGCCTTGGAGAACCCAAGATGTTAGCGATGCCAGAGTTAAGGGATACCTGCTGAGGAGAGCTGCTAACAGGGAGAGAGAGAAGTGTCAACAAAGCTGAATGGAGGTGGAGATCTGAAGAGCACTTTGACATCAGTCATGGAGGTACAGAGTTTGCTCAACTGGTTTGGGGCTTGCTTTTGTCCAGTATTTCCTCATTATGCTCCCTTCCCTGTGCTTTTGAATAGCAATGTATATCCTGTGCCACTGTATGCTGGAAGTATGTAATCTGCTTTTCATTTTTATTTTACAGAGGGTTACAGCTAAGAGACTGCCATGAAGCCGTGTGTGGTG
This sequence comes from Peromyscus eremicus, assembly GCF_949786415.1. Classification (NCBI taxonomy): domain Eukaryota; kingdom Metazoa; phylum Chordata; class Mammalia; order Rodentia; family Cricetidae; genus Peromyscus; species Peromyscus eremicus. Next base: position 58,272,281 of record NC_081433.1, read on the forward strand.
GCAACAACCTTTAATCCCAGCACTCAGGAGGCAGCAGAAGCAGGCGGATCTCTGAGTTCGAAGCCAGCCTGGACTACAGAGTGAGTTTCAGGACAGTCAGGGCTACACAGAGAAAAGCCTGTCTCAAAAAAGAGAGATTGCCATGAGTCTCAGAAGAGACTTTGTACTTTCAAACGGTATGGAGACTGTGATAGACTGGGGACTTTTGAAGTTGGACTGAAGGTGTATGGCTAAAAGACTATGGGGGCCAGGGAGTGGAATGTGGTGGTTTGAATGAGAATGGCCCCCAAAGGCTCACAGATTTAAAGGCTTGGTCACTAACAAGTGGCACTATTAGGAATTGTGGCCTTGTTGGAGTAGGTGTGGCCTTGTTGGAAGAAGTGTGTCACTGTGGATGGGCTTTGAGGTTTCAAAAGCCCAAGCCAGGCCCAGTGGCACGCCCCCATCTCTCCCTCCCTCTCGCTGCCTGTGGATACAGATATAGAATTCTCAGTTCCTCTCCAGCACCATGTCTGCCTGCTCGTCACCATGTTTCCTGCCATGCTAATAAACAGACTAAACCTCTGAAACTGTAAGCAAGCCCCAATTAAATGCTTTCCTTTGTAAGAGCCGGTGTGGTCACGGTGTCTCTTCACAGCAATAGGACACGGACTAAGACAGCCACCATGCTTGTTTTTCCTTCCTAGAGGCAGGACCACATTGCCCTCTGCATGGAAAAGGAACACCTAAAGTGCTAGGTGAGGCTTTTTACAGAGCAGTAGGCACCTCACAAAGGGAAGAATGGCCTCAGGGAGCTGGCTGGAAGGCTGCATAGGCAGTGTGTCTCTTCTCTATCCTGAAGAACCAATACAAGCAACACAGCCCCAGATGCGCCCTGAGAACACAGGAATTAACTGCAACCTCAGGTCCTTAGTTCCTTGCTCCTAGACATAGCCGCTAGCTATGGTGAGAGAATTTGATAATCGATTTTTCAAGCCTAGTGCTGTGGCTTGCCTGCCATCCCCATGCTGGGGAGGTAGAGGCAGAGGATTAGGAATTGGAAGCTGCTTTAGCTACAAGTTAGCTTGACGTCAGCCTAGGTGACATAAGACCCTTTCTCAATTAGCAAAAAACAAAACAAAACGAGGGTTGGAGAAATGACTCAGAGTTTAATGCAGCCAAGTGCAGTTCCCAATGCCTAAATTAGGAGGTAACTCCAGCTCCTGGGGATCCCACCCCCATCTTTGGCCTCCAAGGGAAAACATACCCACCCATAGACATACAAATAATTAAAAATAAAATAAAATCTTAAAAACAATATTAAAACAGATATGACCCTCAGATTCTGTGGAGACATACAGATGGCAAAGGTGCTCCAGAATGTTCCAAATGATATACATGGCTAGCGCATCAACTATGGCACTGTCCCCTCACTTACCCGCACAGCCCAGTGAGTCTCTGTAGACGGCTGTGTGGCCATCAGTGGGCTGCTGGTGTCATGCTGAGGAAAAAAAGGACGAGATCACATGTGCAAACACAACCAAAATAATCTCATTCCAAAGTGGGATGGTCACTGAATGGGGAATGAGCTAGGACCCCACAGCTCCCTCCCAGGTGTAGGCCCACAGGTGCACACACAAATCCATGACCCTTCACAGCTGCGCTGTTCCCAACAGTCAAAGGTGCAGGAGACACCACAGAGCTCAGCAGACAGACAGGTATGCAGTGCCTAGCCACAGTCACAACAGCAAAGTATCCTGATCTGGGTAGACTGAGTGCAAGGCGCACACACAAGACTCCACTGAGAGCAACATCAGAAAAAGACAACTCTGCACAGAAAAAAAGATGGGTGGCTACCAAGGACTGGGAGACGGAGAATCAGAGAGTAAGACGGGCCCAGTATCTTCCTTTACGGGGTGAGAACTAGAACTCAGGCTGATATGTAAGTGCTACCCAACTGAGCATTTTATTTACTTTGTTTTCAAGACAGGGTTTCTCTGTGTAGCCCTGACTGTCTGGAACTAGCTCTGTTGACCAGGCTGGCCTTGAACTCAGAGATTCGCCTGCCTCCGCCTCCCGAGTGCTGGGATTAAAGGTGTGAGCCACTATGCCTAGCTGAACTGTGCACTTAAAAAAATGGTAAATTTTATGGTATATGTATTTCACCTTAACTAAAACACGGAAAAACAAGAGAAAACATGGAGATGTCACTCACACATATACTCGCACACACACAGTACCAAGAGAGTATGATGGCTTGCACACTCACAAACTTCGGTGGTGGCATGGTGAGGCTCAGATTGCTCAAGGTGACTTCATGGCCACTCTGTGCACAGGCCACCAATCTCAGCGCAACATAGAAACCCTGTGGACCCAGAAAGAGGTGGCGTTAACCCTGTAAGGCAGGACAGGACAGCTCTCATTTCCACTGTGATGACCACAGACACCACAGTAGGCAGCCAGTAGTAAATACTGAGCATTAAAAAGATTCAAGTAGGGGCTGGAGAGATGGCTCAGAGGTTAAGAGCACTGGCTGCTCTTCCAGAGGACCTGGGTTCACTTCCCAGCACCCACATGGCAGCTTACAACTGTCTGTAACTCCAGTTTCAGGGGATCTGACACCCTCACACCAACGCATATAAAATAAAGTTAAATAAATTATTTAAAAAAAAAAGATTCAAGTAAAGGGATTTCCCAAAGGCAACGAGATGCTTGAGCAGTCCATACACTTACAGTGACTGATGGGTCAAAAATACACACAGCCTATGTTGTTGTCTGGTTTTGTGAGGTAGGGGTGGGGCCTGAAGCTTCAGGAATACCAGGCAAGCACTTTTCTCCCAAGCTGTACTTCAGCCCAGGTATTGGATTTAAAACAAATTTTTTTTTTAAAGAAACTACTAGTATTTATTTGGGAGGAGGGTCACGTGCACCCAGTGCGGACGTCAGCCCTCTCCTCCCACCACGTGGTTCAGGGACTGAACTCAGGTCATCCGGCTTGTCAGCAAGGACCTTCTTTCACCAGAGGGACTGTCTCACTGACCTCCTTTTTTCTTTTTTAATACTCAGTTTTGATACTTTTTGTTGTTGTTGTCTTGTTTTTTGAAACAGTTTCTCTGTGTAGCACTGGCTGTCCTGGAACTTGCTCTGTAGACCAGGCTGCCCTCAAACTCAAAGACCCGCCTGCCTCTGCCTCCCGAGTGCTGGGACTAAAGGTGTGCACCACCACAGCCCTGATAGTTTTGCTATTAATTATGAGTGTGTGCACACAAGTGTGGGTGCACCCACAGAGGCCAGAGGCATCAGATTCCTGGAACTGGAGGTACAGATGGCTGTAAGCAGCCTTGTGGGTACTGGGAACTGAACTCAGTTCCCTGCAGGAACAGTAAGCACTCTTAACCATTGAGCCTTTTCTCCGGCCTCCTTTTTTGAAACAGGTTCTTACTATGCAGCTGAGTCTGAAGGGGGACTCTCAATCCTCCTGCCTCAGCCTCCTGAGTGCCAGCATGACCTGTGTTCTGTGATGAGCCATCAACTTGACACAACTAAAATCGGATGAGAAAGAGCCTTGATCAAGGAACTGCCTCCATCAGACGGGCCTGTGGATGTGTCTACGGAGCATTTTAATTAATGATTCACAAAGACAGTGCCATCCCTGGGCTGGTAGTCCTAAATTCTATATATGGAGCAAGCCAGGGAAGCAAGCCAGCAAGCACTGATCCTCGATGGCCTCTGCTTCAGTTCCTGCCTCCAGGTTCCTGCCTGGAGTTCCTGGTTTCCCTCAGTGATGGACTGTAATCTGTAAATCAAGTAACCCTTCCTCTCCAGGTGCTTTTGGTCAGTTTTATCAGACAGAAGCAGGGGCAAATATGTACCCCACAGCGGAGCTTCTCTGCTGGCATAAGAACATGGGGAGAGCTACGCCTTTCATGGGGATGTCCACAGAAACTGTGCAGAAACACATGGTGTCAGAGGGAAGCTGGAAACGGGGCAGGATGGTGGCCAGACGAACCAAATCAGGTCCCTGAGCTCCTTCACTAAGCGGCTGAGCAACCCCAACCACAAGGAAGGGAGGTACCAGTGGCTGGTGGTCGGTGGCCAGCAGATGGACAGGCTTGAGGCCTTAGGATACAGAACAGCCTCAGACAGTGCCTGGGGGAGGAGCTGGGGAACTCACCTGCACCCAGGCCCTGTGAGCACAGCACGGTAAAGCCTGCTGTAAAGCTCCCACAGCCAACACTGCGGGACAAACACAACCCCATTCATAATATTTCTGAAGAGCATAGAGCCCAGGGCTCCAAGGGGAAGCCTAAGAGTGTCAGGGCTGACTGGCACACATGCCTCCATGGTAGAGGGCACCAGGAAATGGCCAGCCTGACTGCAGGCCCTGGTTAATGCTGTGACCACAGCAATCTGACACAGCATTGGAATTGTGTGACTGAGCATCCCTGGGGAGAGCTGGCTATAAATATGGGCTAGAAGGGGTGTATGGGAACCCATTAAACTGTGTTTGATATCTTTACAGAATTCTAAAATTACTTTGATACAGATTAGTCTTTAGGCTGTAAGACATGGCTCTGTGGTTAAGAGCACATGCTGTTCATGCAGAGAACCAGAGTTCAGTTCCCAGCACCCCATCAGGTAGCTCCCTCACCCCACCTCCAGGGAATCTGGCACCTTTTTCTGACCTCCATGGGCCACATATACATAAACAAATTTTTTTTCTGGTCCCCCTACCCCTGTGGGTTTTTTTTGTTTTGAGACCAAGTCTCACTGTGTAGCCTTGGGTAGCCTGGCTCTCCATATGTAGACTAGGCTGGCCACAAACTCACAGAGATCTATCCATCTGCCTCTGTTGCCTGAATATTGGTTTTAAAGGTATGGGCCACCATACACAGTACAATTTATTTAAATTATTTTAAATCTTTAAAACGCTTCAATCACTGGTAAGTTCACTGTGATGTTTGGGGTTTTTTTTTGTTTTGTTTAAAGGTGGGTATGTAGGTGTGTGTATGTATACATGTAGGTATGAGTGGGTGCTCTGAGAGGCCAGAAGAGGGCATTGGATCCCTTGGAGCTGGAGTTATAGGTGGTTGTAAGCTGCCAAATGTGGGTGCTGGGACCTGAACTCAGTTCCAGCTGAGTCCTCTCTCAGTCCCCTTGGTATTTAGTTTTGATTGTCAACCTGACACAATGGGAACTACCCAAGAAGGAAGTCTCAATGAGGAGCTGCTTCAATTAGGCTGGCTTGTGATGGGTTCCCAGGTTAAATGAGATGGGAAAGTGTACCCTCCATGTGGGCACACCACCCCTGGGCTAGACCCCAGGCTGAGTGAAAGGAGACAGCATTTGGTCCCTGTGCTCCTGACTAGATGTGACCAGCTGCTTCAGGTTCCTGCTGCCTTAACTTGCCCCAAGTGGCTGTGCCTGGAACTGGGAGCCACAGGTGGCCCTTCATCAGAGCTGCTTCTGTCAGGGCGATTTATCACAGCAGCAGGTAAAGAAGCTGAGACAGTCTCGAGACAGTCAAGGGCATGTCACTGAGTCAGGGGTTGGCATACTTACAGACCTGCACTCCAAAGTGAGAGTTCCTCACTTGAGCCTGGCAGCTGTGTGTGGATGATAGCAGCCAGTGGAAGAAAAGTACAAGTTACCCAGCCTCAGGGGTGCCCAGCCCCTCCCCTGCTCTGTGTGTGCATATATACCTGTTTGTCCAAGAACCCTTTACCTTCGGGGTCCGCCAAGTCCCATATCTGTGGAGACATAAAAGTGCCCGTAAGTGTGACTGTCACTCACCAGCCAAGTTGGATGGAACAGGAGTCACAATCAACCGTTTCTCTGCCATGGGCACTGGGGCCAATAGCCCTGCCAGGCACACAGCCATTTGGTGGTAGGGCCCAAAAGAACCCCCTATGCCCACTTAGCTCCCTATTCAGTCATTACATGGCAATGTAAGCCCAGAGCTATCGAGACATCAAAAGCCTCTGGTCCAGTCTGCTGCTTACACCTTGAAGGTGACCACCATCTGAGACTGACCAGGCTGACTTCAAACTCCAGAGATCCATAGCCCTCTGCCTCCAGAGTGCTGGGAGTAAAGGAAAGCTCACCATGCCTCACATTATAACTTTGGTTTGTCTTTTCAAAGACAGGTCATACTATGTAGCCCAGGCTGTCCTGGAACTCATGATCCTTCCGGAGTTGTGATCTTAGCCTCTCAAGTGCTAGGATGGCATAGAAAGTCAGCTCTAAAGGAAAAAGAAATCAGGCCTTCAGATCCACCAGCTACAGCAAAGAAACCCAGGATGTTCTGGCCCTGCCCAGGAGGGTCTACACAGTTGGCTTTCATTTCAGGAGTGCAGCAGACCACGCTTCATCTTCCCTACCTTCCCCAGGATGATGTCAGAGGCCCCGACTTCTTCAGAAACAGCGCAGCCTCACTGGCCCCAACTCTTCCTGTGTAGGCAGGGTCCACCTGCAACAGGACAGCAAGAATTGACACAACACTTAAAGATGCAGAAGTATCAGCGCCGTCCCCATGTATGTCCACAGGAGTCGACACCACCACTTACAGACGCCATGGCCATGTGTTCCAAGGTCAACTACAAAGATGACGGGAGGCTGGGTGCAATTCAGTGGCTGATCTGCTCTGCATGTAAGAGGCTCTGGGTTCCACCCCCAGCACCAACACACACATGCACACATGAGTACATACAAAACACATAAAAAGGCACTAGTGGGCTGGAGAGATGGTCAGTGGGCAAAGGCTCCTCCCATCAAGCCTGATGGCCTGAATTTGATCTCTGGGACCCACATGGTAAAGGAGAGAACTGGCCCTGAGAGCTGTGCCCTGACTGCCACAGGCATACCACGGCACAGGTGAACACGTGCACACCTACACAGCACAGTAAATTAAATGTAAAAAGATGCACTTAGACATACCTGCTTGTAGTAAGATTCATATAATGGATTTCCACTGGAATCTGAACAAAACAGAAGAGTCAGAAAGTGGTCACAAGTACACAAAAGCACCCTCCTGTCTTGGTCTTTTTCCTCTTCAGGTGCTGTCCAGGCTGGTCTCTAGTTGTTTTGTTTCATTTTTGTTGGGACAAGGCACAACTAGAGAGCCTTGGCTGGCCTTAAACTCCTGGTGATCCTCCTGACTCTGGCTCTTGAGTGCTGATATTACTGGCAGGAACTGCCGCACCTAGCCCCAAACTCCTCCTGAACTCTCCTAGGGTCAAGTGGTCTCCTGCCTTAGCCTCCTAAGTGGAGGTGACAATACTCAATGTTTCACCATCACTAAAATACACCCCGGTTCTGGTAAAAATGTATGTACCTGACAGCCAGAGCAATGCCAAACCCCACACAGAAACTTGCCTAGGGAGAGGCAGTGATGGGCCTCCTTCCTCACCCTGTGTGTTGGTGGAGTTTCTGTATGTGACCCTGAGTCACCATAATGCACTTGGCTGTTTTCAAGTCCTCACCCATCTTGTCCTCTACCAGCTGCCTGACAAGTGACAGCACAGAGATTCATGCTGCAGGCATCCTCCAGGATGCACACAACCACACGCTGAAAGCATCCACTCCCTCTGTGTGAGAAGCCAAGAGTCCTCCACTCAGCACCAAGGACACCCCTCGTTCAGCCCAGGACTCTAACTCTAAGGTCACCTGTCAGGCTCCAGCCACACTACCTCCCTCCCTCACTGGCCTCAACAGGATGTCCCTCTATGGAGAGGAAGAAGTCATCTAGGGGAGCAAACTACCTCAGTGGGGAAGTAAGCAGCCACTATGTAGCAGTGGGGTCTCCCAGCACTGGGAGGAGGGGTGGTCAAGACAGCATGGGCTATGTAGTGAGGCCCTGTCGCAAACAAAAGAACAAGTAAACAAACAAGTGACCGTATGAAAAGGGCTTCCCTATGTTGGTACTTTATGGAGGCTGAAGTTCAAATGCAGGCAGCATCAACCCCAGTGAGGACTGGGAAGTCAGGCAGGGGCTCCACACTCTGAAGCATCAAGCTGTTATCACCCTGTCCCGACAGCAGTGTGTGTCCTGCCCACTCCCTCTGCCTGGCCAGTTGTAGGTGTCCTGCTTGGCCTTCCCAACCATCAGAGCTTACAAGAGCTAAATCTGTTCTTGATCAATGACCCAGCCTTAGACACTCAGCACAAAACACACCAGGGCTGAGTGAACAAAGTGAGATGAGGCTAACTTAAAGAAGGGTGTTAACCACACAGCCGCAGGGAGACTGAGAGACTGAGCATTGCTGAGGGGTTTTCAAAACTTCCTTAAGTGTGGCGCACACTTTTAAATCCCAGAAATTCAAGAGGCAGAGGCAGGAGGATCTGAGTTTGAATTCTACATAATGAGTTCCAGGCCACTTAAAGTTACATATAGTGAAAACCCTGTCTTTAAAAACAAATAATATAAACAAACTTCCTTAGTCTGGCCTGCCTGTGATGCTGGCGGTTAAGAGTTTGAGACAGGAGGGATGCTGTCCTGTGACTGCATAAGGATAAGTCAGGGAAAGGACTCCCAGGCTCTGAACCAGCACTACCCAGCACAAGATCATTTCAGGTTCAAAACAATGCAAGTACAGTCAGCTTCTCTGGGGGAACCAGGCACCTGTAAGCAAAGCAAAATACCCAGACAGAGAGGCAGGAGGAAAGTACAGAGGGCTGCAGGGGAGAGGAAGGGGAAGAGGCTGGATGGCAGGAAAAGACCTGAGGCTTGGAGCAAACGCTGAAGAAAGAGCATTACGAAAATGCCACTATGTGGGGCTAGCAAGATGTCTCAGCAGGTAAAGGCGCTTGTTGTACAAGTCTGATGACCTGAGTTCGAGCTTCAGAACCCACAAAGTTGGAGAGAATGGACTCCCTCAAGTTATCATTTGACCTCTTCACACATGCAGTACGCATGCACACACATACATAACTAAATACTTCAGCAAGCCTCTAGAAGAACCTCCCCAGAGCAGTAAGACTGACAGAAAGGAGATGGGCTGTTTGTCATGTGTGAGAAAAGGTGGTGATGGCATATCACCTGCCATAGCTCATCTAACCCCACAGGTCTCATTGGCAAAGTCCAGACTGCAAATATCTTCCTCAAGGTTTTGGAGGTAGAAGTTCAATTCTAACCAAGCACACCAAGCATCCACTCCCAAGGTGCTGTGGCTCAGTGACAGACAGCAGTAGGTTTGGTGCATGTTCAATTATTACGTCTGGCTGCTTCCCAAGGGCCTACAAGTGACAAGAGCCACTCTCAGGACAATGAGTTCAAGACCAACCAGCCTGAGCAACAAAGAGAGAGCTGGTCCTGGTCAAGACAAAAGCCAAACCAAGCAAATCGCCAAATCCACACTCAAGAGAAACACAGCCCAGCATCCAGGCTGCCATAGCCAGGCCCACTCAAGCTTGTTCCAGCCCTGGGGCTGGCTGTGCATCCTGAGAAGCCACAGCCTATAAGCCCAGGGGCAGGGCAGCAACAGCAAAGGTTTCATTAGTGCTCACACTTCAGTGCTGTGGACAGAGACAAGGAAGCAGGGCAGATGTTAGATATGAGTTACAATTCCTCTTATGCCATGGCTTCCTGGGGACACTGAAGCCACACCTGCAGGCTGTGTTAGTGTTCACTGTGACACCATCCAAGCCTCAGCCATGGCCAATCTATGAAGCAGGCATGAGCAGAGATCTCAGTCACCGCCAGCTCGTGATATAGGCAGTGGTCCCCAGGGCGAGCTCCCAAGCTGGGACAGAGCCCTCTGTGGGCTCACAGCTGCCACACAAGCTATGCTTGCAAGTCTCACCACAAAGGGAGAGGCACAGAATGAGAGGGACCAGCCAGAGGACAGGGCTTTGAAGGCAAGAGGCTGCTGGGGTAGGCAGCTGGTTACAGCCCACTACACGGCCAGAACACCACACGTGTCCCTTTACTTCTCCTCCAGCTGGCTGAGGTGGCAGGGAGAGGCCTTGGAGCAGTTTTGCACACTGCTGCTGAAGCAGCTTTGCAACGCCACAGTCCATTTGCATTAGAGAATATGGGAACATGGCAGCACCCTGTGGAGGGGGTGCTCTAGAGATAGCGTCACAGCAACCCTAATCCTGGCAGGATCTGGCCAAGAGCAGGGTTCCTTATAAGCCTGAGCACCTGGTTATCTCCTGCTACACCCACACTCACTATGCGCTCAGCTGAAGCTGGACTTCAGAACGCCCTGAGGAAGTGGCAGGGATGGGGAGACACAAAATAAAGAATTTAAAACTTGTAGAAAAGTATGTATAATCCACTCTCCTAATAAATAGATCATAGTGGAGCATGGTAGCACACGCCTGCCATCCCAACTCTCCCCCAAGTGGCGGCAGGAGGACCAGGAAGGAGTTCAGGGCAATCTCAGGTACATGTGGAGTTCGAGGGAACCCTGAGATACCTGAGACCATCTTACCCCTCCTGACCAAGGACCATGCTCCTCACTGTTCACTCACTGTTTCACATCCAGCACTTTCATCTCATTTGTTTTCAGATGGAGTCTTGGTACGTATCCCTGGCATATCTGGCACTCACGATTTTTCTCAGGCTGACCTCAAACTCTCAGCAAACTCCTGCCTCGGCTTCCTAAGGCTGGGGTTACTGGTAGTACGCACATGCCACCATGCTGGCCTTGAGCTCCTCATTCATTCTTCCTATAGGGCAATGCTATAGGGCAGACAATAGGCTAGCTCTTCTCTACTGGTGGGACAATGTAGTTTCCCCCATGCAGGCAGTGAGTGCTGAGGTTCTAGGTGCTCCAGGCTAGGAGGCTTTCATTTGACCCTAACTTGCTGCAAAGACAGCCCAGGTGTGGCAGTGCTGCACGTGGAACAGTTACATGGGCATGTGATGTGGGAAAATGCACTCTCGGGGCTCCACAATGGTGCACTTTATGAAACCAAAGCAGCCATGGCCAGACAGTTAACAAAAAAGCCCTCTGAAAACAGGTACTGCCTGCTGTTTGCCCAATCCTGACTGCCCTGGGCACAGGAGGAAGGGGCAGTCCCATAGGGAAGCCTGGACATGAAGCAAAGCACAGCCTGCAGAGGCATGAGTGCCAGTCCTGCCATCCCAGCCCTACTCCCAGGGCACGCTGGCCTGCACTCTGGGGGAGGACACCACATCTGTCATGGGGCAAGAAGGAGACTCCACTACATGGGCATGTTTGACCCCCAGAGCAACACTCTCTCTAGTCTACGTCAGAGCTGAGGAGGAGCCTGGGAATGAGGAGCTTTGAAGCAGGGACAAGTGGAACAGAAAGAGAAGCTGATCACAGCAGTATGACCTGCAGCTGTACTGGAGGAGCATTCCAGCTGGGACTACAGAGGAAGACCCTGTCTCAGAAACACAAAACCAGTAACAGGGCAAAGGCTGTAGGTAGCTCGGCTGGTAGAGTGCTTGCCTGGCACACACAAAGCCTGGCTCCGACTCTACAAGCACACAGATCATCCCAGCACTCGGGAGGGGTAGGCGGAAGGACGGGACAGGGAGGTCAAGATCATCCCCGGCAACATAATAAGTCTGAGGCCAACCTCAGCTACATGAAACTCTGTCTAAAAAAAAAAAAAAGAAAAAAAGTGGTTTTTGTTTTCATTTAAAAATTGGGCTGGCAAATTGGCCCAATGGGCAAAAGTACTTTCCTTCAAGCCTGGTGTCTTATCTACTGCTGTTAAAGAGACACCATGACCGTGGCAGCTCTTATAAAAGAAAGCATTTTAACTGGGGCTTGCTTACAGTTTCAGAGGCTCAGTCCATTATCATGTCAGGGAGCATGGCAACATGCAGCAGGCAGGTGCTGTAGCCATACTGAAAGCTACATCCTGATCTATAGGCGGAGAGAGATAGAGACTCTGGCTTGGCATGGGCTTTTGAAACCTCAAAACCCACCCCTAGTGACACACTTCCTCCAACAAGGTCACACCTCTTAATCTTTACAATCCTTTCAAATAGTGCCACACCCTGGTGACTAAGCATTCAAATAGATGAGCCTATGAGGCCATTTGTATTCAAACTACTACCACACCTGGTGACCTGATTTCCATCCCCAGAACCTACATAAAGATGGCAGGAGAGGGGTGGTTCTGTATACACACTGTGTCCTCTAATCTCCACACACAGTGTGGCACATGCTTCCCCCTACTACCACCCACAACCGTAAAATAATTTTAATTAACGAAGAGACAGAGCTGGGGCTCAGTGGTAGAGCACCAACTTGTGTGGACAAGGTCCTAGGTTTTATTCTCACCACTTCAACAAATAAGTAAGGAGGGAGGGGAGGGGAGGGAGGAAGGGAGGAAGGGAGGAAGGAAAAAATTAGGAAAAGAAGAGAAACACTGTTGACAAGGGCAGGTTATGGCCAGGCCAGGAGGACAATGTCCCCCACCAGCAGCTATGCTGGCAGAACATCCTGCCATAAGGTGCCCAGGCCAGCAGAGCTTTAGGGCTCTTTCAGGTTATGGGTATCTTTCATACCACACAGCACCATCTTCTGAATGGGACTCAAGTCTAAAGACAGAACTCAGCTGTTCCCAGGGGCCTTGCACACACCGCCTAGGGAGTTTCCTACCATATTCCATGCAAGCCGGTCCCAGCAGGTCAGGTGTGCAACTTCCTGCCTGTGGAGCCATGTCCATGAGGAATTTTTGGATTTTGAATCACTGCCCATTTGAGATTTCAAGCAAAGCAATGCACACACAGCCTTGTAGCTGAAGTTTTCCTGGTCCTGCCTGGCTCCCTCAACATGAACACACAGAAGCTTATATTAATTACAAACTGTATGGCCTAATGGCTCAGGCTTCTCGCTAGCTAGCTCTTACATATTAAATTAACCCATTTCTATAAATCTATACTTTGCCACGTGGCTCGGTATCTTGCTTCTCATGGCTGCAGCTGGCAGCATTTCCCAGCTCTCTCTTTCTCCTTCCTCTCCTCTAGTTAGAATGTCCCACCTAACCTTATTCTGCCTCACCATTGGCCAAACAGCTTTATTTATCAACCAATCAGAACAACACATTTTCACAGCATACAGAACGACATCCTTATCACTTCCTCTTTTCTTTCTATTCAAAAGGAAGGTTTTTAATATAGTAAAACTACATATACAAAACAGTTATCAAGCAAGGATTATAGTTATAATATCTAGTCTATTTGCATTTGGCAAAATTAAAGAAGATATCCTATCTATCCTATATCTGTAAGCCTAAGGTTTTATATCTACCTTATCTCTTATCATAAACAAGGAAAACCATAATTATAACTATCTAGTCTTCAAATACATCAAAGACCTCAGAAGGGTACAATATTACCTAAGTAAACAGGAAGAGCATTGTAAGCAACTTCCAAAAATCTAGAATGAGAGAAACAGCTAGCTGTCTGGACAGCCACCCAAAGTTCTTCTGTAACGTTGGGGTGTCCATCTTCAGCCTACAGGCCTAGGGTCTCTCAGTCGCTTTTCTGTGTGCTGTAGAATGTCTGGCAGTTTCTTCTGTGAAGCAGGAACCTGAAGGACCATCTCGCCTTGCAAAGTTCAGTGGTCACCTTCCTATGGGTCCTGCATGTCCAGTCGATACAACATTTTGTCAAGCAGTCCAGGCAAGAACAGTTTCTTGCCCAAATGGCTACTTTTGCCAAGAAGAAGATAATTCCATATGGAGTGTCTTCAATGCCCATCTTTCTCTTTGAAGTAAATCGGTGCTGCCAGGAGCAAATGTGTCTCACTGTCCAGAAAGTCTAAGTTTTTAAAACATTTTAAATGCCACATTCTGTAGGTCTTTGAAGTGTTTGAAGATTACCTACCTAACTGAATTATATCTACGTATACCTAGAAACTTAATATGACTACAAGTTTATCATACATGATTAACTATTAATCTGTATTTCTCCACTATACACTACGATTTCAAATGAGTTGCACAAACAAAATACCTTAAACAAGAGTAGAAATATATACAGTATAACAAAATTAACTTTAAATTTGTATCAATAAATTAAAGTCTATAGCAATGTAAAATTAAGTTTTTCTTTAAGAGTAGATTCAATAATCTACCCTTTTATCCCATCATATCCATATCCTCTTTTCTTTTTTAGAAAGAGATTGCATTTATAATCAACCTTCTTTAAATAAAAACAAACATTTATAAACAATTTTTTTGGGGAATTGGGGCGTAGCTTCTCATACTACTTCCTGCTGAATGAGGGCGCTGGCAATCTTATGGGGATCCTGAGAAAATTAAGAATTATGGACAAGTCCTTAAATGGACAAGTCCTGAGAAGACTGGCTATAATCTTTGTTGATAGGTACCATCTGTTAAAGTTCAGGAGGTCTGGCTTGATCAAATCTGAATCATCTTAACCTAGAACAAATCCAGCCTCTTGCTTCCTATGGAAACAAAAGCAGAGCCTCCTTTCCAAAGCAACATATCCTTAGATCCAAATTTTGAGGTCAAGATACCTTTAAAATATACATATTAACTCAGCAGCTTTTACAATCAAATGTCTCTCTGCAGTTAAAAATCCCAAAGACAATATAATCTAGACTCTGTGTGTGATATCCATCTTTATGTGGCTTATTTGTTATATTACTTTTATTTTCCCTTTAAAGACTTTATTTTTTAAAACTTTCTATTTCTTCCGGGCGGCGGTGGTGCAAGCCTTTAATCCCAGCACTCGGGAGGCAGAGCCAGGGGGATCTCTGCGAGTTCGAGGCCAGCCTGGTCTACAGAGTGAGATCCAGGACAGGCACCAAAACTACATAGGGAAACCCTGTCTCAAAAAACCAAACCAAACCAAAAAAAAAAAAAAAAAAACAAAACAAAACAACAAAAAAAAAAAACACCATTCTATTTCTTTATATAACTGTCTATATTCCTTTTCTTCTCTCTTCCAAGCCTACGTACATTTTTACACACACTGTAAACTGTTTAGGGTTTATCCCATCTGAATCTGTCTTATTCTGAATCTATAATCCTTTTCTGGCCAGGAGAGACTTTAAACTGCTAAACAAACTGAGTAGCCAGGGCAAAAAGCGGCAGCCTTGGCTGCTGACTCTGTCCATTTCAGCTTTTCAACATGGCGGAGGTAATTCACCTTCAGCTCTAGGCCATGTGTATCATCAACTCTAGGAAGCAGTGGGTCTATGCCTCCATTAAAGCAGTGTATAGCCCAGAAACCTCTCTTTTTTCTGTACTAGCAAAAGCTAAATCTGTCACGCAGTGTGCTGTGTGGCTTAGAGACGCCACTATGTACTGCAGCAGGAATCTGCCATGTTGCGCTCAAGCCCAAATGCTGCAGAGTCTCGCTGCCCGCATGAGATATGAAGCAGGGACCTGTTTTTGGCTCTGTTTAGAATCGCTTATTAAGTATCCTCAGGTTTCAGGTGGAAACTCAAGCCAACCCATTGGGCGCCATTTGTAACTGAAGTTTTCCTGGTCCCACCTGGCTCTGGCGGCCCCATAGTCCCACAGCCACTGAGACACAAATGAACACACAGAGGCTTATATTAATTATGAACTGTATGACCTAATGGCTTATATCCTTCTGGGGTCTTTGTTGTAGCTGAACACTAAACAGTTATAAATTTCCTTGGTTATGATAAAAGATAAATTAAATATGAAACTTTATAGACTCACAAATATAGGATAGATGATAGAATATTTTCTTTAATTTTGCAAAATACAAATAGATGAGATATTGTAACCGTAATTCTTGCTTGATAACTGTTTTATTATATGTAATTTTTTTTTTTTTCGAGACAGGGTTTCTCTGTGTAGCTTTGTGCCTTTCCTGGATCTCGCTCAGTAGACCAGGCTGGCCTGGAACTCACAGAGATCCGCCTGGCTCCGCCTCCTGAGTGCTGGGATTAAAGGCGTGCGCCACCACCGCCCAGCTATGTAATTTTACTACATTAAAGTTAAAACCTTCCTTTTTGATTAGATAGAAAGGGGAAGTGCTGTGGAATGTCGTTCTGTATGCTGTAAATGTGTGTTGCTCTGATTGGTTGATAAATAAAATGCTGATTGGCCAGTGGCCAGGCAGGAAGTATAAGCAGGACAAGGAGAATTCTGGGAGGAGAAAGGCTGATTCAAGAGTCACCAGCCAGACACAGAAGAAGCAAGATGACAAGACAGAACTAAGAAAAGGTACCAAGCCACATGGCTAAACATAAATAAGAAGTATGGGTTAATTTAAGTGTAAGAGCTAGTCAATAATAAGCCTGATCTAATGGCCAAACAGTTATAATTAACATAAGCCTCTATATGCTTACTTGAGGCATGCGAGTAGGAGAGATTTGTCCCAACTGCCAGCTGGCTGGGACACAGGAAAATTTCTGGCTCTATATTACAGAAGTGCTAGAGTTCGAGGCCAGCCTGGTTTACAAAGCAAGTTCCAAGAAAGGCACAAAGCTACACAGAGAAACCCTGCCTCGAAAAACAAAACAAAACAAAACATAAGTGCTAGCCTTAACTATCTATTTGGCATGGAACAGAGCCAGCAGAAGCACATGCACACATTCTCTGCCCTGCTCTGGAGGTGGAACAATAAAACTACAAGAGCTGATCTATACACCCCAGATGTACAGGCATAAGCGACTCCCCTGAACTCCGGCCAGACTTCTGCTAACTGTGGATCATTCTCAGACCAACACAGAAGGCAGAAGAACTAAAATATATGCCTATGCGTGTGTACATGCCAGTGCACACAGAGGTCAGAGGACAACTTTGTGAGAGTTAGCTCTGATCCACACATGTAGGTCCCAGGGATCAAACTCATATCAAACAGGCTTGGTGGCAAGCACCTTTAGCAGCAGAGCCATCTCAGCAGTCCTAATGTTTTAATTTATTTTTAATTTTTTTAAAAAAGTGTGTACATATGTAATTCTATTTCAATTAAAAACTGTGTACATGTGTGCACAAACATGCCACAACATGTAAGTGGAGGTTAGAGGACCCACTCTTCTCCCACTTGGTGGGTCCTGGGATTGACCTCAGGAACATCTTGTCAGCCTCCCTCCCTTTAAAAGAATAAAGGGTGGAGGATGCTGAGAGACAGCTAGTGCTTAAGAGCACAAACTGATCTTACAAAGACCTGGGTCAGGCAGCTCACAGCCATCTGTAATTTCAGTTCCAGGGAACAGACACCTCAGGCCTCCACAGACACCTGTATATACATTTCAAATAAACTCATGCAGGAACCAACATACACAAGTAAAAGTAAACAAACCAGAAGAGGAGGAAGAAGAGCGGTTAATGTGTCTGATCTCAAGGCTTTCTGCAGCCATGTCAACCAAAGAAATATAATGGGGCAGAAGACAAGTGTGCACCATGTAGAGTAGAACAGAGCCTAGATGTACCCACTGTGTTGCACACTGAGATGGAACTGTCGGCTCATTATTATTATGGCATTTGAGACAGGATGTCATTATATAGCCAAGGCTGGCCTTGAACACACTATGCACCTCAGACTGGCCTCAACTTCTAGCAGCCATCCTGCCTCAGTCTCCAAAGCACTGGGAGACTGCCCTGCACAATACCCCCACGTTTGCAAGGGAACCTTGAGTTTGGCACATGCTGGACTCCATCACTGGGTCATACCCCCAGCCCTGTTCCAATAGAGTCTAATAAAGAGCAGAGCAGGTGAGACTTCAGTGGCTAAAAGTGCTTGCCACTAAGTCTGACCACCAGTTTGACTCTGCTCCTGCAAGTTGTCCTCTGATTTCCACACACACACTGTAGTGTTCCCTATAAGTGTAATAATTTCTTTTTAAGAAGTAAAAGCTACACCAGGAGCCTCATCTGAAGACTGTGAGGGCATAAGGTGGCTTGGTGGCCAGAAGAAGGGCAGTTTTCAGCACGGTACCAGAGGAATCAAAACACAGAACAAAGTGATACATAAAAGATACAGGTGAAAACTCAAATGATCACGGACTTCATTCAATGTAAAATGTAAAAATATGAAACATTTGGGAAAAAGCATAGGAGACAAATCTTTAGAATCTAGAGCTAGATGAAGTTTTAGAAGCTAGGATGCCTGCTGCATGTGCACAGGACCTGGGTTACACATTCAGGCCAATTCCATCCCCAGGACTTACTGAGCATGCAATGACCTGGGTTCCCACCAGCCTCATTTACTGAGCACACATAGTGCCCAGGTTCCATCCACAGCACTGGAGCAATAAAAATGAGTTCTTATGCCGGGTGGTGGCAGTGTACGCCTTTAATCCCAGCACTCGGGAGGCAGAGGCAAGAGGATTCTGAGTTTGAAACCAACTTGGTCTACAGAGTGAGTTCGGGACAGCCAGGGCTACACATTGAGAGACCCATCTTGGGTGGGGTGGAAGGGGAGGTATTAGTTCTTAGAGCTGACACCAAAGGGAAAGATTAACTCAAACTTCCCAAATACAAATGTTCACATAAGAACAGGGAGAGATGAGGCTGGGAGATGGCTCAGTGGTTAAGATCACTTGGCTGCTCTTCTAGAAAACCCAGGTTCAATTCCCAGCACCCACATGGCTGCTCACAACCGTTTGTAACTACAGTTCCAATGGATCCAACACCCTTACACCAGTGCACATAAAATAATTTTTTTAATTAAAAAAAAAAAGAGAGAGAGAAAGAGAGACAAGGCAAGCAAGTGGGGGTAAGCGGGTGGGGGTGTCCGCAGAGCACTCACCTCCCTGCACAACCCTGCTCAATGAGTGGTAAAATGGCCGTTTCATTAAAGATACAGATGGGGGGAAGTGCAAAGACGTCTGACACTATGAACCAGCACAGAAATGCAAACTAAAAGCCTGTGGGGTGGCTCACACAGCAAAGGCAGAGCTAGCAGAGCTGCTGGTGGGAAAGTAGTAGGTTCCCAAGAGCAGGAGAACTGCTAAAAACCCAACACAATTGAACAACGCTGCAGCTGTCCTGGGCCTTCACTCTCCAACAAGAGCTGGTGTATAGCCATCCTACTACAGCCTATACACTTCCATCTGTCTGCTGGAGACACACCAATGCTCCTAGAAAGTCAACTCGGCAAACACTGATGGAGCATGTTAGAAACAGCTCAAGGGCATGCCACTCATACCAATCCTTGGAGGCTGAGGCAGAGGCATTACTAGCTCTAGGGGAGCCTAGGCTAAGCACTCCAACCACCACCACCACCACCACCACCATCCCGCAAAAAAAGAACACATTTGAAGGCCAGGGTTTAGCTCAACAAGCTGGGGGTAAGGCAGAGGGAAAAGGACAGGGAAGGGGAGGAGCTAGGAGCATAGTCCTGGACTGGGGAAGCTACTGGGTGTTAAGAGACAGGGTTTCTCTGTGTAGCTTTGCGCCTTTCCTGGGACTCACTTGGTAGCCCAGGCTGGCCTCGAACTCACAGAGATCCGCCTGGCTCTGCCTCCCGAGTGCTGGGATTAAAGGCGTGCGCCACCACCGCCCGGCTTAGCCTTTTTTTCAATCAAGAAATTTTTTATTCATTTTACATACTAACCACAGACCCCTCTCTCTTGCCTCCCCAGCCTTCCCCACTCCCAACCCACCCCCCATCCCCTCCTCTGACAAGGGAAAGTCTCCCATGGGGAGTCAGCAGAGCCTGGTACATTCAGATGAGGCAAGTCCAAGCCCCTCCCCCTGCATCAAGGCTGTGCAAGGTATCCCATCATAGGTAGTGGGCTCCAAAATGCCAGCTCATGCACCAGGGATGGATCCTGATCCTACTGCCAGGGGGCCCCTTAAGCAGATCAAGCTATACAACTGTCTCAATTAAAGCACACACATTTAAAAGAAAAAAGAAAAAAAAAAAAGGAAAAGAAAAGAACAGAAAAGGCCAAGTGTGGTCGACCTCATCTGTAACTCTAGTTAAGGGGCATGGGTTCCCAGAGCTGAGTGGGCAGCCAGTCCCAGGTCTACTTAGAGACTGTTTCAAAAGATAAGGTTGGCGGTGACATGGCTCAGCCAGGAAAGGCACTGTCACCAAGCCTGGCAACCTGGGTTTGATCCCTGGAACCTCCAGGATAGAAGCCAACCTCTGACCTCTACAGGATGCTGTGACACTCTTGTGGACAAACTCATACGTTTAATTAAAATATTTAAAGACAAGGTTGAGCAATAGAATGAGACACCCAACATTACTGTCTCAGCCTCCACACGCACAAGCACATATGGGCACATGGATACACATAGGCATACACAAAAATTAAAGTGAAAAATGGATCATGGACCAAAATGCAAAACATGCAAATAAAGCAGAAAACCAGGCTAAGAAAACCACCACATAAACCCTATGGCCACATTTAACAACAAGAGACTGAGCACGACAGGCCAGTCCCAAAAGGTGACTCCTCCCTGTCTGACCACCAGGTTAAAGCCACAGCAACAGCTGGCTGACTGGGGGGGGGGGGGGGGGGGGGGAGGAAGGCAGAGTGCTGGTATGGAGTAAGGATGGGAAATGACCCATGGATCTCTGCATCACTGTCACAGCTGCACTTGACTACAACAACCTCAGGGTTTGGTTTGTGTCTGTACACAGGCAGACTGACAGACACACAAGCATGCACGCACGTACGTGCATGAGCATGCCAAGGTCAAGATCACTCTTAGTTACACAGCAAGTTAGAAGTCGCCCTCACCCACTTGAATACCATCTCAAAAATCAAAAAGACAACCTTGGAATTAAAGAAATAGGTCTGAGCTGGGCATGGTGGTACCTGCCTGCATCCCAGTGAGCTGAGGCTGAGGCAGGAGATGACGAGCTCCGGGCCAGCCTGGGTCATATTAGTGAGACCCCGACTCCACAATGAAAAGCAAAACACAAGCTGGATGAGGGGCTCAGAAGGACAGGCACTGAGACAGCAGAGCATGCTACCTGTGGTGAGCTCAGGCTGGCCCTCTACCTTTCCTCTCCCTCTAGTGTGTGCAGGCCTAGAACCTGCAGATGTTGAGAGAGAAGAGAACTTTTCCACCAACAGGACCAGGCTTTTTGTCTAACGGTGAAGAGCAGCCTTTCTGGGCAGGGCTGAGGTTTGTGGGGAGAGGAATGCCGATTCTGTGGGAAGGCCCTGGGTCCCAGCACTGGTACTGCAAACAGAAGACTCCAGCACAGCAAGCAGCTCACACATCTGTACCCCCAGGGACAGGAGTGGCCTGGAGTCCACCAGAAAAACCTGTCCAGATGTGCAGGGCAGGAAGAGTGAGAGGGCTGTTTTCCCTCCTGGATTCAGAAATGGACAGACAGGCAGCTGAGGACTGCCCAAGCCAATAATGACTCCTGAGTGACAGAGCATAGCAGACAGGATGCCTAAGCCGAGGACTCGGCTGCCAAGGACTGGCTAGGTGAGAAGGGAGGAGGTGGAGCTCGACAGCACTGCAGGATGCAGCTCAAGGTCCTGCTGCCATCCCCAGCACCTCAGAAAAAGACCAAAGATTGAAAACTAAACATGGTGGGGTGGGGCCCACACTGGCAGGGCTTTCTTGGATAGCTGACTTGCTTCTTCCATGGTCTCTAGAGTTCCAGATTTGGGCCATCCTTCTCTGTCCACAGGACAGAGAAGGGTTAGAGATAAAAGTGGGGCCAGGAAGATCTTTAGATTCCCAAACTCTTCCAAGAACTGAATGATCTCGGACAGGATATCTGGGTGTGCCCACGCCAACTGGAGGAGGCCACTTGCCCTCCTCGCATGGAACAGAGTGGGAAAACCTTAAGATCTCACCTGTTCCACACTACCAGAGCTCAGATTCAAGAATTGAGAGCATCAATTGCTACCAGGTGACCCTGGATCCCAGCCTCCACTACAAGAAATGACCCTGAGGGGAAAGGTCACTTGCAGCAGCTCTCTGAGATAACTCCACTTTCAGACAGCCTGCCTGACTCTGGCAGCTCCTCCACCCACCCTAATTGGCCTCACTAAGGCAAGGAGTCCCAGATTGACATGGTGGCACATGCCTGTCACCCTAGCACTTGGGAGGCTAAAGCAGAAGGCTGGCTGTAAGTTCCAGGCAAGCCTGAGCTAAAGTAAACAGTCCTGTACAGGCTCCACCCAACAGATGTGGATTCCCTTCCTAGCCCTGCCCTGGATTGCTAGGCAACCCTGGGACAGTGGGCCTCCTTTCTGGACCTCAGTCTCCACATCCCACCACCAAGGCCTTGTGGTTCTTGACTATACTGATCATTCACCTCACAGGCTCCAGGTGGAAGTTCATTCCTAGAAGTGCCCTTCTATCCTGTTTCCACTCAAGCTTCTCCAATCAACCCTCTGTAGAAGACCCCCACAAACAGAGGTAGGCCCTTGGCTCCACCACTCCTCCCCTGCTCACTTATTCCATCAACAATGAGGCCCTAAGAATCAGTGTGCATGATAATGCTCTGGGCCTCATGAAGGACAGCCTATGGCAAAGGGAGTCCAGGAGGACAGACAGACGGACTGTGTGACACAGTGAGGGGCTTCAAGGATGGGGCAAGGATCCAGCAGGTCCAGGGCTCTGCAGCCCAGGGTAAACAGAAGCCAAGTGTCATGACACACATCATCCCACCAGTAGGGAGCTCCAGGTCAGCTTGGACTACACAGTAAACCCCATCTAACAACAACAACGAGGATGATAAGAGAGGACTGTGGGGCTGCTGTAGAATTCATCCCAGCACAGGAGCACACACTGGGTAACCAGGCGGACTGTAGCCCCCAGCAAGACTGACCTCCCAGACTCCAAGTGCAAAAGGAAATGCAGGGAACAGGGAGTGGCTGTCGCCCTGGCAGAAGCTGAGGTGCAGATGTGACTTTGAGCAGGATGACTCTGCCTCCCTCCAGGACGCCATTAAAGCGCCAGGCGTAGAAAGGAAGACTGTGCTCCAAGCAGCCTCCAGAGTCTGCCCAGGGACAGTCAACAGATGCCAAACAGTGCCATGACTTCTCAGTTTCCAGACACTACACAGCTCACCACCCAGCTCAGAGACCATCCTCTCCCCTCTGCCTGGGGTGATCACCCCAAAGGGTACCTCACTTGCCTGTCACACCCAGGGCTACCTCCCACCTTCTGGAGAAACCCACTCTGCAAGCACTCTCCCGAGAATGCCCTGGGCCTTGAGAGACTCCTTTCCTCCATGCCCTGGGGCTGTCACTTTGTATCTTCCAGCTTGACTCCCCCTACCTGGCCAGCTGTCCCCTATCTGATGAACACAGGGCCCAGGACTTGAGTTTGAATGCATCTGGCCCCCTCCTGGGGTGCTTCCAATCTCCTGGTACTCCCTCCTGTTACCTCCTTCTCACTCTGGACAACCACTGGTGACATTGATAGCCTTGGTCACTGGCCACCTACTGCCTGAGTTCCAGCATCTTGAGCTGAGGCCCAGTCAGCTGACACATACACAGGCACAGGAGTGCACTGG
The DNA here is from genome assembly GCF_949786415.1 of Peromyscus eremicus. NCBI lineage: Eukaryota > Metazoa > Chordata > Mammalia > Rodentia > Cricetidae > Peromyscus > Peromyscus eremicus. Next base: position 58,295,640 of record NC_081433.1, read on the forward strand.
CTAGGTGAGAGGACCAGATCAAAGCTGTGTCTAGACAAGAAAGAGTGAAAACCAGCATCCCCTCTGCCTGGCCCACTTGCTCAGAGGCCTCACCATTCCAAAGGCAAGGACACACCAGCATGGACTAGGCCAAGGAGGACCCAGCCTCTTCCCTGCAGAGCCTGGGCTCCAAGACAGCCTGTCTCAAAAGATGGATTTATGCCTGGCGGTGGTGGCGCACGCCTTTAATCCCAGCACTCGGGAGGCAGAGCCAGGCGGATCTCTGTGAGTTCGAGGCCAGCCTGGGCTACCAAGTGAGTCCCAGAAAAGGCGCAAAGCTACACAGAGAAACCCTGTCTCGAAAAAAAAAAAAAAAAAAAAAAAAAAAAAAAAAAAAAAAAAGATGGATTTGCTGTTGTTCTTGTTGTTTTAAGACAGATTGTAAGATTATAGGAATCACAAACGGGCATGTGGCACACAGGGTGTCAGTCATTTGTGAGAAAAGGCTCCCTGAGGAGATGGCCCAGCTGAGGCAGGAAGAGCAGCAGAGCAGGGAGAAGGGGAAGGGTATTCCAGGCAAGCTACTGCAGCTGAAAAGGCCCCAGGGCAGCCCACAGAGTAGGCAGAGCTGGGAGATGGGAACCCTGGTGTGCCACCCGCTGATGGATGCAGCCCTTCTCAGGCAGGGTTTCTCGTGCCTCTTCCTTCTCTCAGTCAGGAAGAGGCAAGTCTGGCTAGAATCAGAGGATGAACGCTCTCCCATGCAGCAAGTAGCAGGAGTCTTGAGACTCCCAAATATTGTGGCATCGGAACCTTGCTGGGGTTGCTGGGCACGGAGATCAGAGGAAAAGCACTTGCCTAGGATACACGAGGCTCTGGTTCAGAGCCCAGCACTCCTACACCAAACCGAGCACAATAGCTTGAAAGCCCCTATCAGCCACAACGGCTAATGGCTTAAACTCCACAGGGAGTGGAGCCCACCACCCTGTCCAGCAGCAAGCTGTGATCCTGCCTGAGGACAGTGAGTAGGTGTCACTCCCCCTGCGACCCTTGGCCTCAGGCCAGCTCTAGACAAACAGCAGCCTGTCAGCCTCCTGTCCAGGACTCATCTGCAGTCCAGGCACACTGTGTCCTATTTACCAAAACACCTTCCTCCTTTCATCCCTAAGTCACCCCAGTCAAAGAGAGACGTGGAGGACAGGTCTGTCAGTCATGCCAGCACTCAGGAGGTGAGGCGGGAGAATGGCAAGTTCAAGACAATACCAGTCAAACCCCTGTCTTAACCCTCTCCCCCAAAATGTACACAATGTATGTAAAACGTAAAGAAGGCCAGATGGATGGCTCAGCAGGTAAAGCCAAACCTGGGGCCCACATGGTAGAGGAAAACTGACTCCTGCAAGTTGTGTTCTGACCACACACAGTAGTGGCACACTCATGCCCGCACAAATACACACCAATATGTAAATGTTTAAAAAAAAAAAGTACAAGGATATAAGCAACAGGCAGGTGCTCTGAGGAGCAGTCACTGCAGGCAGCCAGTGACATCAGTGTCTATTGGTGTCTGGAAACAATCCTTCCAGGACAGGAAACTGCAGCACAACAGAAAGAGTTGGGTCAGCGCCTGGCCAGGTGAGACTGCCAGGCACAACCCCAGCCAGGGACCAGATAGTTCCGACTCAGCTTACTCCTCCACATGGTAAACAACCACAACAATGACCGGAGTGACCCAGATGATTAACCCAGCAACGCAAGATACAACCCACCCCCTTCTCTCTTGATGTATATTGTTTTTGTTTAGTCGGGTTTAACTATGTAGTCACACCTGACCTGGAACCACATAATCCAGGCTGGCCCTCAACTCACAGAAATCTTGCCTTGCCTCCCTAATGCTGGCTGACAGGCTGCCCACCTAGACCCACTCCATGAAACAGCTTTCTATAGGGACACTGGCTGCTCCTGGGAAGCCAAGCTGAGGAGGCCAATCATGTAACCCATGGTACTGTCTGTGCACCATGGCTGGCAACACAGCCTAGAGATCACATCAGAAAGTGATGCTCAGCTCCCCAGCATCTCAGGCAAAGACAGGCACTTGTCTCCTAAAAGCAGCTGACCCAGGCTCAAAGATGAGCATGGGAACTAGGGCTGAGGGGGGGAAGCATGTGATCTCACTTGACAGGGCCTTAGGAGTCAGCAAAAAGCAGGCAAGGCAGGTCAGCAAAGCAGCCAGATGATTCTGGTTTTTCCAGAGCCAAATCTGCCCCTAGACCCCTGCTCTTTGTCCATCAAGGCATACTGCACAGTCATCAGCCTTCCAGAAAGATAAAAGCCTTGAAAATAACACAGGCACAAGGGGACAAATGAGTGTCCCCAGGCCCTCAACATTCATTCCATATACACTAGCCTGGCTCAGAGCTCTGGGCAGGGTGCCCAGCAGGCTGTGTGGAAGTATGGGGTTGGGGCGTGCCTCCTCAGTAGGCAGCTGTGATTCAACTCCAATGTGGCACCTACAGCCATGGGACTTCACAAGTCACCTGACTACTGTGGGCCTCAGCTTCTTCCCATGCAATAAACAGAATCTTTCTAGAGGGGCTGGGGACACAGCTTGCCAGTAAAGCACCACCTGGCAAACGCAAGGGCCTGGGTTTCATCTGCAGCACCGGAAATAATCAAAACCTACAACCACGGTACGTGGTTCAAGAAAGTATCCGCAGATCCCCTGGAAGTAAGATGTGAGACCGGGTGCTTTCTTTCAGCCTAGGGGACCTTCAGTATGAGGACCAGGACTATGAACAGGAGACTCAGAAGATAGTGAGCAGAATGAAATCTCAGATCCAGGAGGGCAAAAGGGAAGTCAGCAGTCTCCCAGTGCACTGGGGGCGACAGAGCCTGTTGGTGAGTGGAAGACCAGGGTCAGGACATGAGACTGGAATAGCAAGGCTAGTCAACAAGGCCGAGCAGAGTGGGACTGGGGTGCTGGCTCACTAGCCCAGACTCACTTTGAGAGAGTGGGCACTTTACCACTGAGCTACTCCCTAACCCTTCACCAAGAGAATGAGAGCCATGGAAGGTTCTGGAGTAAGGGAGTGGTTAGAAGATCTCACAGCAGTGTTAGGAAGAAAAGGAGGAAACAAGACTCATGCCCCCAGAGAACTGCAAGGCTCAGGAAGTAGCCTATTCCGGAGTCCAGCAGGCCCCAGAGGGGTGGGGAGACAATGTCAGGAGCATCTGCAGAAGGCAGGTTTAGAGTGCTGAGCATGGAGGCTGGGACCAAAGAACAGAAAGGAAGGAGGACAGAGAGGTGGGAGAAGCCAAAAGCCCCTGACCAGAGAGGAGGAAGCTGAGTGAACAAAGGAGGAGGCTGTGCACAAGGCCTTAGGCTCTGTCCCACAGCCTTGGAAAGAGCAGGAAGGGTCCCTAGGGTTTAAGGGAAAGTAAGGTCAAGGCTGGGTTTGCTGGCACTCATGTGCAATCAGCTCTGAGAGGTGGAGGCAGAATTATAGGTCTGATGGTCAGGGAAGTGTTGGGGACAGGAACACAGAGGATGACAGGAAACATCCCCTGGGACTGGAGGAGAAAGAGCAGTGGACTCCCACTGGTCCTGTGGCTGGAAGCTCAACTACACCAAAGTGTTCTGTTCAGAACACCTCAGCCATCCAAATGGCATCCCAGAAGTCTTCCCTTGTTTTCCCTGTGATCCTATGTGAGCTCCAAGGCTTGGCTCTAAGGGCCTGGTAGGGCCTTGTCTTACACCTGGGTGACAGTAACTTGGGTCTGAGCATCAAGGGCAGGTACAGAGGGGTAGAAAGACGGTTCAGCCTTTAAGAGAACTTACTGCTCTTACTGAGGACCTAGGTTCAGTTCCCAGCACGCACATCAACCCTGTATCTCCAGTTCTAGGGAAGCCAACACCTTTTTTGCTTCCATGGGCACCTGCACACATGTATTACATGTAACTCAGGCGCACACACACACACACACACACACACACACACACACACATACACACACAGAGGCACACACAGGCACGCACACACACAAACACACACATGTATAAGTAAATAAATCAAGAGGGGGAGGCAGGTATAAAAGCTGAGCAGGTGGCTCACACTGTAACCCTAGCACTTAGGAAGGTGAGGCAGGACAACTGCCATGAGTTCAAGGCCAGCTTGGGCAACTTAGTGTCAGAGAGATGATTCAGTAAGTAACGATGCTTGTCACCAAGCCTGATGACCTGAGTTTGAGGCCTAGGACTCATATGGTGGAAACAGAGACCAAATCCTAAGTTGTATTCTGACCTCCACACACATAAATGTAAGGATTGCTTAGTGAATAAATTGCCTAGTGTGTGTGAAACCCTGAATCCTCAGCACACTGCCCCTACAGCAGCAGGTGAGGGCGTTGTGGACCAGGCCTGTTAACAAGGGGATAAGGAGCAGCCAGGTATTATCTGTGATCATAGGCCTCCAGAGGCTGAGGCAGGAGAATCAGCACAAGTTTGGGACCAACCTAGACAACCAGCAAGACTCGGGACTCCATGGAGGATCAATGCAGGAGAGTTGTCTTCCAACCACCACATGCACCATGGTACACATGCCCACACATATACATACACAAGGACAAACTAAGTAAATACAAAAACAATAATAATCATCACAAAATACAAGCGTGGAGGGAAAGGAGCTTAGAAGGCATAACCTGAACTTGTGAGCCACAGCCAGGCCACCAGCTCCTCAACTGCTCCTGTTCCCACCCACAACCCATCCAACACAGGGAAGAAAGGCCATGTGGGAACTGCTACAGCTACAGCCACAGTCCCCGCTACCCACTTGAGTAACACTTCCTGAGTGCTCGCCGAGCAGTACCTGTCCTCCCATTGGCGACAGAGACAGCAAACAGACAAGCAGTCTCTGAGGACTAGCAGGAAGGCTGCGGGGTCGTGTGAGACACACATGGCCTTGTGCCATGACTAGCAAAGGCCTCTGGGAAGAATGACATCTGAGCTGCCACTAAAGGAAAGGAAAAGAACCAGGAGCTGAACCACAAAAGGGGAAAGGTTAGAGTGCTTCAGGAAGAATGAAGAGCAGAAAATTGGCCACATCGTGGTACCAAGGATAGCATGTGGCAAGCAAGTCAGGAGCTGGTGCACACCTGGGAAGAGAAAAAAATCCAGATTCTATTCCAGAAGATTCTTTTGTTTTGTTTTGTTTTCTCGAGACAGGGTTTCTCTGTGTAGCATTGGAGCCTATCCTGGAACTCGCTCTGTAGACCAGGCTGGCCTTGAACTCACAGAGATCCGCCTGCCCCTGCCTCCCAAATGCTGGGATTAAAGATGTGCACCACCACTGCCCAGCTCTAGAAGGCTCTAAGAAGGTGAATCTCATGAACTGACTCATGTTCTCACACCAGTCACCTCACTGTGACAAAAACACCATCCTACACTGCAATCACTTGATCAGTAAAACAGAACTCCCCCTCCTCCCCACACAGGGTCTCATTACATAGCCCAGGCTTGCCTAGAACTTTGTTTCTGGGTTGCTAGTTGAGAGTCAACAACATTAACCTCCTCCTTGATATCCTGGTGTTTTGGAAAAATTAACAGCATGTATCCAACTCCCATACACTCAATAACCATCAGCTACTACCATGGCCCAAATTAAAAAAAAAAAAATCCAAATTATGGCTAATGTCGAAATTAGAAAGTTTGAAAAGACCTTCCTCCAAAAGCCAGAGGTAGTGCCTGGGCAGGAGACTGCTTGGTTGGTAACATGCTTGCCCTGATCCATGCTCTATCCCCAGAGTTCACACAAGTGCCACATGGTAGCATGCACTTGTAATCTAAGTGCTGAGGAGGTGGAGACAGGCTTGCTGGCTAGACAGGTTGCCCTAACTGATGAACTCCAGGCCACCTGTCACAAAAGAGGTGGACATCCAAGGTAGGCGTGAACACATACACACACGTTTATCAAGAAATCAGAGCCAAGAGCACTCACTCCTTAGGGCTTAGCTGAGACATCCCTTACCTGAGCCTACACTGTAGTACCTGCCTACTAACAATGACACCTTATGTCCAGGCATGGTCACAAGCACCTGCAGTCCCAACTACTTGGAAGCCTAGAGCAGGAGGATGGAGTGAGGCCAGGAATTGGAAGCCAGCCTGGGCAACATAGCAAGGCTCCATATCAACACATACCTCACATCTGCCTGGTCCTTAACCATTTACAGGACAGTCACAGTGCTGTAAGTACATGTTAATTAATAACCACTGGTCTCCACATTGTTAATTTAGTGGCTGGGTGTTGAGTGGCTAGTTCTTTATAGGACTTACAACTCTACTTCTTTCTCCTCTGGACAGGTGAGCGCATGTACCAACCTGCCCATCACTTCCTACCGGCCGGCCGAGGCATTTCTACTTGCAGTCGTCTCTAGTCCCAAACACCCAAATTTAATGATGATAACAAAAGAGCTCTAAATTCATTGGGCAAAATGTGCTTTCCATAGTTATTCTTCACCTTCCGCTAATGCATTTTAAAGCTCTGTTTTCCAAATGAGGTAATTGATGTGTGCGGAGGCTAAGAAGTTTGCTTCAAGGACACTCAGGAAGAGAAAAAGCTGGGGCCAAGAGATGAACATAAGGTGCTTCCTCATGGTAACCATGACCCCGTGCAAGATGATTCAAGCAAGTGCTTATAATATGCTGTGAGGACAAACGGGCAATTTGGCAAATTAGCAGGACAGACGTACTCTCTAATTTTTATGAGTGTCACCTCCAGGAGACCAGCGACCTTGTCAGTGGGAGACTGCTGCGCTCCCAGCACCTGACCCCAGGCACGTCAGAGAGATGGGCTGAAGAATGAATGAATGTCTCTGCCTAGAAGCACAGAGGCCTTCTCTTGGGTTTTCTGCACGTCCCTGTGGCGTCTGATACTCTTAAGAAAATCATCGGGCGACTTTGAGGACGCAGACTGGCGCCCACCGTGGGGACGTGAGATCTGCGCTTTCCCCACCGCGCGCAGGGGCAGCGGAAGCGGCTCCCTGGGGAAAGAGGGCCGGGCGGCCGGCGGTGCTGCGGGCGCGTCCCGAATCCCCGCGCTGCTCCACGCAGGGACGCCATCCGCCCCGACGCCCGACCCCGCGGGAGACAAAGACGGGCGACTGGGCCCACCGTCCTCGCCCACCTCCGCAGAGACGAAGCGCGCCGCGGCTCGCGGGACCCTGCCAGCCTGCCGGGCCCCAGCCGGAGCAGACACGCGCCGCGGCCGCGCCCCGCCACCTCTTTGCAGCCTCTCGGAGGGTCGCCGGGCGCGAGAGTCCGCGGGCCGCGCCGGCCTGTCACCTTCAGGGCCACCCGGACCCCGCCGCTCCGCCGCCCGAGCCTTCGGCGCGCGTCTCCGCCGCCGCCGTTCCCTGAAGCCGCGCTTCCGCGACGCCTCACCCTTCCCGCAGCACCCGCCGCCCGCACCACCCCGCGGCGCGCCCCAGCACCGTACCTGCTGCGAGAGGGGAACGAGCGGCGCCGCCATCTTCGTGCGGACTCGGCCTCCCGAGCGCCGAAGGGGCGAGGGCGGAGCCGTGCGTGCGCACTAGGACGAAAGAGAGATGCGATGCGCGCGCAGCCCGGCCAGCGCGACGACAGGCCCGCGGGCTAGAGTACAAGAATACACATGCGCAGATAGGAATCCAGAGCTTCACGTGCTCAGTTTTGCAAGAGAGGGGCGGGGCCTCGGGCATAATCAGCCCGGAGAGGGCGGGGCGCTTCTGGCTCGGGGCGTGGCCTTGATGAGGAGGCTCCCTCTCGTAGCATAACTGGAGTGGGCCGGGCAGGGTGGTAGGGAGTATCGAGGGCGGAGCCTAGAGCACATGTCTGTCTGGAAGGGGCGGGGCCTCGACCTCTGTCATCCAGAGTAGACCTGGGCGTGGGGACCAGGGGCGGGGCATCGGGAGCACAGCTGGCCTGGAGTGGGCGGGGTGGGCGGTCTGGGGGCGGGGTCTCGTGTGCATAATCTGATTGGAGTGGGCGGGACGAGCCCGGGGCGTGGTTCTAAAGGGCAGGGACCCTAGAGCAGTAGGCTTCCCTTCCCGGCCGCGGGCCTCCAGCTCCCTGCGGATGAATTCTGAGGACGCTCTAAGCTTCCCCTGTTCCTAGCCCTGTGTGCGCCTCCCAGTCTGGGTCGGTGTCTCTGAGCTTGGCTAAACGCAGGCACCATCTTAACCTCTCTACTCTAGCAGCCCCTTACAAATGCTTAGCGTTTGCTGAACTTTCCCAGCGACATAGAAACAGGCAGGCCACTGACACAGACACAAGTACCATGACACTTTGGGCCCTGTGCGGTGTCAGTACCACCCTGTGAGCTTGTTAAACAGACTTGCAGACTTAGGTTTTGATTCTGTTTGCAGATGCGGGTGTGGCCTGACATTTTGGTTTGTTTGTTTTTAGTTCTTTTGTCTTTTATGTCTGTATGTCTGTGTGTCTGCTACATGCGCTCCTGTGCCTGTGGAGAAGAGAAGAGGTTGTTGGACGCCCTAGAGATGGCGTTAACAGCACTTAGGAGCCTCCCGATGTGAATGGGAACCGAACTTGGGTCCTCTGGAAAAGCAGCAAGCACCTTTAACCAATGAACCATCTCTTCATTGGTGCCCATAGAGGTCAGAAACAGAATAGGAGTTTCCAGTGGTTATAACCATCACATTGGATGCTGGGAATCAAACCTGGATCCTCTGAAGGAGCAACAAGTGCTCTTATCTAACCACTGAACCATCTCTCCAGCCCCTACATATTTTTACTACATTCTTACTTAGTGTGTGGGTGTGTAGTCAGAGGACAACGCGTAGGAGTCAGGTCTCCCTTCCCACCATAAGTCCCAGAGATAGAACTCAGGTTGTTAGCCTTGGTGGCAAGCATCTTTACCCACTGAGCCATCTTGCTGGCCCCATGGGACATCCTCATTTTCTCATTCAAACCACTATGCAAGTGCTGGGATAAAGGGCATATGTACACCACCACATTCACTCCCACTTGGTTTGATTTCTTGAGTTAATTGTGATGATTGATCCTGATTGCCAGCTTGACAGGATCTAGAATCACATAGGAGACAAAGCTCTGGGGTACATCGTGAATTTCTGGACTGGGATGAGGAGGGAAGACCCACCATTCCATGGGCAGGAGTCCAGGAGAAAGTGAGCCGAACAGCATTCAGCTCTGCACCCTGACTGGATGCTGGGTGACCAGCTGCCTCACCACACACAACACCAATCTCTTTTTAAAAAGTTAGCTGGGCGGTGTTAGCACACACCTTTAATCCTAGCACTCGGGGATGCATAGGCAGTTGGATCTCTGTGAGTTCCAGGCCAGCCTGTCTACAGCGCAAGTTCCAGGACAGGCTCCAAAGCTACCTGTCTCAAAAACAACAACAAAAGTTATGTTATGTGTGTTTATGCAGGTCCCTGCAGAGGTCAGAAGAGGGCATCAGATCCTCTGGGCCTGGATGTTGTGAGGTGCCTGATGTGGTTGCTGGGAACTAAACTCAGGTCCTCTGGAAGAGCAGCAAGTGCTCTTGATCACAGACTCATTTCTCTAGCCCATAAAAATTTGTAAATTTTGAAGTTTTTTAGCCAGGTGTGGTGGCACATGCCTTTATTCCCAGCACTCAGGATGCAGAGTCAGATCTCTGTGTGTCTGACACCAGCCTGGTCTACATAAGGAGCTATAAGCTATATAGTGGAACACTCTCTCAAAAGACTTTTAAAGGCAATATAGCCATGTATGGTGGCACAGCCTGTCACACAGCACATTCTATCCAAAGTGGCTACTGTCTTAGTTACTTTTCTATTGCTATAAGACATCACAACCAAAGCAACTTATTGAAGAGTTTATTGGGGTTTACAGCTCCAGAGGCTTAGAGTCCATGACAGTCATGGACTTACAGAGCTTACAATGCTCTTCCCGTTTGCTTAGGTAATATATCCTTCTGAGGTCTTTGATGTAGTTGAAGACTAGATAATTATAATTTTCCTTGGTTATGATAAAAGATAAATTAGACATGAAACCTGAGACTCACAGATAAAGGATAAAAAGAATATTTTCTTTAAATTTGCCAAATACAAATAGATGAGATATTGTAACTGTAATTCTTGCTTGATAACTGTTTTGTTATATGTAATTTTATTATGTTAAAGTTAAAACCTTCCTTTTTGATTAGATAGAAAAGGGGAAGTGCTGTGGGATGTTGTTCTGTACTCTGTGAATATGTGTTGCTCTGATTGGTTGATAAACAAAATGCTGATTGACCAGTAGCCGGGCAGGAAGTATAAGCGGGGCAAGCATATGAGGAGAATTCTGGGAAGAGGAAGGGCTGAGTCAAGCGTCGCCAGCCAGACAAAGAGGAAGCAAGATGACAAGGCAGAACTGAGGAAAGGTACCAAGCCACGTGGCTAAACATAGATAAGAATTATGGGTTAATTTAAGTATAAGAGCTAGTCAGTAATAAGCCTGAGCTAATGGCCAAGCAGTTATAATTAATATAAGCTTCTGAGTGATTATTTTATAAGCAGCTTTGGGACCATGGGCTGGGCGGGACCAGAGAGAAACTTTCATGATGGTATTTAAAAGGTTAAAAAAAAAAAAAAAAAAAACACAGGCATATTGTTGATGGCCAGATTCTTACAGGTCTCTGGCTTCTTAATGGTCTGTTCTGTGCAGGGGAAACTTTTTTTTTTTTTTTTTTTTGGAGACAGGGTTTCTATGTAGCTTTGGAGACTTTCCTGGACCTCACTCTGTAGCCCAGGCTGGCCTCAGACTTACAGAGATCCACCTGCCTCTGCCTCTCAAGTGCTGGGATTAAAGGCATGGGCCACCACTGCCTGGCTGAAACTTTTTTTTTTAATACAATGTCTCACTATGTGGCTCAGGCTGCCCTAGAACTTGCTATATAAACCAGCCTGGCCTGGAACTCACAGAGATCTCTGCCTGCCTCTGCCTCTGAAGTCCTGAGATTAAAGGTGTGTGCCCCACAGGCAGCTGAGGGAAACCTCCCTCCTGATATATGCACCAGGGTCACGGGATCTGGGGAAGACTAGGGGACCCCACCACAAACATGGGCTTGTTTTTCAGAAACTGACAAATGACCATGCAGACGTGTGAGCGTTCATATGTGTATTGGAGGGGAGGCTGGGCCAGTCCTCTGCATGCAGAGTGGAGACCACTACAGTTCACCTTGCCTGTGGAATCTGCTGAACTGGCTGTTGTGCCGGTGAAACCTCCCCATCAGCAGCTCCTCCTCATCCTCCTCACGGGCTTTTTTCACTTCTTCCTTGGCCTGTACGGCATCCATCTCCTTTTCTGGACCCTGGAGGGACAAAAATAAAACAGGCTGAAGCTGGGGACTCATACAGAAGAGTGCTTGTAGTTCAGTTGACAGAGTGCTTATAGCTCAGTTGATAATGCTTGCCTGGCACTGGATTCAATAACCAGCACAGCAAAAACTGGGCATGGTGGTACATCTGCAAACACACACAGGGATGAGAAGTCCAAAGTCACTCCTGACAGCAAAGTTGAGGCCAGGCTGGGGGTATGTGAGACCCTGTCATTAAATTGATAAAAACTGACTAATGTGGACAGTGCTGTCATACGTCTGTCATTCCAGCACTTGGGAAGCAGGGACAAGAATGGATTCCTATAAGCCGCTCAGTGAATTCCACTGCAGCCAAAGCTCTACCAACACCCTCCCTCTCAAGAAAACAGGGCTACAGGGATGGGTTAGACATACTGCTCTTCTGGAGGATCTGAGTGCAGTTCTCAGCCCCCACATGAGGCAGCTCACAACTGGGGTGATTGTAGCTCCAGGAGATCCAACATAGTCTTATGGCCTCTGTGGGCACTGCACTCATGTGCACAGACATAATTACAAATAAGAAAGAAAGCCAGGCTTGGTGGCACATGCCTTTAATCCCAGCACTCGGGAGGCAGAGGCAGGTGGATCTTTGTGAGTTCGAGGTCAGCCTGGTCTACAGAGTGAATCCTTATTTCAAACCAAAAAAAAAAATGAACTGGATGGTTTGTGCCTACCTTAGTCTGCCCCCAGGTGGCCTTGCCAAACTGCTCTGCGTATTCTTCATCATCTGTGATCAGGAAGTTATCAAAGATGGTTCCAGATCTCACCTGTGGATGGAAGCAGGCCCTCACTGGTGATGGGAGACACACAACCTTTCTCATGGCCAGGAGTACTCAGCTTAGTACTGCATCCATGATCAGCTGTTATCGGCTGTGATTAAGCCCATTTCTACAATGCAGAGCCACATTCCAGGTGGGGCTCAGGGTGACCCAAAGGTAGAGCACACTCTTACTATGCAGGGGGACCTGGCTTACATTGCTAGCACCTACGTGTGGGTAGTGGGCATCAACTGGGGGCTAGCTGGGACTGCAGAAGCCCAGGCTCCACTCCTACTGCATATCCCACAGCTGACAGGAGTGACAGTCAGCTCCAAAGGAAGGGACTTCTAAGAGGCAGAGATGTCAGACCTATGCTGTGTCTTCAAAACCACATGCAACTGCCAATGATAACGAAAGTGCCCAGTGAAAAATAATTACAGGCTAGGGCTCGAGAGAGAGCTAGAGGTTAAGAGTGCTCGCCACTCCTTAAGCGGATCACAGTTCAGTTCACAGGATCCACACCAGGTGTCTCACGACAGCCTGCATCTCCAGCTCCAGGGGCTCAGACACCCTCTTCTGGCCGCCAAGGACACTTGCACACATGTGCACACACACAATACACACACCACTTTAAAAAATAATAAATCAAGGGCTGGAGGGATAGCTCAATAGGTAAGAACTCTCGCTGGGAAAGCATTCAGGACTTGAGTTCAAATCTCCAGCACTCACATGGAAAGCCAGGCATGGTTGTGCAGGTGCCTGTGACTCCAGTATTTGGGGACAGGAAGGGCAGAGACAGGGGATGCTGGGGCTCACTGGATACCAGGCTTGCTCCCGATTCAGTGACAGACCCTACCTATCTCAAGGGAATACAGCAGAGTGACATAGCTAGACACGAGACATCCTCTTCTGGCCTCCACCCACGTGTGTTTAACACAGACAGACAGACAGATGGACGGACAGACACACACACACACACACACACACACACACACACACACACACACGGGAAAACAACAATTGCGTACTAAGTGGCTTACGTTAAAGTTCAAGTTATTAAATCAGCCGACCACCGTGGCATATGCCTAGCATCCCAGCACTCAGGAGCTGAGGCAAGAGGATCATGATTTCAAGGCCAGCCTGGGCTACACAGCAAGGTCCAGCCCAGAGCTATTAAAGCAAAGCAGAATTGAAGCCAAGTCACCTGCCACAGCTCCAGACCAACGGCACCAATGTTTTCGAACTCCGAGAGGTCGTACTGTGTCAGGCAGCTGGCAGGCTTCATCTTGCGGTGGAGCCACACGTCTTTATCGATGCCCTCGGCTTTCAGGCTGTCCTGCAAAAGCAGGCGCTTGTCAGGTTTGCATCACAGCCAGCAGAAACGGTGGCTTTGTTTTTTGTTTTTGTTTTTGTGTTTTCCTATCAAAGGTGGCTACTCCACCAAGGGCCAATATTCCATAAACCTTCCTGCAATTTATAAACGTTTTATGCAAAGGAATTCAAGTCTTCTCATTTCCCCCACTTGGTAAAAAATTCCATGCAAATCTTTTAGCCTCCCTGACCTGGTTAAAGAAAAAAAAAAAAAATTAATGAAAAGCACCCTGCCCCTAATTCCCGGAACTTGATAGCCTGCAGCATCCATCCCTTCCCCCTTTCCTTCATCTTCTTTGTATCAACTCTTTCAAAAGCAGCAAACCTCGAAAGACTGTATGATCAGGTTCCCTTGAGACACAGTCACCATCTGTGTCAGAATAAAAACTAAACCAACTCCCCTCTCACGTGCTTGCTAGCAGGCTTGGGTCATGCTGTATCCTTTTCACAAAAAGAAATTGCCTTGCCAGGTTACTTTTACTTTGTGTGTTCTTTCCTGTGACACCAAGAATACTCTTTTCTAACAGCACAGGTGGGACAGGGGCAAGGGCCACCACCAGCGTCCCGAGTCACTGCAGGTAGAAGCCACACACCTGGTATGGTGGCTTCTGCAGCCAGTCCCCATCCAGCTCACTGTTCCAATCGCTCGGCTTGCTGGCACTCGCATCTAGAAAGTGTTTTTCCCAATCCTTCAAATAGAGAAAGAAATGCATGACACCAGAGGCACACTGGGAAAAGGGGAATTTTTGTAAAATGTTTCTATTACATTTATTATGCAAATGTGCACACGTGGAGGCCAGAAGACAGCTTGCTGGAGTCAGTTCTCTCCCTCCACCACGTGGGTTCCAGGGACCAAATTCAGGTCCTCACTGCTTAGCAGAAAGCATCTTTCCTTGCTGAGCCATCTCACACCCCCGGAAAACTCTTTAGTGTGGGTTGTAGGGAGAACTAGTGAGCACACATACCCAGTGAGGCTGAGACAGAGCCCAGCTGGCCCACAGAGGATGGTGGGAACTAGCATATCAGCAGGAAATCCTTAGAAACAGATTAGCAGGGCAGGTCCCTAACTCCTGTCACAAGCTTGGGTCACCTGAGAGGAGGGAGCCTCAGTTAAGAAAATGCCTCCATAGCCAGGTGGTGGTGGCGCATGCCTTTGATCCCAGCACTCAGGATCTCTGAGTTCGAGGCCAGCCTAGTTTATAGATATCCAAAGAGAAACCGTCTCGAAAAACCAAAATAAGAAAGAAAGGAGGGAGAAATGGAAAGAAAGCAGGAAGGAAAGAGAGAGAGAGGAGGAAGGAAGGAAGGAAGGAAGGAAGGAAGGAAGGAAGGAAGGAATTCTTCCATAAGACTGGGTTGTAGGTAAGCCTATAGGGAATTTTTTTTCTTATAATTTTTTATTTATGTTTTATGAGTGCTCTGCCATGCATACCAGCAGGCCAGAAGTGAGCATCAGATCATATTATAGATGGCTGTGAGCCACCATGTGGGTGCTGGGAATTGAACTCAGGACCTCTGGAAGAGCAGCCAGTGCTCTTAACTGCTGAGCCATCTCTCCAGCCCTGAATTTCCTTAATTAGTGATTGAGAGGGAGGGCCCAGCCCATTGTGGATGATGCCATCCCTGGGCTGGTGGTCCTGCGTTCTATAAGAAAGCAGGCTGACAAAACTATACAATGGAAAAAAGAAAGTATCTTCAACAAATGGTGCTGGCATAACTGGATGTCAATATGTAAAAGATTACAAATAGATCCATATCTGTCACCATGCACAAAACTCAAGTCCAAGTGGATCAAAGACCTCAACATAAATCCAGTTTCACTGAACCTGATAGAAGAGAAAGTAGGAAGTACACTTGAACGCATTGGCACAGGAGACCACTTCCTAAATATAACACCAGCAGCACAGACACTGAGCACAACAATTAATAAATGGGACCTCTTGAAACTGAGAAGCTTTTGTAGGGCAAAAGACACAGTCAATAAGACCAAAAGACAGCCAACAGAATGGGAAAAGACCTTTACCAACCCCACATCTGACAGAGGACTGATCTCCAAAGTATATAAAGAACTCAAGAAACTAGACATCAAAATACTGAACAACCCAATTAAAAAATGGGCTAAAGAGCTAAACAGAGAATTCACAAAACAAGAATCACAAATGGCTGAAAGATATTTAAAGAAATGCTCAACATCCTTAATCATCAGAGAAATGCAAATCAAAACGACTCTGAGATACAACCTTGCACCTGTCAGAATGGCTAAGGTCAAAAACACAAATGACAGTCAATGTTGGAGAGGATGCGGAGCAAAGGGAACACTCCTCCACTGTTGGTGGGAGTGCAAACTTTTACAACCACTGTGGAAATCAGTATGGCGGTTTCTCAGAAAATTGGGAATCGATCTACCTCAAGACCCAGCCATACCACTCTTGGGCATATACCCAAGGAATGCTCAATCATACCACAAGGACACTTGCTCAACTATGTTCATAGCAGCATTATTTGTAATAGCCAGAACCTGGAAACAACCTAGATGCCCGTCAACTGAAGAATGGATGAAGAAAATGTGGTACATATACACAATGGAGTACTACTCAGCAGAGAAAAACAATGACAGCATGAAATTTGCAGGCAAATGGATAGAACTAGAAAATATCATCCTGAGTGAGGTAACCCAAACCCAGAAGGACAAACATGGTATGTACTCACTCATAAGTGGATTCTAGATATAAAGCAAAGAACAATCAGACTGCAGCCCACAGAACCAGGGAGGCTATATGGCAGGAGGGACCCTAGGATGACTGTGGCTTAGAATAAGTTTGGTTTTACTAAATAAATAAATAAATAAATAAATAAATAAACAAACAAAAAAAAGAAGTTAAAAAAAATTTTTTATTTTCAAAATTGGTGTACGTGTTATGCCCAAGATTGTCAGATGGGGATGCTACCTTTTAAATTTTCTAATTTTTTGGTAAAATGTTTTGGTTTAAAATTAATTTTATTAATTTTAATAAAATTAAAATTATTTTTCCTGAAAGCTCTTTGTTCTGTACTGAAGGCAGCCCTGTCAGTGTGTTTCTGTGCTGTTAGGAGGGGGCCGACTGCTGTTCCCAGGCTGTGTTGACCAAAGCAAATGTGAAATCAGCTGACATTCTGTTGATAGCTACTTCAACAAACCATATTTTGGGCCTTTGTTTTTGTATACATAAAGAAAATAAATGAAAACTAAAAAAAAAAAAAAGAAAAAAAAAAAGAAAGAAAGAAAAGAAAGCAGGCTGAGCCGGGCAGCGGTGGCACACGCCTTTAATCCCAGCACTCAGGACACAGAGTCAGATCCCTGTGAATTTGAGGCCAGCCTGGTCTACAGAGTGAGTACTAAGACAGCCAGGGCTACACAGAGAAACTCTGTCTCAAAAACAAACAGACAAAAAAACAAAGCAGACTGAGCAAGTTACGAGGAGCAAGCCAGTGAGCAGCACCCCTCCATGGCCTCTGCATCAGCTCCTGCCTCCAGGTGCCTGCCCTGTGTCAGTTCCTGTCCTGACTTCCTTCCAGGATGAAGCCCTCTCCTCCCCAAGTTGCTTTGGTCATAGAGTTTCATCACAGCAATTGTAACCCTAATTAGGACACCAAGGCTGTAGAAGTGCCAATTCCACCAAGCGGCAAGTGCACACTGCCTGGGTTTTGTTTGTCTGTGGGGTTTTTGTTGTGGCCATGATGGGTTTTGCTCTCCTGGAGTAGTCTTAGGGTGGGAGCAGGGAATGAAGGGAGAGAAGCTGCGTCTAAACCTCAGGATTATAGAGTTAGAAAGCTGCAGGCGGAATCTGTCTTGGGCTATTTGACACATCTTCACACAATGTACAGGAATACCCCACAGCAGTTAGAAAGCTGCAGGCCAGAATCAAATAATTCTGGGCTATTGTTATTCCCTGTGAGAGCATCTGACCTAATATCTGTGTGATTAAAACCCTACAACGGCCAGGTCTGGTGGTGCTCACCTTTAGTGCCAGCACCTATGAGACAGAGGCAGGTGGACTTCCATGAGTTCAAGGCCCTGGTCTACAGAGTAAATTCCAGGTCAGCCAGGGCTACATAGTGAGACTCTGTGTCAAAAACAAACACCCAATTAAAATTGTTTTTACAGTCCCTTGAGTTGTGTGTCCAGGCCTCAGGGTGAGAGGTCTGTGTGGGCCAGGAATACAGGGCAAGCAGACCCTGGAAGGACTCTCACCACATTCCCAAGCCGCAGCTCACCTACCTGGGCTTTGTTACCTTCCACCTGATCCCAGGCCCTAGACTCCGCTGACGTCTTTTCCATTTTCTTCAGGGACGTCAGATTCCAGTCATACTCAATGCTGCCAGATTCAATGGACTGGCCATCAATTTTCACCTCGTAAGAAAGATCTGGCCTTAAAATCAGAGTGTAGAGGTGGGTGAAGCCATCGACCTGCACAGAAGTCACAGTGAGGTACACTTTTATTATGTGTCCAGATGTGTACTTTAAAACAGGAACCAGGGGAGGGAGATGGCTCAGTGGGGTAAAGGCACTTGCCACCAAGCCTGGTGACCTGAGTTCAATCCATAGGACCCACATTGGTGGAAGGAGAGAAATGACTCCCACAAGTTGTCCACACACACACACACACACACACACACACACACACACACACACACGGGGAGGGGGCAGTGGGGATAAAACAGTGCTGGATGTGTTGGAGGTTGCACAGGCCTCTGCCTCTAGCATTTGGGAGGCTGAGGCAGGGAGGCCACGAGTCTCTAGCCAGCCTGGGCTATAGCATAAGGCCCCGTCTTAAAGTCCAAACCAACAAGCTGGTTAGTGGCTCACACCTCTAAGGCCAGCACTTGGGAAATAGAGGCAGGGAGATCAGGAGTTCAAGGTTATTTTCAACTACATAGCAAGCCGGCAAGTTTTTCTGTTTTGTTTTGTGCTCATTCGTGTTGAGGCCAAAGGCTGAGGTCAGGTTTCTCCCGCTATAATAGCTGCCCACCTTATTTTCAGACAGGGTCTCTTGGCAAACTGCTCTGCATATTTTTCCCACTGAGCCATCTTGCCAACCCCTCTCATTCTTTTTTTTTTTTTTAAGCAGCAAGTGGTTTTTGTTTTGTTTTCTTTTTTGAAGATTGATTTATTTTATATATATATAGTGTTCTGCTTGCACGTGTCCCTGCAGGCCAGAAGACGGCACCAGATCTCATTACAGATGCCAACCCTTCATTCTTAGATTCTTTTTGTATTAAATGTGTGTGTGTGTGTGTGTGTGTGTGTGTGTGTGTGTGTGTGTGTGTGTGTGTAGCACACCTTTAACCCCAGCAGCACTCAAGAGGCAGAGGCAGGCGATCTCTGAGTTCGAGGTCAGCCTGGTCCCTAGGACTAGTTAAAACTAGCTAGTTTTTTGGGGCTGGAGAGATGGCTCAGAGGTTAAGAGCACCGACTGCTCTTCCAGAGGTCCTGAGTTCAATTCCCAGCAACTACATGGTGGCTCACAACCATCTGTAATGAGATCTGGTGCCCTCTTCTGTATACATAATAAATAAAAAAAAAAAAAACTAGCTAGTTTTAGTGTGTGCGTGTGCGTGTGCGTGTGTGTGTGTGTGTGTGTGTGTGTGTGTGTGTGTATGTGTGTGCGCGCGCGCGCGCGCGAGGACTCATGCATACAGATGCCTGTGGAAGCTAGACGAGGACACTGGATGCCACATGATGGAGTAAGGCAGTTGTGAGACACCTGACATGGGTGGTGGGATCTGAACTCAGGTCCTCCACACTCTTGACCCCTGAGTCATCTCTCTTGCCATAGTCTTCAGCTTTAACAGGGCTGTTCACTGTTACTAGCTCCTTGCTGACATGAGGAAGTAGGCTGACATGAGGAAGTAGGCAGAGGAGTGTCCTCTGGCAGCAGGTTGCAGGAAAAAGCCCATAATATTCAGGCTGGTGAAAACTACTGTGACTTGTGGCTGGAGGACTCCCCTCAACTCACCACACCACACATGGCCCTCATGTTCTCACTTTCTTGGGAAATTTTCTCTACCTTTGAGTGGACAGAACACAAAAATGTTTTGAAAAGCATGTAGAAAACAGCCTTGTACAGCTGACTAAAGGCTGTTACTTTCCTAGGTATGATGGCACACACCTTTAATCCCAGCTCTTGGGAGGCAGAGGAAGAGAGATCTCTGTGAGTTCAAGGTCAGCCCGGTCTATACTATGAGCTCCAAGCTAATCAGGGCTATATAATGGAACCCTGCCAATAAATAAGTAAATAAATAAATAAATAAATAAATAAATAAATAAATGAATAAATAAATAGATTCATGCCCAGTGCCTGCGGAGGCCAGAAGAGGGTTTCTGATCCTTGGAATTGGAGTTACAGATGGTTGTGAGCCTCCATGTGGGAGCTGTGAGCAAATCCAGGTTCTTTGCATGAACGGCCAATGCTCTTAACTATTGAGCCATCTTTTCCAGCCCCTGTACATTTCTTTTTTCTGTGTGTATGTGTACAATGCATATGTGTGCAGAGGCACCTGTATGTGTATGTGCATGTGTATAGAGACCAGGGGCTAAGGTCATGTGTCTTCCTTGATGGCTGTCCACTTTCCACACTGAAGTAGTGTCTCTCTGTACTCAATCACTGATCCAGCTGGTCAGGTAGCCTGTTCTGACCCCATTGTTCCAACCAGCCTTATGCTAGTGTATGTCTTGAAACCAAATCAATACACTGGTGTGGTGGTGGCTCACTCCAGTAAGCCAGACACTTGGGAGATGGAAGCAGGATGATCAGGAGTTCATGGTCATCCTTGGATACACAGGGAGTTTATGACCAGCCTAGGCTGCGTGAGACCTTGTCTCAATATCGAAACAAAGACCAAAAACGCCCTCAAGGCCCAGTGTCACCCTGCCTCTGGTGATCCTAGGACTGCTCAGGAGAGTTTTATTTTAACTAAAGAGGTATGGGTGCCCCATCCAGCAGGGAACAGACAGAAGAGAAACCTCATTCCCCATTCCCTCCAGAAGGAGGAGGAAAATGCCTAGGGGTGGTGGTGGGAGGGATTTATTAGCCATCCAGCCAGGGAGGTATCTTCTGGGACAAAACTGAGCTAATAACTTCAAAGTGGCCTTTCCTTATCTTTTGATAAAATGTTCTGGGGCAGAGTACGTCCAGAGGTATTTCTGCCCATCACTTTATAGTCATTTACACACGCACTTCCAGACTTTGTCATAAGCACGCCCACAAGTGAGTCTGGCATCTTTTCTCTCTCCTCTCCCTGCCTCTCCATTTTTTTGAGACAGGGTCTCTCTATGTAGTCCTGATTGGTCTGGAACTCACTATGTAGACCAGGCTGCCTTCAAACTCAGAGAGATCTTCCTGCCTCTGCATTCCCACTTCTGGGATTAAAGGCCTATGCAAACATGCCTGGCTCTTTTTGTCTTAAAATCTGAGTGAGGGTGAATGAAAGGCCATGGGTTAAGTAGTTTGGCAGAATGAGAATGGCCACCCATAGGTTCATACATTTGAATGCTTAATCACCAGGGAGTGGAATTCTTTGAAAGGATTAGAAGGATTGGGAGGTTATGGACTCTGAGGTTTCAAAAGCCCAAGCCAGGCCCACGCCCACTGTCTCTCTCTTCCCACTACCTTGCAGATTAGGATGTAGCTCTCAGTTCCTTCTCTGGTACCACGTCTACCCATGTGCTGCCATGCTCCCACCATGCTGATCATGGACCAAACCTCTGAAACCACAGCCAGCCCCAATTAAATGCTTTCTTTTATAAGAGTTGCCTTGGTCATGGTGTCTCTTCACAGAAATAGAGAAGTGATTAAGACAATAGAGGAAATTTCAAGACAGGATGACTTGCAGGCTGTGGCCTTGCTGCTTAGAACACCCAGTCCTGTTCACATTCACCAGGCAAGAGGCACAGGGAACATCTGGGAGGCTGAAGCAGGAGGATCCTGGGGTTTGAGGCCCTTTGGGCCATGTAGTGAGATGAATGAAAGGAAAAAGAGAAGTGGGGGCTGCAGAGATGGCTCAGTGGTTAAGAGTGCACCCCACTCTCACGGAGACCAGAGCTGGGCTTCCAGCACCCATGACAGGTAGCTCCAAGGAATCCAACACCCTCTTCTGGCCTCTGTGGGTACTGCACTCACACTCTCGCTCACACATAATTACAAATAATAAACGCTTAAAAGAAATAAAAAGGGAAGGAGAGAAAGGAAGGAATAAAAAGGAGGGGAAGGGCCGGGTGTGGGCCTTTAATAGCAGCACTCGGGAGGCAGAGGCAGGAGGATCTCTGTGAGTTCAAAGCCAGCCTGGTCTACAGAGTGAGTTCTAGGACAACTAGGACTGTTGCACAGAGAAACCCTCTCTCAAAAAACCAAAAAAAGAAAAAAAAGAGGAGGGTAAGGTGGGAGATGGAGGGAGGAGGGAGGGATGAGGCGGATGGAGAGAACCGCTCGCTGTGACATTAGCTGCTCACCTTACATCTGATCGGCTTCTTGTTTGAATGATACTGATTTTTGAAATATAGGATAACATGAACTTTCTTGCTATCAAATCCACAAATATCAGGTCCTAAAAGAAAAAAAAAATTGGTGCTCTCAATTGTCTTCCAGACTGCATCAGCATACAGAAACCCTTGGCTCAGCATCCTCCCTGAACCCAGAGCAAACGCGTCTGTCCGGGGGCATCCTGACTTCACCAGAAGACACTGAAGCAAAGGCCTGGTGACCAGCGCCCTCCTGCCAAAGTCATCTCGGACCCACTGTGAATCATCACACAGAAGAAAACAAGGCCCAGCTGGGCGGTGTCCTGTGGTCACAGGGCAGGGAGGCTGCGGCCGGAAGACTGCGGCGGATTCCAGCCTGGGTGGCGTGTATCCAGCTTCTAACAAAGAGCAAAGCAGTAAGCTGGAGAGACTGCTCAGAAGGGAAGGCCCCAGGCTGAGAGAGAGAGAGCCTGCTCCTCGCCGGGGCTTCTGACCGCCACATGTGACCATGGCACGTGCATGCCTTACATAAATATGTTTTAAAGAGTATTTTGTGTGTGACTCTCTTCTCTCTCTCTCTCTCTCTCTCTCTCTCTCTCTCTCTCTCTCTCTCTCTCTCTCTGTGTGTGTGTGTGTGTGTCTGTGTGTGTGTGTGTGTGTGTGTGTGTGTGTGTGTGTGTGTATACATGTGCATGCAGGTGCCTGTGGTGACCAGAAGGAGTCAGATTCCCTGGATCTGGAGTTTCAGGTGACTATGCACCATCCTGCTCTGGTGCTGAGAACTGAGCTGAGGCCCTCCACAAGAACAGAAAGTGCTCTTAACCACTGAGCTGTCTCTCCAGCCCCCAAATATATGCTCTTTAAAATGAGAAACACTCACTTTAATGTTTGAATTTAATTCAAATAAAAATTATTTAAAAAATAAATTTTGAAAAAGCACAAAAAGAGCTAAGGCATTCTGTGCTGTTTTGTCTTTTTGCTTTTTTACAGCACTGAGAGTGGAATCCAGGGGGGCCGTGGAACCCAGGGGGGCTCTCACACGCGTCAATCAAGCACTCATCATTTGGGCTACAACACAGCCCAAAGGATTGATTTCATTGTAGTGCAAGGTGTGTGTGTACATGTGTAGTGCATACACAGGAATGTGCAGAATTCCCTGCCTGCACGCACATGCTGAGGGCAGAGGAAGACTTCAGGTTTTCTCTGTCAATTGCCATCTTCTGTCTTTGAGACAGGCCTACACTGAGCCGGAAGCTGGTCCTTCCCGCTGGACTGGCCAGCCTGAGGTGCTCTCAGGGTCTCCCTGTCTCTACCCCCCCAGTGTCGGGACTGCAGGCACACACAGCCATGTCTGGCTTTCTATGTGGGTTTTCGGGGATTTGAACTGAAATACAGTTACCCCCTGGGCCATCTCCCCAGTCTTTATTTTGTTTTCTACATTTTTGGAGGGGCTTGAGACAGGGTGTCATTGTAGCCCAGGCTGGCTTTGAACTCTGTAGCTAAAGATGACCTTGAACTCCTGATCCTCTTGCCTGTACCTCCCAAGAACTGGGATGATGCCTGCTTTGCAAGGTGCCGGGGATGGAGCCCAGAGCTGTCTGCATGCTAGGCAGACATGTTAGCACCAAGCCCAGCCCCGGCCCACACTTGCAATCTTTCAAGCTTTACCATTCTCTTAGAAGTGACCAGAAAGTCTACCATCCCTTCCCTGACAGTCTGGACTTGTTTCAGCAGCCAGAATTTGTCACTTTGGGACACATGTGTTGACTTCACCTGTCCAGTGTCCCCACTGGAACTCCAAACTTTCTCACTGCTTTGAATCTCCAGAAGCAAGGTCTTGTTACTTAGGCAGGCTGACATCATTCTCCTGCCTCCCCTCGTAGGTGCTGGGAGGCAGGGCTTACCAACATGCCCACCATTAACATCTCACTCCTAAAAACTTTATACTTTCTGTTCAGGTGTGGTGGAACACACCATAATCTCAGCACTTGGGATGCAGAGAGAGGAGGATCTCTGTGAGTTTGAGGCCAGTCTGGTCTACAGAGTGAGTTCCAGGACATCCAGAGCTGTGACACAGAGAATCCTTGTCTCAAAAAACAAACACATTTTTCCCGTGCGTGTGATGTACGTGTATGTGTGTGAATGCAGATGTGTGCCCGGCTCCATGTGGTCTCAGCACTCAAAGCTTCAGGGCTGAGGTTGTAGCTGAGGGTTAGTAGTGTGTCTACAAGGCCCTGGGTTTCACACCCAGCACAGGACCAGTGAGAGGCTCAGCAAGAAAAGGCACTGGCCATCAGTCTTGAAGGTCTGAATCCCATTCCCAGAACTCCAATGGAGGAAGGAAAGAACCCACTCCCCGGAGTTACTGGTGCTGGGGAGATGGCTCGGAGGACCCAGATTCTGTTCCCAGCACCCACAGGGCAGCTCACAACCACCTGTTAACTCCAGCTCCAGGGGAACTGACGACCTCTCCTGGTCTCTGCAGCCATCTGCACGTGCATGTCGCACACAGATCCACATAAATTTTAAGCCACGCTGAGATTCAGAGCCCTTTGGATTTTTGGTTCTTAGTCCCGGGAACATTTGGGTCAGACAGGCTCAGTCAGTTCCATCAGCAGAGCCTCGGGGACGTTGGAAGCGCGTGCCCTCCCCCGCTGCACTCACCAAACATGATGTAGTACTGAGACTTTCCGTTCATATTCTTCTGATCCAGGTCAGAGGGGAACACCTTGAGGTAGCCGCCCCCGCAGTCCATCTTCTGCTCGTGCTTCACGGTGTACTGGATTACCAGCGTCTTCCCTTTGTTGCTGAACGGCTTGAAGCTGGCAGAGATGGCGTAGAATCGGCTGTTCTGGGTTGTCTGCAGGCCTTCCAACAGAAAGTGAGCGTGATGGAGTCAGAACAACATTGCACTCAGCGCCGGGCGGCCGTGGCGCACACCTTTAATCCCAGCACTCGGGAGGCAGAGCCAGGCGGATCTCTGTGAGTTCGAGGCCAGCCTGGTCTACAGAGCGCGAACCAGGATAGGCACCAAAACTGCACAGAGAAACCTTGTCTCAAAAACAAAAACAAAAAACAAAAACAACTGCACAGAGAAAACCTGTCTGGAAAAACCAAAACAAACAAACAAATAAACAAACATTGCACTCAGCAACTTGTGGAACCTCAAATTCATGTCACTAGTGACCCCAGTAACAGAGGTTTGCATTACTCACTGTTGACAAAGCAGTCGCAGTGTGCCACAAGTACATCACTAACAAGATCTCTGCTGCCGGAAGCCTGTGCTTCACACACCCAGGTGCCTTTGTACTTAAGGAGCATCCTTTGCTTTTGCTAGGGCCAGAGAGATGGCTCAGTGGGTAAAGGCACTTGCAGTCAAGCTCGATACTTGGATTAGATCCTTGGGGACCCATGTCATGGAAAGAGGATTGGTCAACTCCCAAAAGCTGTCTTCTAATTTCCACATGCACATCATGACACTTGTGCCCCCTACACTATCACACATGCCTGGCACACGTGCACACACACGTGTGCACACACACACACACACACACACACACACAGAGTTTACAAAAATATACTCTTGCTAGGTTTTTGTTGTTTGTTTATTTATTTATTTGTTTATTTATTTGTTTATTTATTTGTTTATTTATTTATTTATTTATTTATTTATTTATTTATTTATTTATTTAGAGACAGGGTCTCACTGTGTAACCCTGGCTGTCCTGGAACTCACTATGTACAACAGGCTGGCCTCTGTCTCCTGAGTGCTTGGATTAAAGCTGTGGGCCACCATACCCAGCAGGGTCACTTTGTTGTTTTGTTTTGTTTGTTAATATTAGGGACAGATGGCACATGCTCAGCACTGGCTCTCCCTCTGGATCACATCCTCAATCCCACCACTGTTATACTTCATGTTATAAAATTACCGACTGGGGATGCAGCTCAGTTGGAAGCTCAGCTAGTGTGCTAGAAGCCTGGGGCTCCATCCCCAGTGCCATGTAAAGTGGGGGTGGTGGCACACATGGAGCACTGGGAGGAGACAGGAGGCTCAGTCTCAGCTGCGTGGCAGTTCGAGGCCAGCCTGGACCACACGAAGCCACCTCAACACAACAGGCTAGTAAGATGGCTCAGCAGGTCCAGGTGCTTGCAGCCAGACCTGAGCGGGGTCCTCAGGACCCACATGGTGGAAGGAGAGAACCAACACTCACACACTGTCCTTTGATCTCCACGTGTATGTCTTGGCAAGTACACACACACACACACACACACATACACACACATGTAAAAAGCAGGGGCTGGAGCAATGGCTGAGAGTGTGAGAGTCCTCACTGAGGTGGTGGCAGGAGGACCTGAGTTTAAGTCCCCAGTGCTTACGTTAAAAAAAAAAAAAAAAAAAAAAAAAAAAAAAGCTAGGGGGCTGGAGAGATGGCTCAGAGGTTAAGAACACGAATACTGGTTGTTCTTCCAGAGGTCCTGAGTTCAATTTCCAGCAACCACGTGGTGGCTCACAACCATCTGTAATGAGATCTGGCGCCCTCTTTGGGTCTGCAGGCATTTGTGCAGGCAGAACACTGTATACATAATAAATAAATCTAAAAAAAAAAAAAAAAAAAAAGCTAGGTGTGGCTACACATGCCTGTAACTTCATTGCCTGTGTGTGTGTGTGTGTGTGTGTGTGTGTGTTGGAGACAAGAAGATGGCTGGCACTCACTGGCCACCACCCAAATCTCCAGGTTCAGTGAGAGAGCCTGTCTTAAGGGAACAAGGTGGAGAGTGACAGAGCAGGACACCAGGTGTCCTCTCTGGTCTCTTCAGTGCCCAGACATGTGCCATACCACACACACCTCTAGACAGAATATGGAAAAGCTTAATTTTGCTCCCTTAATCTTGATAAGGCAAGAATATACACTATACAACGAAGGCTGTATAGCTACTGAAGAAAATAAAACACTACTTCCTTTTTTTTTTTTAAATGGGGTCTCATGTAGCCTAGGCTGGCCTAAAACTCCCCACTTTGCCATGTACCTTAGTTGCTGTTGCTGTGATAAACACCGTGACCAAAAGCAATTTCAGGAGGAAAGGATTTACTTCCCCTTAGAGCTCCTAGTCCACCATAATGGGAAGTCGGGGCAGGATCCTGGGGGTGGGAGCTGAAGCAGAACCATGGAGGAAGCCTGCCTACTGGCTTTCTCCCTGTGGCTTGCTCAGCCTGCTCTCTATATACCCCAGGACCACCACCCCAGGGGTGCCACTGTCCACAATGAATTGGGCCTTCCCACATCAGTCACTAATTAAGAAAATGCCTCACAGGCTCCTCTACAGGCCAATGTTATTGAGGTATTTTTTTCAATTATGGGTCCATCATCTCAGATGATCCAAGCTTGTGTCAAGTTGACAAAAGCAGCCCGCATAGCAAGAATGACCTTGTACTCGTCATCCTCCTGCCTTCACTGCCAGAGTGCTACGACAGGAGTGAGCCATAATGGCCAGGTCCAGGTGTATTGATTTCCCCTTGCTACCTGAAGGCAGTTTAGCTGGACAGGTGTGGTGTCATATCCTAGCACTCTGGGGGCTGAGACGGATGGATGGTGAATTCCAGGCCAGTCGGGGATACATATTGAGACCCTGTCTCAATCCATATCAATCAATCAATCAATCAATCAATCAATCAAACCAGGGGCTAGAGAGATGGCTCAGCAGTTAAGAGCATGGGCTGCTCTTGTAGAAGACCTGGGTTTGATTCCCAGTGCCCACATGGTGGCTCCCAACAGGCTGTAACTCCAGTTCCAGGGGATCCAATGCCCTCTTCTGACTTCTTCAGGCACCACACGGTTGGTGCACAAACATGCAGGCAAGCAAAACATTCTACACATAAGTAAAATAAATAATTTAAAATATTAAAATCCAAAATCAATGTGGCTGGTTGAAGTGGCTTGTGTCTTAGATCCCAGAACTGGGGAGGTGGAGGCAGACAGATCTCCAGGAGTTTGAAACCAGACACAGCAAGTCTAGGCCAGTCAGGGCTACATAGTGAGACTCTGTCTCAAAATAAACAGCAGAACCCAAAACCAACTAATCAGGTAACCAACCAGCCCCAAATTCCCCAAAACAAACCTGGTATTTTCTATTCTTTCTTTTGTTTTGTTTGAGACAGAGTCTCTTCAGAGACCTGGCTATCCCAGAACTCACCGTTATCCGCCTGCCTCTGCCTCCCATGTGCTGGGATCAAAGGTGGACACCTGGCTCTTTCAATTTATAAAGTTACATTTATTTTGTATGTGTGTTAGGGTGAGGGGAGTAGGTTGTCTCAGCACATGTGACAACATCTAAGCCTCAACTCCAAGATGGCTCCCCACTCTCACATGGGATGCAGATCCCCATCCCACCCCATCACCAGCAGCCAGGCAACTCCAAGGACCACTCAATCCCCCACTTCCGTGTCTAGGCACCACACTCTCTCCTGTCACCGCTCACCCATCTAAATTCCTCGCATTTTTCCATCTGTGACTGCTAAGTCTCGGTCCCCAGAGACCATGCAGGGAATCCAGATGTCCAGAGCCCCCGCCACCAGGCCTGGCCTGCTGTTCTTACTCAACAGGGTTTTAGGGGACAGAAAAATCACAACGGGCAGACAGCAGCCACATCCTCAGGCTCATTTATGCCATGCTGGCTTGTTTCACCCACTTCAGTCATAAAGCTGGGAGGGGAGTGTTTCTGCTTTTAAAATGATTTCTTCTTTCTTTTATTTATTTATTTATTTATTTATTTATTTATTTATTTATTTTTGGTTTTTCGAGACAGGGTTTCTCTGTGTAGCTTTGCGCCTTTCCTGGATCTCGCTCTGTAGACCAGGCTGGCCTCGAACTCACAAAGATCCGCCTGCCTCTGTCTCCCGAGTGCTGGGATTAAAGGCGTGCGCCACCACTGCCCGGCTCTTTTTTTTTTTTTTTTAAAGATTTATTTATTTATTATGTATACAATGTTCTGCCTGAATGTGTGCCTGCAGACCCAAAGAGGGCGCCAGATCTCATTACAGATGGTTGTGAGCCTCTATGTGGTTGCTGGGAATTGAACTCAGGACCTCAGGAAGAGCAGCCAGTGCTCTTAACTGCTGAGACATCTCTCCAGCCCTTAAAACGACTTTATGTAATAATGTTACTACTTTTTTCTTTCTCCCTCTGAGACAGGGCCTCACTACGCAGCTCTGGCTCTTCTGGAACTCACTCTACAGACCAGGCTGGTCTCAAACTCACAGAGACCCTCCTGTCTCTGCCTCTGGCTTCCTAGCTGGAGTTTCTGATGACCTCTCTTCCTGCAGCTCCCTCCTGCTGTCGTCACACCCAGTTTCTGTGGTGCTGCGGCTTTGGGCATGCTAGGCAAGACTGAGCCCCAAGCCCACTCCTCTGGTGGGTATTTTAGATCTAGTGGGTCCCCAGGCCTGTCTCAATTCTTTTACTACTTTGTAACAACCAAGGGATATGTAAATGAGCATCTGTGACAGTGTTTCATCCGTGTTACAGAAGTTTCAATAAAAACTTGCCAGCAGGGCTGGAGAGATGGCTCAGAGGTTAAGAGCACTGACTGTTCTTCCAGAGGACCTGAGTTCAATTCCCAGCACCCACATGGTGGCTCTCAACCACCTATAATGGGATCTGGTGCCCTCTTCTGGCCTGCAGACATACATGCAGGCAGAACACTGTATACATAATTAAAAAAAAAAAACAAAAAACAGCCGGGTGGTGGTGGCGCACGCCTTTAATCCCAGCACTTGGGAGGCAGAGGCAGGCGGATCTCTGTGAGTTCGAGGCCAGCCTGGGCTACCAAGAGAGTTCCAGGAAAAGGCGCAAAGCTACACAGAGAAACCCTGTCTCGAAAAACCAAAAAAAAAAAAAAAAAACAACAACCAAAAAACAAAAAAACAAATCTTCCCAGCATGCCTGTGAACCAGGCATGAGGCTGACTGAGGCGGAAGGATATGGAGTACCAGGCCAGCCTGGGCTTCCTAGAGGGAACCTGTCTCAGATAAACCAGTTTTTTTCTTCAGACAAGCTCTCATGTATACCAAAGGATGACTTTGACCTTTTAATCCTCCTGCCAATATCTCTCTATTTTTTTATTTATTTATTTATTTATTTATTTATTTATTTATTTATTTATTTATTTATTTATTGGGACAGGGTTTCTCTGTGTAGCCTTGGCTGTCCTGGAACTTGATCTGTAGACCAGGCTGCCTCAAACTCACAGAGATCCCCCTGCCTCCCGAGTGCTGGGATTAAAGGCGTGCTCCACCATCACCCAGCTAAAGTTTACATTTATTAGCCAGTTATGGTGGTGCATGCCTTTAACCTCAGCACTCAAGAGGCAGAGAGGCAGGAGCAGGCAGATCTCAGTGAGTTCCAGGGCAGCCAGGGCTACAAAGAGAAACCCTACCTCAAAAATAAATAAAATGAAAATTGCATTTTTTTATTTTGTGGCGTAGGGACATGTGTCAAGGTTAAAGGTTAACTTGGCCTAGATTCCCCCCCCCCCCGCCCCCCGTGGGTTCTGGGGATCAAACTCAGATCATCAAGCTTGGCCACAGGCTCCTTTACCTGCTGACCCATCTTGCTGCCCCACTTTCATTTCGGTTGTCCCTCTTTTTGTTTTGTGACAAGATCTGACTGTATCTTAGGCTGGCCCAGAACTCACTATAGCCAGGCTGGTCTTGAACTTGTGATATTGCTCACAGGTGTGTGCCAATCTAATCTAACAGGCCTTGTTCTAATCTCCATGAAGTGAGTTGATCTTGGGCAATGACTGAAAAAATGCCCGACAGTCGTTCTTATTGGTCCAGTTGTTGTCATTCCAGGACTCGGGAAGACTCCTGAGCACCTTGGCTGTTCTTCCAGCGCTTGGTACACAGCGCCCCCCAAACACACATAGGACACATAAAAAGTGACCAGTACTTGAGAGGCTGAGCCAGGAGGTCTGCTGGGAGTTAGGACCATCTTGGGCTACATGAGACGGTCTCAAAAACTAAAACCAAAATATCCCCACCCAATCTTAAACTAATGGAAACCTAAATAAGGCATGGCAGAGCCTGCATGTGCTTAGTGCCCTGGCTTGAGCGGTAGGTGCGCTGTCAGGGTGCCGTGTGGCTTTCTAAGTCCACTCTGTTTGCTCCGGATTCTACACTAACCTTTGTCTTTCTCTTTATGCCCATAGAACTTCCCCGACGAGACTCTGAAGAGGCCGAACTGGGAGTCATTGGTGGACTGCACCCAGCGGTTCCTCCAGCGCTCTGTGGGGAGACAGGAGGGTTAGCGCTGCTAAGTGCTCGGGATCAGGAGCACGGGCGGAGGACAAGGCCGCCAGCCACCACGGCCATCGCCTTCACCTCCGTCTAGAAACTCCTCCTGGAAGTACACAGTGGCCAGTGCCACGCGCAGCACGCAGATGGCCCAGAGCGACACGCGAGCCCGGGCCATGGCTGCGCGCGCGACTCCCGCTCTTCTGCTTTCAGGCGTCTGCCCTGCCTGCCAGGCGCGACCCAGAAACTACAACTCCCGTCATGCCTCGCGATTGTGACCTGAGGACCCCCCCTGAGTGGGCGCGCTGGAACTACCGCTCCCGTGACGCCTCGCGATTGTGACTTGAGGCGCTCATTGGTGGGCGCAGCGCGGTGTCCGACGGGAGATGTAGTCTCCTGTGGCACTGGCGCGGTCTCCTGGGGCAACGGCACCCCGGGGCCTGTGCTTTGCGGCTGAAGCCAGGTGCTGTCGTATGTCAATGCGGGAAGAGGCCAGCGCAACTACTCAGGTGACCTAACAGTGAGCAGCTGGGTTCGCGGGGGACTGAGGGGAAAGAGGCGCCTTTCCCGCGCCTCAGTTTCCAAAACGGGTTTGGAGGGTGCCGGAGCTGATCCCGTAGGGCTTGCTCATAAAGGCGAGGAAACTGAGTGGCGGCAGTGTGTAATGTTTAGTTCCTTTACTTTGTGTGTTTTGTTAGTCGTTTTAGACCGCATCTCTGGTAGCCCAGGCTGGCCTGGACCTCTCTGTGTTGTCGAGGCTGGCTCCTCCTCTTTCTGCAGCACTTTCGAAGTGCTAAGATTGCGGTCATGCACCCCTGCGCTCATGAATATATAAAACTTTTTAAAAAGTATATACAATAAAAGTTTTTACACTTATTTGTTTGGTCAGAGGACAAATTGCAGGAATCAGTTCTCCCCTTCCACCATGTGGATTCTCCGAATAAACTCAGGTTGTTGTGGGCAAGGGCTGAGGCCTTCCCTCCCTGTTTTACAAGTTGAGTAATAGGCTACCTCTGCATTCCCTGCTCCCGTTCACATGGTAGTTCGTGGGCATCTGGGTTGTTTCCCAGTTTTGTGTTTTGTGAATGATCTATGAACATGTGCATACATTTCCATTTCGCTTGGACCCCTTTGGAGTGGCTTACGTAGTAACTCCAGGTTTATTGCCCAGCATCTTTTTCTTCCTTCCTTCCTTCCTTCCTTCCTTTCTTTTTTTCTTTCTTTCTTTCTTTCTTTCTTTCTTTCTTTCTTTCTTTCTTTCTTTCTTTCTTTCTTCCTTCCTTCCTTCCTTCCTTCCTTCCTTCCTTCCTTCCTTTCTTTCTTTCTTTCTTTCTTTCTTTCTTTCTTTCTTTCTTTCCTTTATTATTGTGTGTGGAGACCAACCGTGTTCATAGTCTAGCAGGCAGTGTGATTTTCTGCCACATGGAAGCTTTGGAATGCAGGAGAGGTACATATGGGAATCTCATAAGCAACCAACCGTGCTGGGCCAGTGAGATGGCACATTGGAAAGGTGCGAGCTTAGTTCCAGGAACACACATGGTAGAGGGGAGAACCAAATGTTCTGTTGTCTTCTGACCTCCATAGGTGCGAACACACACACACACACACACACACACACACACACACACTAAAATGCAATCAAATGTTAAAAAATAAAAGAAAGAGGAGCTGGAGAGATGGCTCCGTGGTGTGGTTAAGAGCCCCGGTTGCTCTTGTAGAGGACCTGGGTTCAATTCCGAGCACCCACATGGCGGCTCACAACAGTCTATAACTCCAGAGATCTGACACCGCTTCTAACCTCTGAGGGCTCCTGCATGAGTGAGGTGTACAAACACACACTCAAGCATGCACACATCCACATGATTTTTTTGTTGTTGTTGTTGGTTTTTTTGGCTTTTTTGAGACACGGTCTCCTTACATAGCCCTGGCTGGCTGGACAAACCTTTGCTGGCTGGCCAAGAGGGAAAGGTAGCAGGTTTCTGAAGAAGAAAGAGCCGCCCACTGGAGCTAGTTATTCCCCGGGACCAGCGATGGGGAAAGAGAAGCGAGTTCTACAGCCCAGGCTGGCCTTGAACCCATAGAGTGTGTGGCATCACAGGTGACTGAAAGAAAGGCTTTTAGCCAAATAGTGGTGGTGCACGCCTTGAATCTCAACACACGGGAGGCAGAGGCAGGAGGATCTCTGAGTTGGAGATCAGCCTGGTCTACAGAGTGAGTTCCAGGACAGCCAGGGCTACACAGAGAAACCTTGTCTTGAGAAAGCAGAACGGGAAAAAAAAAAAAAAAAAAAGAAAGAAAGAAAAACGAAACAAAAAATAAATAAAATAAATACTTAAAAAAAAAAAACTAAAAACATAATTCTTGGTTTTCCTAGAATGTCTTCCACAAGAAGGCCCCTTGGCCCTCCCCGGGGTGTTTTTGACTTCAATGATATGTTCTTGGAGGACTCAAGGATGGAAGAGATAAGGAACATACAAGCCCGAAGTCTTGGCCAAGTAACGCCCGGGCAGAACAGAATCCTAAAGAGAAACCAAAGGATGGATGAGAAATACTTGATGCCCAAGGAGGAGGCCATGCCAGGGAAGGGGTCAAGGTTGGGCTTGAGGCCCCCCACCGTCTCCTCCAAGACCAGAGCCCATGAGGCCCTTAGGAAGCTGGCCCAGATTGAAACCAAGATCCAGAGTCGGAAGCAGGCGCCTGCGGCTTTGTCTGACACGGAGTCTGACTCGAAGGCCAGCGAGAGGCGTCTCCCGAAGGACACAGATACAGCGCCTGATCTTTCTTCTCAACATCCACACAGAACTTTCCAGAAACAAGCCTGTAAAGCGCCCCCAGCAAAGAGCGATGGGCACAGTGGGACAGGTAGCAGGTTTCTGAAGAAGAAGAAGGAGCCGCCCACTGAAGCTAGGTCCCCGGTGCCCGCAGTGGAGACAGGGAAGCGCGTCCCACCACCCAGACAGAGAGAACCTGCTGGAAAACGCGATGCTCCCGACAGTGACGAAGAGGAAATGAAAGTGTTGCTCGCAAGCCTGATGGACTCTTCTAGAGAGAAAGAAACACACAGGAATCGGCAGTTCACTAGCACCAAAGTCAGCAGGAGCGATCATGGAAAACTGTCTTCGGTAAGGTTTTCTTTTGTTGGTTTTAGAGTTTTAGATTTTTTTGTGACTCTGGGGACGGAACCCAGGGCTACCTCAGAGACCCCTCCTTGGTGAATGTATGTGCGTCCATATGTGTGTGTGACGCCCTGCGTGTGCCCAGGTGCCTGCCGAGCTGGAGAGGGCTGTGATTCCCTGGAAGCAGAGTTAGAGAGGGTTGTGAGGCACGTGATGTGGGTGCTGAGAACCCAACTCAGGTCCGCTTCAAGAAAGGGCAGCAGGTGCTTTGTCCTGGTTGGTTTTGGTTGTCAGCTTGACACAACCAGAAGCCTCCTGGGAAGAGGGAAGTCCAGTCAAAGGATCGCCCGCATCAGATGAGCCTGCCGCCCTGTTTGTAAGAACTGTCTTGATTGTTTATTGATGTGGAGGGCTCAGCCCGCTGTGAACTGGTGGTGCCTGAGTGGCCTTGGGTTGTATGAGAAAGCTGCCTGAGTATTAGCCAATGGGAGCAAGCTATTGTGTGGTACCATTGCCATGGAGATGTGTAGACATCTCACCCCAGATAGGGAACCAGTGACAAACCAAAGTACAAACAGCACTTAAGTCCATCTTGGGGAACGAATACATTCACTGGGGACACTTACAGGAGCAGAGGTGACTGGAAGACAGTGATGACCAGAGCCCACCCCAGTGTGAGCGACAGCTCATGGTCGTAAATACAGATGCCGGGTGGCACTTTGGCCATTTGCGCACATCATTTACCAAAGCCACAGCTCTAGATTTCCCCAAGCCTGACTCCCCTGGCCCTGGGTTTATGTAAGTTCAAAATAGCAGTTGTGAGGGTCCCCTGGGGAGGGGGGCCTTAAGTCCAGTCAGGAAGTTGTTCCTGCCTCTGACTCGGCAGCTGACAGGCCTTGCCCTGCACTGCCGTCCTAAGCACGCTGGACCTCGGGCCGTGCCCCGCCAGCGCTGAGTACTGCCTTCTGCACTGCAAGGGTGAGCCAACATGGAGGGGCAGCTTTTTTGGTTTTTGGTTTTTTGACAGGGTCTGTATGTAGCCCTGGATGTCCTGCAATTAGCAATGGAGACCAGGCTGGCCTCAAACTCTAAGAGATCCACCTTCCTCTGCCCTCTGAGCACTGGGATTACAGGCGTGCATCTGGGCAGGCACACTTCTGGCTCGGTCCTAGCCTTACTTTTCCAAGTCCTGCAACCAAAGCATGTGACATCTTCAGCAGTACATCTCCACTCCAGGCCTTCAGTGTCACCAGCAGCTATGACTGCTGTGTTAAGGGCCTTCCTAAGGGGTCACCTGCCCCAGCACTGGGAATTTTCACAAACTTATTGCTCTCACAAGGCCTTGTTCACTCTGTTGCATACGCAGGCTCCGGCTGTCACAGAGTGTTTTCTCGGTCACCTTGTGGGTGTCAGACGTGACGTGCTGAAGCACTTTGGGAGTCCCCGGCATCTGCTCTGAGCAAGTGTCAGGTGACTGAAGATGCTTTTCACTCAGGGAGACACCGGAGCAGCTCAGCTTGGGAAGGTTCTAGCCACCGCTCTCTTACCGGCTGGCTCCTCCGGGACTCTTTCATAAGGCCTCCATCTGTTTTGCTCACCCCCAGTGAGCTGGGTGGGAATGCCTCTAGCTGGGACCAACGGGGTGCAGTTGACCACCTCCCTGGCTGTACCTGCACTGGCCTCCTAGGCTGGGTGAAGAATACGCACCTAGGAGAGAAACTCGGAACCTGAGATCCTCCTGCCTCAGCCATGCCTAACCCCATCGTCATCTAAATGTGCACCTGTGTGTGAAACACATGTGCAGATGTGTGGAAGCCAAAGGTCAATCTTGGCTGCCCTTCCTCAGCCACTGTCCATCTTCCTTTTGAGATAAGGTCTCATTGGCCTGGGGCTCACCACTGAGCCCAGGCTAGCAGGCCAGTGAGCCCCAGGGATCCGTCGGTGTGAGCCTTCCCAGCACTAGAATGAAAAATGAGCACCTCCATACCACATTTCAGGGGTCAAATTCATGTCTTTGTGCTCACATGGCAGATACTTTACTTAGTCACTGTCCCTTAGAGTAGTTTTTTTTTTCTTTAACATTTATGTATTTGTTAGCTGGGCGGTGGTGGCACACGCCTTTAATCCTAGCACTCGGGAGGCAGAGGCAGGCGGATCTCTGTGAGTTCGAGGCCAGCCTGGGCTACCAAGTGAGTCCCAGGAAAGGCGCAAAGCTACACAGAGAAACCCTGTCTCGAAAAACAAACAAACAAACAAAAAAAATTTATGTATTTGCAAGAGAGAGAGAGAGAGAGAGATAGTCTGTGTGCATGCACACCCGCTTGTGTGTACATGGAGCTGAGAGGACAACTTGCCAAGGTCAGTTCACTTCCCTCCACCACAGGGCTCGGTCCCAGGGATTGAACTCAAACCCTCAGACTCAGCAGCAAGAGCCTTTGCTCCCTGAATGAACCATCTTGCTGGCCGAGTCACCCACCCATCAGTGGCTCCATGGGATGGGAAGAGTTTGTGTTGCTTAAGTTGGTAACTTCAGTCTTTTCACAAAAGTAGGATCGGACTCCAGCTCAGCCAGAGGTCCTGTCTCTGCCCAGTGTGGACCGTTCCAGCCCAAAGCCTTCTCGTCCCTCTCATTGGCTAGTCTCCCCATGGACTCTCAATGCTGGAGACACAGCCTCCCTCACGTCCTCGCCTTCCATCACAAATGACCTTTCAAAATCAGCATCTTCAAAGATGGGGTGCATCAAGCTGGCTTCCTGCCCTAGCAGGAGTGAGGTGGGGGCTTCAGAGGAGCCAGTCTCAGAAGCTACTGATGACAGTCTCCATGGTAACCCATCACTCTGGGGGGAAGGGTGAGGCTACCTTAAGTGTACCCAGTCTGCAGTTCCAGGGCACTGCTGTGGGCAGTGGGTGGGTGGGTGGCAAATCCCATCACACGGGCAGCAGGCCTGGGTGAACTGCCAGTCAGTTGAAAGTCTTCCTCTCAGTGCTACTGGAGCAGCCTGTGGAGACCAAGGCTGGCACGACACACATTCCTTGTTTGAGGGAGATGATAGCTTGCCTGTGTGCCTCCTTTGTCTTCCTCAGACCTCTCCCACTGAGTGTTGAGAAGACAGGCATGTGCCACAGCCCTAGACCTGAGTCTGTTCTTTTCATATAGCCAAGCCTTGGTCAGAGAAAGGAAACCACACTCAAAGCTGTGGGTGGTGCTGAGGGTGGTAGCTAAGAGCACTGAAGTTATAGGTGTTGTTGAGCGTGGTGGTCCCCCATCTGTCATCCTAGCATGGGACGGGGAGGTAGGTCGAGGCAGGAGGACCAGGGCTTCATGGTCATCCTCAGGTGCCTACTGAGTGTGATGTCCACGTGGGTTATATGTGACTGCACTGGCCTCCTAGGCTGGGTGAAGAATATGCACCCAGGATCTGAGTGTTGAGATCCACGCCCTGGGTTATTTATTTAATCAGTTAATTTAGCAGTGCTGTACCTCTGAGCTACATCCCAGGCTGGATAATTCAGAGAACAGAGGCTGACCTGGAAGGGGGTTCTAGATCTCTGTAGACTGCATGGTGGGGGTGTCTTGCTGCTTTGTTGTTGGGTGGGATGAGGAAGGGCAGGAGATGGTTCTGCTGGGGGGCCTTGAGGGGCAGAACTGACATTTTAATAGATGGCCGTGTTCTTCACATCACGGCACTAACTGGGTAGTTTTGTTCTTTGACATTCTTATACCCGCGTGCAGTGCATTCTGGGACTGTATCCCTTACTCATCAATCCCTCTCACAGATTCATGACTTTGGGTTTGGGGTTTTTTGTTGCTTTTGGTTTTTTGAGACAGGGTCTCTCAACATAGCCTAGCTGTCCTAGAACTCACTATGTAGACCAGGCTGGCCTAGAACTCACAGAGATCTGCCTGCCTCAGTTTGCTGAGTGCTGGGATTAAAGGCGTGTGCCATCATACCTGGCTTCTTTTTCTTTCTTTAAAAGATTTACTTATTTATGCATTTTATGTATATGGGTGCATTGTCTGCATGTACGTTTGTATACCAGATCCCATTATAGATGGTTGTGAGCCACCATGTGGTTGCTGGGAATTGAACTCACTTCCTCTGGAAGAGCAGCCAGTACTCTTAACCACTGAGCATCTCTCCAGACCCTGGCTTCTTTTTCTTTATCGTGTGATATGTGAGTAGAGCCCATGTCTATAGTGCCCATGGGGAGTTAAGGACAACTAGCAAGTTGGCTCTCTCCTTCCACCATATGGGTCCCGGGGATTGAACTCAGGTCGTCAGGCTTTGCTGCAAGAGGCCTTCACCCACCGGGCCCTCTCACCCACAGTACACTTATTTTTTAATTACAGACTTTAGAATTAATATTTTGTCCATTGATGATCTGGTTCTGGCTGATGGAGAGAAATCAGATGTGGAACAGAAAGTAAGTATAATGGAGTCATTTTATTTATTTATTTTTTTAATTTTATTTTATTTATTTATTTCTTTTAAAAGATTTATTTATTACATATACAGTGTTCTGCCTGCATGTATCCCTGCAGGCCAGAGGAGGGCACCAGATGTCATTACAGATGGTTGTGAGCCACCATGTGGTTGCTGGGAATTGAACTTGGGACCTCTGGAAGAGCAGTCAGTGCTCTTAACCCCTGAGCCATCTCTCCAGCCCGAGTCATTTTATTGTATTAATTTACTTTTTTAAAATTAAAGACAGGATCTCAGTATGCAGTTCTGATCAGCCCAGAGCTCCCTCTATCAACTGGACTGGCTGCAAACTCACAGAGATCCTCCTGCCTCTGCCTCCCCAGTGCTGGAGTTAAGGCAGTATGCCCCACACATTTACTCATTTGTGCGTGTGTGCGCGCGTGCGTGTGTGCGCGCGCGCGCGCGCGCTCTCTCTCTCTCGCAAGCACTTGTACACCACAGCCCACACAGGGGGCTGAGGATAAAGTTGTTCCTCTCCCTTCACCCTGTGAGTCCTGGGGACAAAACACAGACTTCTAGGGGCATCTCTCACCTGAGCTATGGAAACAGCCCTTGTTGACTTTATTTTGCAGTTTTGGGGACAGAGCCAGGGTGTGGTCTGTGCTGGGCAAATGATCCTGCCTCTGCGCCACACCGGTGCCCCATGAGACATTTAAAGTATATCAGTGTGCAGCTGGAATGTTCTGTGTAGGCGGCGGGGCTCAGCCACAGCAGTCCTGTCCTGTGATGCTGGCAACAGTTAGGGACCTGTTGCTTGAGTTTGGGACAAGAGCATCTGTAGGGGTCGAGGCCAGGGAGACTGGTCAGTGTCTTGCAGGAGTCACCAATCCAAAGAATGGTCTGACTCTCTTGTCAAGAGTTCCACAGTTTAGCCAGTGGGTGGCGGTGGCACATGCCTTTAATCCCAGCACTCAGCAGATCTCTGAGTTTGAGGCCAGCCTGGTCTACATGGTGAGTTCCAGGACAAGCCAGGGCTACACAGAGAAATCTTGTCTTAAAAAAAAAAAAAAAAAAAAAAAGCCGGGCGGTGGTCACACATGCCTTGAATCCCAGCACTTGGGAGGCAGAGCCGGGTGGATCTCTGTGAGTTCGAGGCCAGCCTGGTCTACAAAGTGAGTTCCAGGAAAGGCGCAAAGCTACATAGAGAAACCCTGTCTTGAAAAACCAAAAAAAAACCCAAAAAAAAAAAAAAAAAAAAAAAGAAAGAAAGAGAGAAGGAGACACAAAGTCCTGAAGGGACCCCATGGGTTGGCAAGACTCTTAGCAGGTTTTGGTGCTTGCCTCCAAGCCTGAGTTCATTCTATAGAACTATAGTTCCCACTGACTCCTACCTCTGTCCTCAACGGTTACACATGCTTACATGCACACACACTAAATAACATGCATGCTCTCAAATGTGCACACACAGACTAACGTGTACTCACTTGTATGTACATACTATATTATACATGTGTGCTCACATTTGCACACACTAACACATTCACTCGTATATATACACACACACACACACACACTAAATAAATGTAATATTAATATTTGTAAACAAATTGATCAAGCCAGCAACTTGGGAGGCAGAGGCAGGAGGATCTCTGTGAGTTTGAGGCTAGACTGGTCTACACAGTAAATTCCAAAATAGCTAGGGCTACAAAGAGAGACACTTTTTCAAAAAACAAAAAAGAAATGATCAGAACCTTTTTTTTTCCCCCTGAAACATGGTCTTACTATGTAACCCTTTCTGTCCTGGAACTCGCTCTGTAGACCAGGCTGGCCTCAGACTCACAGAGATCCACCTGCCTCTGCCTCCTGATTGCTGGGATTAAAGGTGTGTACCACCACTGCCTTAAATGGGTATTTTTTTTTTCTTTTTAGTATTTTTGGGATTTTTTAAAATTAGTTTATTTTTTAAATTATACTCATGATATTCATTAATTACACTCATGATATTAATTACATATGTGGTATTCATTGATTACATTCGCAGTATTCATTCAATAATTATATTTATAGTATTAATTACATTAATTGTATTGATTTATTACATTCATGATATTATGTCCTGATACTACTGTCCATTTGTGGGGTTTTTCCATCATACAAAACAGAGATTCTGTACTTAGGAAATCATTGTTCTATTTTTGCAGGAGAAATAATACACAGATAGCTTGAACATAAAAAACATGTTATAATTTAAAAGTCCAGGGTTATTTTAAACAGTAAAATATTTTCTCTGTAAAAAATAGTATAAATGATAACATTTCCCAATAAGCCCTTTTAAGCCAAATGATAGCTGATTAAATGGGTATTTTTATTTTACTTTTTTTTTTTGGTTTTTCGAGACAGGGTTTCTCTGTGCAGCTTTGCGCCTTTCCTGGGACTCACTTGGTAGCTCAGGCTGGCCTTGAACTCACAGAGATCCACCTGCCTTTGCCTCCCGAGTGCTGGGATTAAAGGCGTGCGCCACCACCGCCCGGCTTATTTTACTTTTTAATTATGTGTTTCTGGAAGTACATGCATGTGGGTGCAGTGCCCACACAGGCCAGAAGAGGGCAGGAGATCCCCTGGGAATTGAACTCGGGACCTCTGGAAGAGCAGCCAGTGCTCTTAATCACTGAGTCTTTTCTCCAGTCCCCGCCCCCTTTTTTTTAGTGTGTGTGTGTGTGTGTGTGTGTGTGTACCCATGCACATGTGTGAGTCAAGACCAAGGACAACTTGTGGGAGTCTGCTCTTCACCCTCATGTGGTCCAAGGAATCTCACTCAGGTTGTCAGGCTTGGCATGGACTGCCTTTTCCTGCTCAGCCATCTTTCCAGCCCACAGAGAAATATTTTTAATTCTTTTCTTTCGGGAGGTCAGGAGGACAGGGTCTCACTCTGTAGCCTAGCATGACCTTAGACTAGGCAGTCCTCCTGCTTCTGTGTTCCAAGTGATCAAATTACAAGCACGATATACCACGGCTGATTTTTATTTTTACTTTTGGTTTTCTGACATGACAGGATCTCATGTAGCCCAGGCTGGCCTCCAACTCACTATGTAGCTAAGGCAGGTCTTGAACTCCTGATCCTTCTGCCCCTGCCTCCAAGTGCTGGAATAAAAGGTGTGGATTACTTTGAGTTTCTGAGAGAGGGTCTTGCTATATAGCCCAGGCTAGCCTAGAATTTGCAGTCCCCTCCTGAGTGCTGGGTCACAGATGTATGCTGCTCTGCCTGGCTGAAGGGGCATTATTTCAGCTTTCTAAAATCCCCTCTGGCTCTGCTGCCATTGCTCTTCTTAGGAGGAAGGTTCTGGAAGGGAAGGGATGTCAGGCAGAAGCTCTCCACCCACGTCACCCACTCCACTGGAAGAACAGAGGGCTACCCAGCACGAGAGCTCTGCGTTTCAGGGCACAGGCACCGTGGTTGCAGATGAAGAGGGCGTCAGCACTGAGGTCTCGGAGCACCTGGCCGACAGCTCCACTGAAGCTGTCCCGTCTCACAGTGTGTCCAGCGTGCCGTCCGTGGGGACCCCCACTGCACTCACGGCCAGCCCGGCTTACTCTGAGGATTTTGAGCAGTCCTCTGGTCTCTTGGCCTCAGAGGCATCACTGGACAGGACACAGGACACTTTTTCGCAGTTTTCTTCCAGTAGACGGACAGATCTTCTTCCCAGACAATCCCTATCAAGGACAAAGTGGGGCGAAGGTGTGACCAGAGTCGTGAAGGAGACAGCTGTGCAGACTCTTGATCCTGCCTTTGCCTACCAGTGGAGCAAGGGTGAGCAAGGGCCTGTGGGAACCTGGGCTCCTATCGGGGACTATGGGGGTCCAGCCCTCACTAGTCCCCTCCCAGGGTCCGGGAAGAATCTACAACCAGCTGATAAGTAATCTTTGA
Organism: Peromyscus eremicus; assembly: GCF_949786415.1. Lineage (NCBI taxonomy): Eukaryota > Metazoa > Chordata > Mammalia > Rodentia > Cricetidae > Peromyscus > Peromyscus eremicus. The sequence goes on from NC_081433.1 coordinate 58,338,389, forward strand.
AGAAAGGAAATGAATCTATGTACACAAAACTCCTTAGCTCATACACTTTATTATTCTGTCAGTTCTCTCTACAAACTTATACTCTGCTCTCATTTTTAGCTCCTTTCTTACCCAATTTCTCTTTACATATCTGTTGTCCCCTCTAGGTTCTATCTTAATTTCTTCATCTTAGTTCTGCCCCTTCCAGGTTCTCATCTATCTAGTTCTTTCCCCTATCAGCTCCTCTCCCATCTCCTTCTCTCTCATCTGGCTCTTCCTCATCTCGTTCTTCCCCATCTGGTTCTTCCTCATCTTCCATCCCGTTCCTCTAGTCCTCTCTTCTAGCCCTTCAATCTAGTTCTTCCCCATCTCAGTTTGTTCCTCTCAAGTTCTTACTCATCTAGTTCTTCCATTCTCTTTTCTCTTCTCCGTCCTCCAGTGCCCTGGAAGTCCTGGTAAGAAGGGAGGGTCTGAGCTAAATTGTATAAAGCTTAACGTCCACCTCTCCTAGGCATTGTCCCCTTGTGGAATTTACTTTAAGTCAGGTTACTAGCATGTGAACTGTTATTACTGCTAGTCCTTGAAAGTGGCCAGGGGAGATATCTGATTCCAGAGAAAGCCTTTCCTGAGGCTGTTCTCCAAATACCTGGAATGTGTATGTCCAGAGAGTGATCAGTCCACACTGTTAGCCCTTCTTGGGGAAAAGTCAACTGGGAAAACTATGAAGGCACACATGATTTTCATAACAGAAGACAGCTGATATATAACAAGCCAAATAACACCAAAAACTCCTTGGACTTTGGCTTCCTCTGGAGGAATTCCCTGATCCCTCCAGGTAGTGACTTTGCCATAACCAGCTGAGTTCTTATGATGTATTCCTGCAGCCCACAGCAGGCTCTTGTCATTAACCAGCTTTGGGGGGGATCTTGGTGAAAAGTTTCCATACCCTGATATTAAGCCTCTCTGCAAATGCAGTAAATCTAATCAGACCGAATCAAACCAAATTAAGGAAAAGTCCAGGTTTAATGAGTGAAATGCTCCCGGATGATTTTGCAGTCCCCAAAGAGGAGACGGGGAGAAGAGACCGATTCTAGGGGGCAGTTTAAATATCCTGTAGGAGTGGTCTTGAGCATCTCTTGGGGAGGAGCTGCCGTTTGGTGGGTTTTCTGAGATGAGGCAGGGTTTGGAGAGAGAGATGGGGAAGGGAATGCTGAGGTATCTTCCACCTCAGCACTTGGCACCCTGTTTCTTCTTCCCAGGACAAAGGAGTGGCAGCTAGGGTGTTTCTGGTAGCCTCCCAGCTCTGAAACGTATTTCAGAAGTAAGACGAAGGCCTATTCAGACCAGGGGAAGACAGTTAAGTCTGTGGACATTCAGGATGCCACCACTGGGGCAGATTGCTCCTGGTGCCCAGAAGCCTGCTCTGGGGGAGGGGACAGAGGATACCACCCCACCAGCCTGTCTGCAACCCCCTGCACCCAGGTCCTTACCAGGTGCGATCCAGACTGCACAGTTTCCAAGGTCACGTGTCTGACCTTAGTGGCCAGTGTATTCTGAAAGCAGCTCCTATCATCATGCCCACTGGGACTTCCAGATGTTTCTCTCCTTCCCAGCTGTGGTCTCAGGCTCCTCCGTTCTTTCCTGACATTGCTCTAGACCCTTTTCCTAGTCAGCTGCAGGCAGGGTGGCTGTGCTCCTTCCCCTCCGCTGAAGAGGGGCGCACTTCTCACTTGATGGTTTTGAATTTGGAGCCACACTGTATATTAGCCTTGCTTGACCTTGTTGTGGTTGGGGGTCTTCACCTGTTCTTCAGAGAGGAAGGAGCCTCGGTGGCCAGTTGAGGCCACTGGAAGGTGCTAAGCCTCTTCCTTGCTCTGACACAAACACAAACACACACACACACACACACACACACACACACACACACACAAACACGCACAGACACACACACACACATAGGAAAAGTGGACAAAAACAACACAAAACTGTGTACATGTGGTCCTCAATGCTAAGGGGATGAGGCAGGAGGATTTCTGGAGCCCAGAAGCTCAAAGCAAACCCAGGTACTATGGCTTCCAGACCGTTTCCAACCAACCAGTAAGCAGTCCAGAGGAGACAGACGGGCGCCTGCAGCTGGGTTCATTGTCATCCTAGAGCCCTTGTACCACACTCAACAGCTTGTCTTTCTCTTTGTCTTGGGCCAGCTGGCGGTATGGCGGCCATCGGCCCCACCCTCGGAGGCGCCTACGTGGACCCAGCACCCATCGCCAGTCACATTGTCAGTGCGGACGCTATAGAAGGTAACGGACAGCTGGGGCCTCACCCCTTCCCTGCAGTGCCCAGCCATTCCTGAGGCACAGGGCAGTGCTCTCTAGAGTTGCCTATGACTGAGGAGGAGTCCCTGGGAGGGGTGTTGTCAGCAGCCTGAGGGTGGCTGGGACCTTTCCGTCTCTGGTAAAGGGACACCTAGGTTTAACCAAACCCAGGAGTCCAGAAGTAATTCACAGGGACTGGTGGTCAGCTCATCAGGGAAGCCTTGAGTCCATCCCGGCCCTGCCACTACTTTGGCAATACTAAGCCTGTAATCAAAGCTACTTGGGCAGCTGAGGCAGGAGGATCATTTGAATGGAGTTTATTGAAACCCCATCTCTTAAAAACAAACAAACAAACAAAAAACCATCCAAAGAACATTTTGTCTTCGAGGGTGGAACGGGGGTAGGGGGTGGAGGGGTAGGGTTTTAGCACATAGCCCAGGCTGGTTTGGAGCGCGACTCTAGCGCCTCATACTCCTGCTTGGATGACAGACATGTGACACCATGCCCAGCTAAAGAGAAGATTTTTCTTGACCTTTAGTGGAGCTAACGTGTGGTTGTTGTGTGTGTGCTGTGAGGGGCAGATTGGTCAGAAAGCAGCAGGTCTGCCGGAGTCTGGACCCCACGGGGAGGGAGGTGTGGGCTGCACAGGTGGCATCTGCAGGATCCACGTGGCACTGGAGAGCCACTGAGTGACATGGGGTGGTACAGCCCTGACAGCCTACAGCCCTGCGGTGCTGGCGCTGAATGACATGCTGAAGCAGCAGCTGAGCCTGACACAGCAGTTCATCGAGGCCAGTCGCCATCTGCACGTGTCCCTCCTGCAGTCCCTGGACGGGGACTCATTTCACTACCACACCCTGGAGGAAACCAAAGAGGTAACTGTGCGGGGAGTCATGTCAGAGATGACCCGAGGCTAGCGACTGGCCTGGGGGTGCCTGTACTCCCAGGCTGGGGCCCCACAGACACCTCACTCTGGACACCATGTCAGCGACGGGTCCTGTGCCCTTCCAGACCAGACAGGCTGCAGCTGCTTGTCTCTTGGGCTAATCAGGAGAGCACCCTCCCCACTCAGCTTCTTTCTTCCCTTTCTTATTTTAATGGAGACGGTTTCTCTGTGAGCCCTGGCTGTCCTGGAATTCACTCTGTAGACCACCTGCCTCTGCCACCACCACCACTCAGCTGACCCTATTTTTAAGCATGTAAATTGCTGCATATACGTATGAATGTATGTATACCACGTGTGCCTGGTGCCTGAGGATCTCAGAAGGACATCAAATCCCCTGGAACTAGAATTACAGGCAGTTGTGAGCCGCCATTTGGGTGTTGGGAACCAAACCCAGGTCCTTTGCAAAGAGAAGCCAGTGCTCTCAGCCCCCGAGCCATCCGTTTTTTTATTTTTTGATATACAGTCTCACTCTTGTAGCCTAGGCTGGCCTCAGACAAATGGCAAGCCTCCTGCCGCAGCCTCCCTCCAAAGTGCTGAGGGCAGCATACCCACCGTACGTACCCAGCTCGTTTTGTTCAAAGGACAGCTGACGGGAGTCGAGTCTCCTTCCATCCAGTCCTGGGGTTGAGGGCAGATTATCAGGCTTAGCAGCAGGTACTTTGACCCCACTTAGCCACCTTGCAGGTTCCACATACTTTTTGATGGGTCTTGCTTCATAGCCCAGGCTGACCCAGAACTTTACATTCCCTGGTCTCAGCCCCCTAAATGCTAGGATCACAGGTGGGCCAGCACCACACCAGTTCACAATGAGATGTTTGATACAGCATCTCAGCTTCTCGACCCAGCCTGACCATGTCACCCAGAACCCAGTGTGGCTCTTCACTCCAGGACATGTGGAGTGAAGCCCCTCGGGGTCCAGCACCAGTTTGCATCCTGTGTCCTGCAGTACATTAGGTGTCACAGGCCTGCACCCTTGACCATGGAGGCTGCCCTTCAGGAGGTGAAGCAGGAGCTTCGAGTCCCAGCAGGTGAGGCTGAACTCTGTCCACCTCCTTCCTCTGGGGCAGGCGAGGTTGGGGATCCCCAGATAATCAGTAACAACCACACATGGATTCTAAAGCCTCCATCTGCCCAGCCAGCTGCTCTGCAGACACATGGTGAGGACAGCTGAGGACCTGCCACAGGCCACTACAGCAGGATGGAGCCATGAGTCAGCCAAGAGACAGCACATGCCAGGCATCTGGATCATCCAAGAGGGGGACCAGCTGCCCCATCGGGAACATTCCATACAAGGTGCTGAGACAGGTCTGAGCTTGTCTGTCACAGCCAGGATCCACCCCAGAGCAGCCTGCACCATGCCGTGTGCACCCACAGCTGGACGAAATGATCTTTTACAAAAGGCTTTATTTGAAGGCAAAACAGTAAAATCCACAATCGGTTGTTAACAGCACATGTGTCTGCTTGTTTATCCCGAGTCAGACACGTCTGCACACGTCACAGCTATGGGAAATCTAAAACAAAAATCAAGTGTCTCATGTGGTGTTGAGAAGTTGTAGAGGGCTCTGCATTTTATTGAAAAGAACATTTCAAAAGTCTCTGTACAAATAACTGGCTGCTGCAGCCCCAGGATGCTCCCAGGCCTCCCTCCCTCCCTCTCTCTGGGAATGGTTGGGGTGCGCAAATTGAACAGCACAGGAGGTGCTGCCTGGCTGGCACCCCACACCCCACAGCACCCCACACTCTGGGGTGCTCCTCGCTGGTGTTGGGCTTCCCAGGCGGGAGCTGCAAGCTGAGGCGCTACACAGGGCGGAAGGGCTCTGGAGACCGTCTTTTCCTGACCCGAGAGGCTCAGCCCTGTCTCCTCAGAAGCTGTGTCCAGGTAGTAGCAAACAGCTAACATTTGAGGAAAGGGATAAAAACACAGCTAAACGATGAACTGAGGAGTCAGGGGTCTCTTCAGCCCCGTACCTCAGGGGTCAGCCCTAGTTTTTCCTAACACAAAACCAGGTGGAACCAAAATGAAATTCCTCCTGACCTCTGCAGCTCAGAAGCCAGGCTTTTTCGGCTGCCATGCAGTGTGGTGGCCTTTTCACTACCTGGCTCCTAGCTGCACAGCACTGTGGGTGGGACTTGGGTTCTGGGCTGGGGTGGGGTGGTCTTGGTTTTGAGCTTTGCTATCCTGGCACTGAGAAGCCGAGGTATCTGCAGCGACTCCTCCAGGGCATGCGCAAGTCAAGCCCGAGCCCCTTCCACACCGAGCAGCGCCTGCCCGAGGTCTGCGTCAGTCTTCTTTCTCTTCCTTTCGCGCCCCAAACGTGGAGACTGTAAGAACAGGGCTGTCACTCCCAGCTTCCCAGCACAAAGCTATGTCCACCCTGCCCACCCACACCATCACTCACATTCATCGCGGGCCTTCATTCGGGCAATGAAAGAGTAGCTCTTGTTGCGGCGGTAATTCTCGTAAGGGTCGTCCAAGGCCACGCCCACGCCCTTGTACTGGTCCCACTTATCCCGGACATCGCCGCCCTTAATGGGGTCCTGGATGCCCTGCTCCTTTGCTCCGAGGCCACCAGACCCACTCCAACCTTCAGAGAATAAAGAACGTGCACATGGCAAGGCTGTCACCATGTCCCCATGGAGTGGCCACTGAACCCCAGAACCCCAGCAGAATCCCATCATGTGGTCATGCAGGCAGCTGGCACTGGCCCAGGTACTCACCCATCTTCACCAGCATCTGATGGCCTTTGTTCTCTTCTCCGAGTCTTGAGTCTGGGATGGGAGGTGCTGAATTAGAACCCAGACCAGCTGCAGAGCTGGAATGAAGAGAGCCATGTGGTAAGCTGGTGACCCCCACAATGGGCCTTAGAGCACCAAGAGCAGCCAGTGAAGCATGGTAGGAGAGGGCCTGTGGGCTAGCCCAGTTGGTCCAAGTGATGCCACCTGCCCCTTAGCAACAGGGGCGCCTCTGAGTGCCCCACACTAGTGGCTTACGGTGGGGTGGGGCTCCTGGACCTGGAGCGGCGCCGCCTCCCCGGGGAGTATGACTTGGACCTGGATCTGGACCTGGATCTCGAGCGGCTTCTGGAGGAGCGGGACCGGCTGCGGCTTCTGTGGGGACAGTGGGATGATGTGGGTGGTAGGAGCAGTGTACAATGGGCTTCCCGATGCCCCCACGTGCTTACCTGGACCTGGAGCGGGAGGAGGAGCGGGACCGGGACCGGGACCGGGAGCGTGAGGAGGAGCGTGAAGACTTCGAGGAGCGTGAGCTGGAGCGCGATGATGAGCGGCCTCGGCTCTTGGACCTGCTGCGTGACCTGGAGGGGCCACTGCAGGGGAAATGCCACAGTGAGGATGGCCAGTTAGGACACTACACACCACGGGGCTGGTCCCATGACACCCACCCTGCTCACCTGTTCCTTTTCTCCTGGCCCTTGCGCCGCCGTGCCCGCATCTTGGCTCGGAAGAACTCATAGAGGCCATTCTGCTCCCAGCCCTCGCTGTAAGACAAGGTCCCCATGAGAGATCTGGGACAGCCTCCCAAGGGCCACAATGGCCAGGAGGGAGCTAACCAGGAGGCAGCTGCCTCGTGCCCAGACCTCCTTCCCACTGGGAGGACCTGGTGGGCAACCGAATCCCTGGTGACCTCATAAATACACCCACTGCTGTTCTTAGTGGCTGCTGGGCCAAGGTTGGATGGCACAAGGCCTGTGTTCCATGCCGTGTCTGAGACCAATGCAGAGTGTTGTGGAGGAACCAGCTCCTCACCTGCAAGGTGGACTAGGAGGGCGGGGGCTCAGCCAGGCCTGGGCCCAGCCTCCCTACCTGTTCCTCGGCCTGTCGTGGGAGGGTGGGCTGTAGAAGGCCTCCACGGCTGCGAGCAGCCTCTCGCTGGGTGGCATGGGGGGCGGTAGGCGGATGTCTTTGGGGTCCAGAGGCTTGTACTCATGGTCCTCCAGCTGTAGGAGAACACAGCTGTTGCCTGCGCCCCGAGGAGCCCTCCCTGACCACCCAGTGGAAGACAGCAGCAAGGCAGGAACCTGGAACACCAGCATGCTCCTTCCTCCCACACTAAGCTACCACCCCTGCCAGGGCCCAGCATCACCTTCACAAGGGGAGCCATTAACCCCGCTGGAAGATCGAAGTAGGGCACATTGGGGACCAGGCTGGGGTCATCATGGTTGATGTGAGGTGGGCCCTGTCGCCGCATGTGGGGAGGCTGGCCATTGAAGCCGTGGGGAGGAGGGCCAAAGTCAGGGTGCTGGGGCCCAGCCCAGGGCGGGTGCTCATTGATCCCAGGGTGTGGCATGCGGTGGCCAGGGTGGTGATGAGGGGGTCCCATCTCTGCAAAACAAAACATTGCTCCAGCTTGCTAGGGCAGTCAAGTGGGGTGAGAGGGCCAACAGGGAGGGAGGCCTGGAACTCTCACAGACACGGGTGCAGCTAAGGGACTCAAGTGAGAAGACTGAAGGACTACCACTGTACCCAGTGGCTGCAAGCTGAACTTCTATCTTCTCAACGGGAATGTGCTGAGGTCCTTCTCTGCCAGGACCGAAGCACAGGTGAGTGCTGTGGGATGGTCTGTATGTGCTCTGGTTGGTCAATAAATAAAACACTGATTGGCCAGTGGCTAGGCAGGAAGTATAGGCGGGACTAACAGAGAGGAGAACTGAGAAAACAGGAAGGCAGAGACAGACACTGCCAGACGCTGCCATGACAAGCAGCATGTGAAGATGCTGGTAAGCCACGAGCTACGTGGCAAGGTATAGATTTATAGAAATGGGTTAATTTAAGATATAAGAACAGTTAGCAAGAAGCCTGCCACGGCCATACAGTTTGTAAATAGTATAAGCGTCTGTGTGTTTATTTTATAAGTGGGCTGTCAGACTGCCGGGGTCGGCGGGACCCAGAGAGAAAACTCTCCAGCTACAGGTGAGCTAGCAGCTGTCCTCAAAGTGTAACATTAGGGCTACCAGGTCTCTGGCAGACTCCAACCCAACTGCCTGGGGTCCTTTGAAGAGAACAGGAAGGACAAATGCAGAGGGAAGCCTTCCTGAGGCCAGCCCTGAGGACCCTGGAGTAGGGTGTGGATCTCTACCACTGAGGCACACCCCTGTCTGTGGCTTCTGTGTGCAGCTCAGACTGACACAGCAACCACAAGAGACAAGAAGACACAGGCACAGCTTCAGATGAGTGAGCAGCCAGGAAGGATGGCAAGACGAGGGAAGGAAAATGGTGCTGGAAGTACAGCCAGGCTAAGTCCGGCTGGCCTGTGTGTGGGCACAGGGTGACCACCCTTGTCTGCCCATTCCACACCCATCCTATGTCTGTCACTTCCACACTACCGACAGACCTTCCTACATTGCCCCCTCACTCACCTGTGGGGAAGTCCCCTTGGGGATAGTCGAAGCGGTGAGGGTAGGGTGGCCGCTCAAAAGGGTGACGAGGGGGGAAGTCATCCTGCATGAAGCGGGGCGGGAAGCGGTTGAAGTTGTGGGGGTGTGGAGGCTGGTTGAACTGTGGGTGCTGCTGGTGGGGTGGGAAGGGCCCACGGAAGTGGGGGGGCCGCTGCATCCGGAAAGGTGGTTCACGCTGGGCACCACCCCAGGGTGGTGGCTCATGCTGATTGTTCCATGGTCCTTCAAACTGGTTATTCCAATTGGGGTCTGGCTGGTTGTTCCAGGGAGCATCTCGCTGGCCATTCCAGCCAGGGTCCCCACGCTGCTCACCCCACATGCCCTCATGGCTGTTGTTCCAGGGTGGGCAGTGGGGTGGTCCACCTTGGTGGTGTGGGTATGGGGGCTGCTCTGGTGGCTGTAAGGCAAAGCACAGACATGAACTCAAGGTGGACCAGCCCTCCATCCCACAGCTCTTACTGAGCCTGCACTGACAAAGCCTGTCACCCACCTCCCTCAAAGGTTCCCATGCACACCCAGCAGGCTCAAGCCCACACTGGAACATGGGGACTGTCTACAGGGAGTGTGCCATCTCTTGTCAAGTAAACCTGAAGCTGAGCGGTGTGAGGCTCAGATCTGAGACCTATAGTTCTCAGCCCACAGCCACATCCCTGGCACCCTAAGTGTCCTCTGCAGTCAGTCACCAGGACAGGCCCTGTTGAGGGGAATGTCTGCTGTACCAGACGCTCCAGCCAATCTCACCTAGCAAATTATAGGGCAGTTCTGGTCATGTACCATGTGACCTCTGCCCTGGTCTAGAAGCCTCCCACCCTGAGCCATCCAGAGTCCTGGCACTGCAGCCTCCGGGAGAGGCTAGCTCACCCCTTCTGATCTTCCCTGCATCCCTCCTGACAGACCGAAAGCTGCACTAGTAAGGACAGGCCAAGGAGTGGCCCAATCGATGGTACTATGGGGACAGGGGTCTGCTCAGGTTCCCTTGTCCCTGAGCCATTATGGCTGCCCCCTGCCCCACAGGACCCTACTAGGTGTGAACACAGCAGGCCTCTTACACACACACACACACACACACACACGCCCCAACAGATAAGAAAGTACCTGCTGTTGACCCCAAGGAGCAACAGGATGAGGCTGATCAAACCAAGGGGGCTTGTTTGGCGGGATCTGCTCATGGGGGCCAGGACCCCGAGGGCCAGCAGCTGCAGGATCCTGGACACCTGCCGAGGCATCGTAATCCGAAGAGCCAGGAATCTGGATGGGAGGCTTGTTGTCATCTAAACACGGGTGACAGTGAGAGGTGGCCAATCAGTAGGAGGAGAGGCTCCAGGACCCCCAACCCAGCCCAAGAGCAGGGCTGAATTGTATTCCTAAGGTCATTGAAAGCCACCGCTGCCAAGGTAACCACCACCATCCTCTAGGAATACAACACTGGGCATTTTATTTTCAATGCTCATGACATGTCCCTGTCTTGTCTACAATTCACAGAAGTATGGAGTCATTTTTTTTTTAATGAACTCATCTGTGTGCTTGCAGGCATGCACATGGTGCATGTGTGGTAGTCAGAGTTGGGGCAACTCTTGGCAACAGGCTCTCTCCTGCCACTCTGTGGATCCTAGGGATCAAACTGAGGTCACTAGACCCCTGCAAGTGCTTCTACCCACTGAGCCATCTTGCTGGCCTCCACCTCAGTTTTATTGACAGGGTGTCTCACTCAATCTGGAGCTCAGTGACCGAGTGAGGCTGGGTGGCCAGCAACCTCCAGGGATCTGGCGATCTATGCCTTCCCAGCACTCAGCTGATACACACTACTGTAAGCCCCGCCCCCTCTCCTCTCTCTCTTTGGGTTTTCGAGACAGGGTTTCTCTGTGTAACAGCCCTGCCTGTTCTGGAACTCACTCTGTAGACCAGGCTGGCCTCAAACTCACAGAGATCCGCCTGCCTCTGACTCTGAGTTCTGGGATTAAAGGCGTGTGCCACCACTGCCCAGCCTGCACCTGACGTTTTAAACAGAGGTCTTCAAGCTTGCACAGCAAGCAGTTGCTAGTCTAAAACTTGAGCCGGGCGGTGGTGGCGCATGCCTTTAATCCCAGCGGGAGGCAGAGGCAGGCAGATCTCTGTGAGTTCAAGGCCAGCCTGGGCTACCAAGTGAGTTCCAGGAAAGGCACAAAGCTATACAGAGAAACCCTGTCTCGAAAAACAAAACAAAACAAAACTTGAAACTCTCTCTTCCTGGGTGCTCAGACCTTACCCAGGTTTCTTCAGAAGTGGTTCTTACACACGTACACTACAAACATGAGATACGGACATATAAACGTGTGTGTTTAGAACTAGGCTGTACATGCTGAGCTCACTCAGCCTTGGACCATGCCTTTAACCATTCACCAAGTGTAGGTTAAGGCACTAGCCTACCTCCTCCTTTCTATTCTGGGGATCATGCAGAGCAGACACTGCCAGGAGTGTTTGCCTGGCCTGGGCACTCTGGGCTGTGGAGCAGATGTCTAGGGGAACAGTGCTTTCTGAATCTCAGGGCATTCAGTTTTAAGAGGTGGAGGGAACCTCATACCTGGCTGGGTAGTTGGTGGGATAGTGGGTGCTGGGGCTGGGGCTGGGGGCGGTGCTGGTGGTGGGGGTGTGGCCTTCACTTCTGCTTCCATCTGAGGCAGCTGAATCTGTGGCTGTGGCTGTGGCTGTGGCTGCTGCTGCTGCTGTTGCTGCTGCTGCTGGGCCAGGCTGCTGACAAATTCCTCATGCTGTGTCTTGAGGCTCTGGATCTGCTGCTGGAAAGCCAGCTGCACAGGCTGCACCACTGAGGAGTACTCATTGATGAGAGTGGCCTGACGGAGAGAACACCACCACTCAGAGTACCAGCCTGGGGCCCAATAGCTAAAGGGTGTGTGAGATGCAGCCAGACTCAGTGATGAAAACATCTACAGGGGGCAGTTTGAGACCTGGAGGTGATGGGTGGCGCTTACCTGGTACTGACCAAGTCCCAGGGCGGGGCTCTGCAGCTGCTGAATGATGGAATCATCAAAGTAGCCATTCTTCTCCCAGAGCTGCAGGAGCTGATGCAGAGGGAGACTCGTGAGGCAGAGGCCACGCCACTCAGCCCCAGCCACTCACCCGCCCACCCAGCCCCAGCAGCCCCATACCCGGGCAATCTTCTGCTGCTTGTCCTCCTCCACAGCCAGGAAGCTGGTGCAGTAGATAGGCACCACCACCTTCTGCAGGGCAGCCAGCAGCTCCCGGGCCTGCTTGCGCTGGCTGTGAGGGAGAGACCTTCCGCGCGTCAGGGCCCTGGGGCGGGACCCGGCCACGCACCCGTTACCATGCGGCTGCAGCCACAGCACCCTCTCCTCAGGAAATGGCCCCCCAACCAGGCAGGACTACCTATAATGCAGGTGCCTTGTCTTGGGAGACAGGTGGAGTGAATATGTGCACCCCAGGGCTATTCAGAGCAAGGCCTTCACTATAAGAAGGGCCCACCAGAGTGCTTGCATGTATGTAAAGTGTGAAATGGGGCTGTTGTAGTCAGGACCTGGTTACCACTGTGCACAAGCAGATTCAACAACCTGCTCAGCAGGGATTCCTCAGGCCCATTGGGCCACTGAGTAGGCTTCTTGGAGTCTAACCTTACCCATGAGGGTTATGGACAGCCCTGGGCACAGCATTTGCCTGCCATGGGCAAGGCCCTGGGTTTCATGCCCAGTGCCACTGAGGAGGGGCAAAGAGGAAGAAACAGTCCAAGTAGGCCCCTCCAGCTGTGCAGTATGGTGGATCCAGGCCTCTGGTGTGACAGTGGCTCAGCAAGATGGCCCACATGCCAACCCAGGAAAGGTGCACACAGAGGCTAGCAGCCTCAGCTCCCACAGCTGAGGTCAAAGGGCAGCAATGGCTGGCCAGGAGCTGGGTAATGTAAGGCAGTGCAGGCCAGAGCTTTATGTGAGCCCAGGTGAAGAGTGTAGCAGGGAGTGGGAAGGAGGCCATCTGAGCAGAGGCTCTATCCTCAGAGGCAGTAGCAAGCCACTGAGAGAGAAAAGGGTACAGTGCAAGAGGGCACAGGTGGCAGAGCCGCTGTCACTTCCCAGCAGGACAGATATGGAGACGAGGCAGGGAGGGTTGTGTAGAGATGGGGAGAGGGGAGAGGGGGAAGGAGGGAGGAAAGAGCAGGTCAGCTTCTCCTGCTGTCAGGAGAACCATGCACACTTATCAGGTGTCCTGGCTGTCATGGCCATGCTGAAAGGCAGGGGGCAGTCAGCATAGCTGACTGTCAGCATGTATCACTATCGTGGAACTCCTGCACCTGCCTCTGGCCAGAGTTCTGGGTTCTGGTTTCCTCCATCAACTTCACCCGGTGACCATGCAGAGACACCTACCAGGCCCTAGGAGGCTGGAGCCATAGTGCAAAGGAGAAGTCTGATAGGCAGAGTCAGCAAAAGGAGCCCCCAGGACACATCAGAGCAGAGGGAGGGTCTCCACAGTGCAGCAGCCAGGTGTCCGGCTGTGCCCAACAGTGGTAGGAGGGCGGACAGCAGATTGAAGCAGACACATGATGCTGCAGAGGCAGAGGAGGCAGCAAAACCCAAGGCCTGCCTTGTGGAGGTGCCAGCCGCTGTCCTGGGAGGGCAGGCAGTGGTCCAGTGTGTGGGTGTGCAGGGGGTGGTCTGGTGAGTTGGGAGACCCTTAGAGGTGTGGGCGATGGCCCGAGTGATCGCGTACTCACCAGTGATGCAGCACATCATTGATCAGATAGATGAGGTGCAGCCGCAGCTCGAAGTGTGCTCCGTCGGCAGTGATGCGGTTGCGTAGGTGGCCTGCCATCAGCTCGCAGTGTGGTGGGGACTTGGCATTGCTGAACATCCAGTTCTTCCCAGCCTGAGAGTCAGGCCAGGGTGAGTGGGTGGTCGGTCAGGTAGGTGACGACATCCCCACCCCACACTGAGCCTCACCGAGATGGCATCCTTAGTGCAGGTGTCAATGATGGGCTGTAGCAGGTTGTCAAACTCGCTCATGTCCAGCTGTGTCTCTTCCAGCAGCTTCTGCATCTGCTGCTCCACTGCATGTGCCACAGCTGCAGTCACTTGCTCCTGGGAAGGCCACAAGGGACAGGTGGTGTGAGCAGACACACTGACATCTGTCTTTAGCATATGCCAAATCCTGTGACAGTCCACCACCAGAGCAGATGGAACAGGCAGGGGACAGAGCTGGCCTCAGACAACAGGAAAAGGTGAAGTCGGAGAGGCAGGATGCTCGAGAACCAACTAAGCAGAGCAAGGCAGGAGTGAGGGTCAACATACGTGGTAGGTCCTGTGCTCCTAGCCCTTGGGAGGCTGAGGCAGGAAGACTGTGATTCCAGGACAGCATGAAGAGCTGCTGTCTCAAAATCAAAGCAAACCAAACCCAAACCAACAAACACATGCTAAGCAGACCAAGCCAGTTAAGACTCAGAGGCCTCTTTTGGTGCCCAACACCTCACTGTCCAGTCTGTGACTGGTGGCAAACACCCATGCATGTTGTGTGACAGGGGCAGCAAGGAAACACCAAGTGGGGCTGGTACTCAGGTCCTTAGGTCACTCCTTTCATTTCTGGTTCTCATCCCTATAGAATTTGGCAACAGGACCAGCCTAACAGATGGGGCCAATAGGGTCCCTCCCTACTCACTAAGTCTGGTAGGCACCAAGCCATCACATGGTGCATCCACATGGGTACAAGTCCACCCAACACCTGTAAATGACCCGCAGTCCTACTGGAAGGTGACCCCATGGTCACTGGCCCAAGCAACAGCTGTACCTGGCGCAGGGCCAGCAGGTGCTGCTCCTGCTGCTGGAGACTCCACTGGCTCTGCTGGATGAGCTCGTCCATTGATGGGGTGCCCTGGGCCGGAGTGAGGGGTGCGGTGGGAGCCAGCGGAGGTTGTGGCAGAGGGGGCATGGCTGAGGTTGGCTCCAGCTCTGGGGCCTGCTGCTTGCAGATGACTAGGAGAGAGATGGGTCCTGTGAGCCTAGGGCCAGCCCCAGGTTCCCTAAGATGTATCAGGTTTTATAGTGGGTAGCCATTCCAGCTTTGGTCTGGAAGTTCCAATCCCCACTGAGGCTTCGGTAACTATCACGCCTACAAGGCGGGGCCAAGGGAGGGCCCTGAAGACCGAGGAGAGTTCTCCAGAGAACACTGCCGGACTGCGCTGAGTCTTTCCCAGAACCCACAACCTACCTATCCCTTCATTTGTAAGTTACGCCATTAAATAAATCTCCCTTTTAACTACGTGGAGTGGCCTTAATAATTTCACCAATAAGGTTTGGCCTCTACAGAGGGCCTGATGGAAGGACGTTAGGTCCACTCTCCACCTCAGAGGGCCAACCTGCCCGTGCTTGCTCTGCTGTGCCTGGCCTCGCTGGAGACCACAGGGCTGCCTTTTCACCACTCCTCACCACCAGGCTGAACCTGCCCATCTTCCTCCCTTCTTCCCCAGGCCTGAGCTACTATGGACTGCAGGCCATGGCTGTTGCTGGAGATGTGACACCTGTCCCATGCGACTGGTCCCTAATCTCCCCTTCACTCGAGACACATTCTGGAGCCCTGGCCAACACACACAGGGTTGGAGTGTCCCCAAGACCTGCCCCACCTCCTGTAGTGATCCTCCCAATCTGTAGCCCTTGGACCAGCATCCAGGATCCATGTAGCTTGAACCACCAAAAACACACTGGTCTGACAATAAGTGTCTGGGGCTGGCATGTGCCCCAATGCTGGCCAGATGAGGCATCAGTGTGTCTGGAGAAGAAGGTCCCTGCGTGCAGATAGGACTTCAACAAGATGGCCTGCTTACCCTCTACTTTTGGGCCCTGCCTGGTTCCAACAACACTCTTTGGGAGCCTCTGAGGCTCACCCAAAGGAAATGGCCTTTGGATAAAAACAAAAAGTAGGGGAAGGGGGCAGGTGTCATTTGGCCTTAGTGGCACCCTACAAGTCGGCTTGGCTTAAGCTGTAAATCCTACACTCCTTTGGGGAGGAAGCTCCACTTTGGAGGAGCCATCAATGGCCTGGGCCTTCACTCATGGCACCACTGGGCCTTCTTTCACAGGTTCACTGTACCCGCCTCCCAGCCCAAGGCTGGGCTTTGCTCCTTCACTCCTGTACAGCGGTCCATCCAGATGAGGGTGTATGTATCCCTCACACTAATCAACAGCAGTGTCAGCCACAGCTCTGCCTCGGCCTGCACCATACTCAGTAAGCAGAGAGGCCCCTCTGCACATAGCAGACAGAAGCCTGTGGAGCAGCCTCACCTCAAGTAATAATTTACGGGATAGGCAATACCCCACAGCTTACATTTTTATTGCACTTTACAAACATAAGACCATGGTGGTTAAAGTTTTAGGAAACAGCTCAACCCCAGTCCTTTACCACAGAGCTTGCAAACTGTTTCTAGACCAGTCAAAGGTTTAGTGACGAAATAAATAAAGCTGGCCCGCTGCCCTTTTTGAGCCTAACTTCCAGGTGACACTCACAGCTCCTCAGCAAGCAGGTCCTCTCTATTCCCATCTCCCTGGTGGCCAAACCCAAACCCTCTTCTGGACTTCCACCATCCATCACCCTCAGCCTGCCCCCCCACCCCAGCCCTCTCTCCAGTTTGCCCCTGGCTGTCCCTGTGATGTTCAGTAGATCCTACTATGGTATGGCTCTTGGAATCTCCTCCTGTCCCCTGCCCCCAATCTGCCATGGCTTCCATGCACTTTCCTTTCCCTGCTACAGCTTTAAGTCTATGGCCCCAACAAGTGACTGTCTGGGTGGGAAGGGTGGGCACAGACTTCCTGTGTAGCTCCCAGGCACTGTCAAAACTTCCTCCCACTTTGTCTTCCCTCACCCATCCTCAAGAGGGTCTGCCTTTGACCCCACCTGCCTCCATCCATGCTCATGACCACCTTTATAAGGGGTGACCATCAATCACCGCCCTCCCCAACTCCAGCCTGTTGTGCTGGAACCCTCTTACGGTTCTCTGCTGCCTTTGGATGGTTATGAACTTGGAGCTCTGGGGGCTAAGGAATGACCAGACACCCTGCTGGTGACATCAAACAGCTGACCTCTACCAAGACTAAACAGGAAACAAAACCTTATGACCAACAAGACTCCAGCACCTACCGTGGTATATCAAAACTCTCCACATCAAACCCTCCCTCAGTTCACACTTGTGGCCACTGGTGGCTCCTCTCTAAATATATAGCTTCTTCAAGTCCCTGTGCTCGTGGGCTTAAGCCTGTCTGTCCTACAAGCTTTCTACCAATCATCTACAACACATTGCTAGAGCACAACAAAGAATATTTGGCATCAGAGGACTGTGGCTCGGCAGCTGTCAGCTTTGAATACCCATGGCTTTGCAAGGGCAGGCACTCATTTCAACAGCTTATTCAGAGGCTAGAGAGCTACTCTGGGTATGACAGATGTTGAGTCCTACCCTCAGGACCCACACCATCTGTTGACATGCTACCATTCAAAGCTTGGGTATGCTGGCTTCACTTGTAATCCCACCACCTGAAAAGCTGATGTAGGAGGTTTGGTTTGAGTTGGAAGCCAGCCTGAGTAACAGGCTGGCAGACCAACTTGGGCTACAGTGTGAGACCCTCAAAGGCCAGCTGTGCTTTCTACTTTCTTTTTTCATTTTTTGGAGGCAGGGTCTGTGCAGCACTGCCTATAATGGAACTTGCTCTGTAGACTAGGCTGGCCTCAAACTCAGAGATCCACCTGGTTCTGCCTTCTCAATGCTGGAATTAAAGGGCTAACCCAGACCCACCACACCTGGCTCTAAAATACTTATTTTTTATTAATTTTTTTATCGTGTTTTTCTTGATGCTCACCTAGTTGGGTATTTAAGATACAGTTAGGCCAGGCGGGGTGGTGCACGTCTTTAATCCCAGCACTTGGCTGGCAGGAGCAGGCAGACTGGAGTTTGAGGCTATCCTAGTCTACAAAGCTAGCTCCAGGATAGTCAGGGCTACACAGAGAAACTCTATGTAGAAAACCATTTAAAAAATAAAATAAAATAAGGAAAAAAGTTGCAAAAACTAAAGGGAAAACTTTTTGACCTATGCATCTGAAATGCACAGAAACCTCTGGCCTCAGCCTGAAGGATGAGCTACACAGTTCCTGCCCCAGGTACAAGCCTCTGCTTCCCGCCTTCCTGCATACCCGTCATCCCCTCTGCAAAGAAATCCAGAAACTCCCGACCCGGCGCCCGGGGAGTGAATCTGTGACACTTCTATGACTCTATATGACACAAGTATTCAACAGTCTATCTTGATGCAGGGCCCCGGGAACAACAGAAAGAACAGCGGAGACAACCGCTCAGCTCTGCAGAGGAAACATGCGACCCCCAAATAAAGAAGAGGCTGCGGCGGGGCCCGGACTGAACTCTGAGGCGGCCGAGGGCCGGGGGGACTCACGCTGCTGCTGCTCCAGAGCCAGCTTGCACTTGTAGTAACTGTAGAACTCGCCTCCGAACAGAAACGAGAATTTCGGGTTGTCCTTCTGCTTCTCCATCGTCATTTTCTCGAACTCGGGCCCGTTGCGAGCCACGAACTGAGCGAGCTTATCGATGACATTTCGAAGCTCCTGGTCTGCAGGACGGAGGAAAAGACGTCAATGGAGGCAGCCCGAACCCGGAGACCGGGCCGGGGTCCTCTGGGGCGGGCCACGGCAAGGCGGCGGTGTACGGGTCCTGAATGGGGCCAAGCGCGCGCGCTGGAATGCGGGGACCCACGGGAGAGGCCGCGGGAGGAGCGGCGAGGCCGCAGCGCGCTTCGTCTCCGATCCGGGAACTCGGAGAGGCACGGCCGGCCGGCGGGGGCACGCGGGGAGAACCTAACGACCTCCGCTCAAGGATGGGCCTCACCGTCTGGCGGCAGCGGCATCTCCATGGCTGCAGCCGCTGGGAACGTCCTCCGGCGCCTCACGATGGCCCACCAGCACCGGCCGCAGAAGCCGGCCGGAAGTGTCGCAAAGGGAGACGTTTACGACGGCCTCGCGGGGCGCTTCTGCGCGCCATTTACGGCCGTCGCTGGGAAACCCCGGAAGTGAGGGCTGGAGGAGGGCGGGAAGAGGCTGCGTGAGGAATCACGCGCGGCGGGGCTAGCGAGGCGCATGCGTGGGAGCTTCTTGGCGCACGCGCCGGACGCGCCGCCAGTCCGCGACGCGGCTTGAGTTTGGGCTTCTGTGTCCTTGCGAGAGCGTCGGGGCGGTCGGGGCGGTCCCGGGCCTCCGCGTCCTTCACAGCCTCCTGCACCGTCCAGGCTTGGCTAATCAATCACAGGATCCCGGCTCGGGTGCTTCCGTTCCGATCTGCGCCCTTTGGGTAAGAATTTTGAACATGGGGGCGCCCGGCTTCCCCACATCGGCCTCAGACAGAAATGGAGCCACGACGTGTCTTCTGAAGCGACGATGCAGACTCGTGCAGACCTAGGGAAGAACTGAAAGCAGCCGTCGACAGCCAGCCCCTTGTATTTTATTATTTACGTCTGCTTTTTGGAGACTGGGTCTCAGGAAGTCCAGGCTGACCTCTTAACTCCCCGTATTGTTGGGGGTGAGCTTACACTCCCGATGCGTCTGTCGGCGCTTGAGTGCTGCGATGACAGGCGTGGAAGCCAGGAATGCGTGCATACTAGGCAAACACGGAGCTATACTATCTGGTGGGTTTGTGTAGGTGACTTCAGTGCCCTCGGGGGCTGAAAGAGTGCACAGAATCTCTTGGAGCTGTGTGCCGACATCTCTGGCAGTGGATTTCATTTGTGCTGGCCACCAAGTCCTTAACTGTGAGCCTTGTGTCTTCGGGTCTGTTATGCCAGGATCTCTGACATCTCCTAATTCTCTTGCCTCTGTTGGACACCTCCTTACCTGCTGGAAGCGCCACACCAAGATGAGTTTGCGAGGAATCCTGACAGTCTTGAGATTCCCTGTGCCCCTCCAGGAAATCCTAGCTTGTCTTCTGTGAAAACCCTTTATGATGTCCTGATCTTGGAGCTGCAGAAATCGCTCAGTGATGATGTGCTTGGCTTTGGAGAAAAATAATCTGAGCTCAGTTCCAAGAACTCAGTGTAAAAGCCAGACAACAGGGGCTGGAGAGATGGCTCACTGGTTAAGAGCACTGATTGCTCTTCCAGAGGACCTGGGTTTAATTCCCAGCATCCACATGGCACCTTTACAATTCTTTGTAACTCCAGGATCCAACAGTCTCACACAGACATACATACAGGGGAAACACGAATAAAATAATAGTAGTAGTAGTAGTAATAATAATAATAGCCAGACAACAGCACAGGCCTGTAATCCACAAAGGACATTATAGTCTTGTCTAGACTGTGTGGCTCATAGCAAACCAAAGTCTACATCTGCTCACCAGAAATGGTTCCAGAAGATTCTTGCTCACAGTATGAGATCTCCCTGCAGAACTCAGTGACTTCTTCCCTGACAAAGCTCAGGCCTTACTGTCTTGATTCTTCCAGCACCTAGGCTGCCTTAACCCCCATCCTATTGTCCTGACCTGCAAGGCAGCTGGTGGGTCAGGGACAGTGACCGTGTCTGATCTCCTAGGTCACACTCCTGCTCAAGCCTGTGTCTACCCAGCCTTCTGCTCGGACCAGGGGTCTAACTTACTGGTAAAACCAACTCCCCCACATTCCCTTCAGCTGCCTCTGAGCTTCCCTGTTCCAGTTTACTCAGCCTTATTATCTCCATAACAGTGGATGAGATATGGAATGCTAAACACCACTTTCCTTGTTAACCTCAGTCCCCTCCTGAGGAGGGACACTCAGGTATCCTGGTTTAAAGCAATGGAAGTGAGGGAGGGGTTCTGGAGATATGGTTCAGCCATTAAGAACACCTGCTGCTCTTCTAGAAGATCCTGGTTTGATTTCCAGCACCCACATTGGCAGCTCACAACTGTAACTCCAGTTCCAGAGCATCTGATGTCCTCTTCTGCCCTCCTTGGGCACAGGACACACATGGTGTACATACAAACACAGAGGCAGAACACAAAATTAAAAAGCAATAGGAGCCGGGTGGTAGTGCGCACGCCTTTAATCCCAGCACTCATGAGTCAGAAGCAGGCGGATCTCCCTGAGTTTGAGGCCAGCCTGGTCTACAAAGCAAGTTCCAGAACAGTCTGGGCTGTTACACAGATACCTTATCTGGGGCTTGGGGAGCAATAGGAGAGCTGAGCTGTGGTGGTGCATGCCTTTAATCCCAGCAGAGGCTGGTGGATCTCTGAGTTGGAGGCCAGAGCGAGTTCCAGAACTGCTAGATACAGAGAAACCCTGCCTTGAACAATCAAGGGCAGGGGAAAAAAGGCAAAGGGAGGGCCAGTGGAACATCAGGAAGGGAAAATGTCTGTGGGGAAAGTGTACCTCCCTAGCCCACGTGTGGAGGTGAGAGGACAGCTGAACCATGATTGGTTCTTAACTGCCATTTCAGTGTCCCCAGGAATTGAACTCGGGTCACTGGGTTTGACAAGTGTCTTTACCCACTGAGCTATCTCACCAGCCTGCTCCACATACCCACTCGCACCCCTGCACAGGGCCTCTGCTTCCCCAGGGCTGGGGTTAAAGGCATGCACCACCACACCTGGCCCTCTGCTTAGTATTTCCCAACCCATTGTCCCTCACCACCTCCCTAATACTTCTGGACAACTAGATTCTGCCAAGGGAGGCCTGCCTCTCTCCTTGCAACTCAACTGGGCTTTGCCCTTCTCAGTCAATGACCCTGCCTCCTAATGAACCTCTCTGGGAACCTGAATGAATCCCCATTCACAGAGGCTGAGACCAAAACTTTGCAATCCATCTGGTCTTACTGTGGCAGCCTGACTTCTCACAGAATACTCCAAAATATGGGGAAACCTAAACGGCCAGGCATCACAGGCGTCTGTGCTTCCCTAGCAGGTGTGAAGCCCAGGGTCCTGTCCCTGGTATTTCATCAGACAGCCACATAATTGTCCTAAAACCATAGGGTGTGGTTTCAGTTCAATGCCCAATGCACAGGAATCAATCAAGAGTTCAAGGCCAACTACATAATGAGGTCCAAGCTAGCCTAAGCTTCATGAGACCTGTTTTAACAAAAAAGATGGTCCAATTGATAAAAGTCGCCAAGCCTCGTGACCTAAGTTTGATCCCTAAAACCCACAGTGGAAGAGCTGACTCCAAGTAGCCCCCTGCCCTCCACATGTGAACATGGCATGCACACTCCCACATACACTAAATAAATAAATGGATAAAAAATGAGAAGGGCTGAGTGGCTAAGAGTGCTGTGTGTGAGGACCAGAGTTTGATTTCACCCACAACCTCATCAAGTCAGGAGTGGCCATGCCCATGTGACTATTGCCTCTGTGCCAGAGTCAGGCAGGAGGATGCTGGGCTCACTGGCCACCAGCCTTGTTCCAGGTTCAGTGAGAATAATGTGGAGAGCGAGACAGTAGTGCACATGACATTTCCTGGCCTCTTCATGTGACTGTGGGTGCAGCACACACGGAAGTTATCACAAAGCCCGATGGAGCAACAACTAGCCCCACCCCTATTCTCCAGACATCCGCTCGTGGGCACCTCTGAGGGAATATAGTTCATCTGCTGGATGAGTGAGCACACTTATCCCTGCCCAGCAAGCCTTGAGGCTCACTTGTTCCCTGTGGGTATTACTTTGTTGACAACCCAGCAGAGATCGTATTCACTGTTAACAAGATGTGAATCTAATCCATTATTGCCCTGGGACCTGCTGTAAAGAAGAGACAGAAAATTACCCAGAGTTCAGAGCTAGCCTGCACACTATGAGATTCTATCTTGAATGAATGGATGTAGTAGTCTGGTAACCGTGAGCTCCTGTAAAATTATTGCCAGTCGTCCACCTGGTACAATCTAGAATGACCTGGGATAGGCCCAGGGGGCCTCTGGGCGAACCTATGAGGATGATCTTGATGAAGATAACTGGCTGGGAAAATGTGTCCACTGTGGCCGCACCATTCCCTGAACTGAAGAGAAGAAATAAGCTGGGCCCCAGCATGCCTGTCTTTCAAATAAATATTCATCCCTCAGTGAGGGGAGCCTGCCATCCAGCTATGATGCAAACAGGCCACCCCTAATTTCATGGGTTGGAAGCAACCCATCTGCAAACTTGAGTCTTGTAATAGTTGTGGGTGGAAACTTTAGGGTTTTTTTTTTTGTTTGTTTGGTTTTTTGAGACAGGGTTTCTCTGTGTAGTTTTGCCCCTTTCCTGGAACTCACTTTGTAGACTAGGCTGGCCTCGAACTCACAGAGATCCACCTGCCTCTGCCTCCCGAGTGCTGGGATTAAAGGCATGCGCCTCCGCCGCCGCCGCCGCCGCCGCCGCCGCCGCCGCCGCCGCCGCCGCCGCCGCCACCACCACCACCCCCCCTACCCCCGGCTGGCTTCTTTTATTTATTTCACTTTTGTGACAAACACATGTAACCTAGTCATCTTCAAACTTGTAGCAGTCCTGCTTCAACTTCCTAGGTGACGGAATGCCTGCCATGCCTGGCTGATCCAGTGGCTTTAGGGAAAGAGTTGTGAATGCTCTACACTTAAGGGTGGAGGCAGGAGGATGAAGCCAGCCTCGGATCCAGATGCCTCAAACAGGAGAGAGCCAAGTATGGCCCGCCACACCTGTCATCTTGTGTGGAGGCCCATAGAGGCTATCTAGTGAAACCTGACTCAGGGTCAGAGAATCTGAGCTTGCTTTACCCAGCAGGGGGTGTAAGGAGATGATTTGTCCTCAGGCACGTTTACCAGGTGTTTGCGAGGGTCTACACTTGGCTGTACAGTGTGCTTTGATCTTGCAAGGGGGAGGTCTTTTGCTGCTCCCCTTGGCATTTGTATAAAAAGCCCTTTTAAGCTGGGCGGTGGTGGCACATGCCTTTAATCCTAGCACTGGGGAGGCAGAGACAGGCGGATCTCTGTGAGTTTGAGGCCAGCCTGGGCTACAGAGTGAGTTCCAGGAAAGGCTCCAAAGCTACACAGAGAAACCCTGTCTCGAAAAACAAAACAAAACAAACAAACAAACAAACAAAAAAGCCCTCTTGAATAAACTTGGAGACTGCTGGGTATTGACCCAGGCCCTCCCAACACAGCTATCCTGTGTCTGTCTTTCTCGCTGTCGTCCGGGTCTATCTTTAACTAGTACTTCCTCATTCCTCTCTCCTCCACCCCAGATCCCTTGTCAGGTGAAGCAGGTCGAGCTGGACTCCCACACTCATGCTGCCGCAGCACTGCTACGGATCCCAGGAACGCCTCGGAAGAGACCTGTGCGGAGGGAGGCCCCTCTGCTCACCAGGTTATGAGCACAGAACGACACCTAGCCCCCAGCACCGTGAGCCAAACATGATTTATCAACCACCTGGTATTGGGTAATTTGTTACAGCAACAGAAAACAGATTAGGCCAGGAAACTAAAACCACACACATTGGTACAGGGGCTAACCTCAGCTTGAACACTGGCTACAGTGGACATACACCAAGAATGCTGACTAGAAGCCCTAACTGGTGATCAATGGCATGTCTGTCTCTTGGGAAGCTATGATGCGCTGTACATAGAACTGAGGAAGAGTATTTAGTACCATGGTGTCTTTGGCATATTATTTTCCAAAGTAAACAATAAATGGTCACAAAAACGATATTCTCACTCAAACTATGTAGCCAAGGATGACCCTGAGCTTCGTGACAAGTTTGGAAACTTGTCTGCTGTGTGCAGGGGTCTACCTCATTCTTTTATTTATTTTGGTTTCCAAGACAGGGTTTCTCTGTGTCACAGCTTTGGCTGACCTGGATCTCACTCTGTAGACCAGGCTGGCCTCAAACTCACAGAAATCCACCTGCCTCTGCCTCCTGAGTGCTGGGATTAAAGGTATGCACTTTTACCACCCGGCCCTGTATTTTTAAAGATTTTATGTGTTTTGGTGTTTGCCTGCATATATATTTGTGTACTGCATGTATGCAGTGCCCACAGAGTCCAAAAGATCGCTTGGAACTGGAGTTATACAAGGTTGTGAGCCACCATTTAGGTGCCTGAACTCTAACTCAGGTCCTCTGCAAGAGCAGCCAGTGCTGACACTGAGCCATCTCTCCGGCCTCTCTAACCCGTTCTTTTAAACATCTGAATACGGATAACTAGTTGTTTTTAAAACTTAAAAACAGGCCCAGATGGCAGCGCCAGTGAAGTGTTTGCTGCACAAGCATTTAGCCTGGAGTCTGGTCCCAACTTCCAGGCAAAAGCTAGAATTGGTGGCACACAGCTGGAGTCCCAGCACTGGGGAGCCAGAGACAGGAGGATCCCTGGGGCTTGCTGACTGACCAGTCTAGCCAATCAGTGAGCTGCAATGACTGACCCTGCTTCATAAACTAAGATGGAGACTGAGAGGACACCCAAGGCGGAACTGGCCTCTACACCCGCATACAGGTGCCTTTCCCCAACTGTCTGTATATACAGGGCTGGCTTCAGTGGGTGAAGTGCTTGCTACAAAGGCGTGAGGACCCGAGTTCGAACCTTCAGCAGTCACATCAAAGCCAGGCATGGTGGTGCACATTCATAGTCCTAGTGCTGGGGAGGTAGAGGAGGAGGGGCCATGGGACGCACTGGCCCAGGTGCCAAGTATACAGCAGATTTGCAACTCCTCCTGTCCTGAGGCTGAGGAAGGGGATCATTGATTTGAAGTCAGCCTGGGCTGTAGACCCTATCTGAGAACAAAAGGATAGCTAAGGAAATGAGGCCCTGACTGCCCAGAAGGAGTGCGGCTGGACCTGGGCTCCTGCAGGAACAGAAACCTGGTGCAATATCAGCTGGCTGAAGCCACAGAGGTTCTCGGGGAGCCTTGGTAGGAGGATTCAGAGTTTAAGGCCAGCCTCAGTAAGTTCACACACACACACACACACTCACATGTACACTCATGACTATTAGACATCCAGGCATGAAAATAAAGGCAAGCAGACTTTTTTTCTTGCCTTGCATATGTATGTGGTTTGTGTATATGTGTACAAGTGCATGTGGTTGTTTGCATGTATCGGTGCCCATGCATATAGGAGTGTGCATGTGCATTTGCATGCAGAGGCTGGAAACTGACAACAGGTATCTTCCCTAACTGCTCTGCACACACACACTTAAAAGATTTTCAAACATTTACTTATTCAGAGTATTTCTGCGTGGGTGAGTGCATGCCAGAGCATGTATGTGGGGGTCAGAGGACAATGTGCAGGAGCCAGTTATCTCCTACCATGTGGGTCCCAGAAATGGAACTCAGATTGCCAGGCTTGGCAGCAATCACCCTTACTTAGCCATCTCGCTGGCCCTCCACCTCACACATAAGGCAGGGCCTCTGAACCTGGATCTGGCTGACAGCCAGCATGCTCCCGTGACCCTGGCTCCACCTCCCCTGCACTATGACAGCAGGTGAGGCAGGAGTCTCAGTTCTGGTTTCCATACCCGCCACACGAAAGGGCTGCCCCAGCCGCTTCCCTGCCCTGGATTTTCAGTCTCCTAGCGTGGTGGACTGCTGGGAGCACAGGAGAGACCCTGCCTGACAAACCACAGCCAATCTCAAGCCCCTGGAGACCATCATTTATTTTTGGTGAATGCTGACCAGGAACACAGCTATTCCCACAGAACGGCCTACGACACCGGAGCCACAGGATGATGCCAATGGAAAACAAGAACATGACAGTCTCCCGGTTCAGACCCTGAGGTTTGGGGCTTAGAGTCTGGTCTTGAAGAGCTGAGTGCCCAGAGTCCTCCCAACACAGAGGGAAACTGAGTCTCAAGTGCTTCCCTGCCTCAACACATCTGGCTCATGTCCTTCCCTAGAATAAATGGTATAAAATAGGGTGCTGGGTGTGGCAGTCCTGCATCACCTCAGCACCAAGACTGAGGCTGAGGACTGCCTTCCATCCTGCGGCCAGTCTGGGCTACACAGGCAGATACCATCTCAAAGAAATAAATAACTAAAAGAAGGCCCACTCTGAGTATTCTAATAGTGAACAGACATTCAAAACTATTCTACACCTGTTTCCCCTTCTGCAAAGTGAAGGAGTTGGATGGGTCAGGATAAGTGTTTTGGCCAGGCCATTTCAAAGGGTATATGGAAAGAGCAACAAAGATTCTCTACTATGAACCCCAACAGAGAGGTAGGATGGGGCGAAACTGGAGAGTGGCGAAACATGGCGTAGAAAGCAAGACTGGGGCTAATGTGACTTTGAATGGCCAAGGCAAACTATGGACCATCAAGTCTGTTTTGTTTTGTTTGTCTCATGTAGCTCAGGCTGGCTTCAAACTCACTGTGTAGCCAGAGATGACCGTGAATTCCGCTCTTAACGGCCGCAGCCTCCTGAGTGTAGGGTAATAGGTATGCACCACCGGTTCATGTGATGCTGAGGACTGCAGCCACTGAGCCACAGCCATCTGGTCTACCTGACTGTCTCATCCATTCCTGTGTTCACACCCACTGTAAGCCTAGGAACAGAATTAAATATCCCATTTATTAATTTATAAACCGTAAGAAAAGTGAGATGAGCCTTTCCCTCCCTGGCAAACCTCACATGGGAAAAGGAAAAATGCATTAATGTACATATTACAGCAACATCATGGAAATCCAAAAAGACATAATTCAGTTTGAGTTCAGCGCAGTCAGGGACACTCAGAGAGACCTCTGCAGTGTCAGGTGTCTGTGTCTTCCCCAGGGAGGAAAACCCACCAGACCACCTTACCAAGGTGCTCCTTCCCACTGCAGTGTGGGCTCTGAACATCTGCAAACCAGCAAGCAGGGCAGATGGGACTGCTAAGGCTGGCATTGCCAATGAACTAACCTTAGATACAAAACTCTAATTCATCAAAAGCAGAGGGACCCAACAAACCAGGAGTTGAGGACTGGGGTGCCATGACACACTTGTCAGCTCAGGGCTTAGAGACGGAGACAGAGGCACAAAGAATGCTAAGAAGAATGCTGAGAGTTGAAGGTCTGTCTGGGAGCCTTAGTGAGGATGTCTCCAGGTAGGCGTGGCAGCACATGCTTTTAATCCCAGGGCTCAGGAGGCAGGGACAGGTAGATCTCTATGAGTTTGAGGCCAGTGTGGTCTATATTTTGAGACCCTGTCTCAAAAACAAACTAAAACCCAAACTTACAGATACCCCAAACTAAGCCTGATGCCCCTGACTGCCAAAGAAGACATGTCACAAACCTTGGGTCCCACCATTTACCTGCTGTGCCCACACCAGAACCCACACCTCTGCTTACCAAAAGGTTCTCCTTGTGTTGCCACACTGGCCTTTAACTCATAGGCTTGGAAGAGCCTCCTGCCTTGGCTTCCTGAGTGGCTCCAACCATAGGTGGAGGTCACCAGGATGAGCCTCCAAACTTTTTACTTGTTTCTAAGACAGCCTCATTATGTAGCCCAGATTGGCTTCAAACTCATGGTCATCCTCCTGGCTCAGCCCCTGGATGTATGCCACCAGGCCAGGTCCCTAAAACTGATCTTTTTCTTGAGATAAGCTCTCATGTAGTGCAGGCTGATCTGAGGACCCCGACCTTGCTTCCAGAGCACTGAAAAGGCAGGCCTGTACCACTATGTTGCTTTCTGTGATGCTGGG
This sequence comes from Peromyscus eremicus, assembly GCF_949786415.1. NCBI lineage: Eukaryota > Metazoa > Chordata > Mammalia > Rodentia > Cricetidae > Peromyscus > Peromyscus eremicus. Next base: position 58,366,650 of record NC_081433.1, read on the forward strand.
GACAGAAGCCTCTGACGCATGCATGCGAGGCAGGCACTCTACCAACCCAGCCTTAAACTGACTCTTAGCTAAAAAACTAACCTGCTGTCTCAACCACTGGGACACAGCTGTCCCATCCACTGGGACAGTTCAGATCCCGACCCACATACCATCCCCTCACTGACAAGCGATGCTGTATTTGGTGTGTGGATTCCACCTTCTGCTACTCCAGCTGCAGCTTCAGGACCCTTCAGCATCACCTGCTACCACTGAGCTCCAAGGGACTGTTCCAACAACAAACATCCCATATTATGAAATGAGTCAAGACTGTTTTCACCTATTGGCTAGCCCTGGTGCAGTGCCTGCCAGGACCTAGGCTCCAAAGTTCCCATAGCCAATAAGATTTTCCCCAAAGAAACTTGAGGTCCTAAGGAAATTGTCAACACCATCACCTGGCCTTCTGTGGCATCAGAAGGATGGGGATGCAACCAAGGTTAACACTGGCCACTTCTTCTAGAGTCCAAGGGCCACTCAGGCCTGGAGTGAAGGCTTGTGTCCTACTCTAACACCCACAAGGCAGAGGAAGGTCACACCAATGGCTGACGAACCGATGGCCACTGTAAGTCTGCCCTAGGTCAGCACTGGCTGCAAGAGGCCAACTGCCTTGGGACATCCTGGAGCACTGTGGCTGGGGACAGGTAATGGTACCTGTTTCTGCTCTCTATACCTCTGGGCTACAGCCCCGCTGTCCTCTTCTTGATGCCCCAGATGCCACCTCCTGCTGGCTTCCAGGACCGTAGCCACAGTGATGCCAGTTCTGCAGAGTGGGTCCTTGTTGTCACCAGAAGTTCAGACCAGACCTCTGCAATGTACTGAGGGCACCCCTGTGTACCAATGCAGAACGTGGCCTCTGAGCAGAAGAGTGAACCAGGATCTCTCTATGGCTCTTCCTCTGTCCAGAGCCTGTGGCTGTCCATATTGTGGTCACATCCCACAGCCCATCAGGATCTAGGGCTCCCCTGCTGGCCTGCCATGTGCTCAGCCAGGCTGCTGGGCTTAGGGAGGTGGTGCAGGAGACCTGGCCTGGTGGCACCTACACATCATGGCGGCTGAGGGCATAGGAGTTCGGGTGGCTCTGGCGGCCATACTGGAAATGGTCTGTGAGGAGGATGTTGCGATACTGGAAGTCACCCTGCTGGGGAAACAGTGCACCATTGTGGGGCTTCTCTATTGGGCTCCGCAGGTGCTCTCTGCTGCTCAGGTCCGATGTAGAGACTGGAAGGAGGTGGCGCCTAGCCTGCTGGTTCGCATCGTACTTGGTCTGTGTGAAGAGAAGAGCAATGAGGTACAAGGGAAATTTGGGTGTAGGGGGCATGTCACCCCCAGCACTAAGGAGCCAGAAGCAGGAGGGCAGAAGTTATCAGGCCAGCTTATGCTACATAGTGAGTTTGAGGCCAACCTGGGATACCTGAAACTTTCAAAAAAACAAACTAAAAAAAACAACAACAACAAAAAAGCATACCACCAAAAAAGAGGTCACCCCAAAACCAAGGACTAGGGATGCTTCTGTGGTAGAACACTTGTGTGGCATACACAAAGCCCTGGGCTCCATCCCCGGCACGGCATAAACCAGGCAGAACAAGCTCAAGGCCTTTCTGGACTAAACAGGCCTCTGCTCCAAGACAAACAATAAGAAACAAAGGAAACTTCAGGCCCTGTGCACCCATGCCGCAGAGCTCAGGACAGAGGCAGGAAGATAGTGAGTTCCAGGGCAGCTTGTGTTTACAATCCTGTTGCCATGATGGTCTGTGCAGCACAGAACCCACCCACCTTGTAAGGCACCTCTGGAACCCAGAGCCAGAATCACCCTTCCCATCCTCCCTCGGCTCCTTCTCGTCCCTCTCCTAGGCTATGCCTGGCTGGGGGACAGTGGCCCCTAATGCTCACCTTGTTGTACAGAAAGACACCCAGGATGGCAGTCATCATGCCCAGCACATTGGTGCTGGTCACTGGATTGCGAAGCATGATGAGGGACACAGTGATGACCATAATCCTTTTGGTGGCATTAGCCACAGAGTAGCTGAGCGGGCTGATGAGGTTGAGGATGCTGAAGGCGATGACATTCTGTGCAAAGTTGCAGAATCCGCTGACCGCCAAGAGCAGCAGTGTCCAGGGCCACTGAGACACATAGGCCTGTGGAGACAGGCAGGGAGCATCAGTAGGGGAGGGGCACATATGTACTCAGGCAGATTGTCACCATGGTGTAGTGGTATTTGCTCCACCCATGACCTTGGGCTATACAGCGCTAAGGAGGTGGTGCTTCTTGCTGTTGTTTGTGACCTCTTAAAAGGAAAGGGAGAGGGGTCTGGAGGCTCTTCTCCTTGCTTCCTGGTGTGATTGAACTTTGAGGTGGATCTGGTCCCAGTCAGAACAGAGGACAACTTCAGCTGTCTACTTGGTTCTGTATTTGTGAGTGTATTTCCTCAATTTATCCTAATAAATTTTCCTAATACTCCTTCAGCAGACTCTCATGGATTTCTCAAATTATCTGGCACCCAACCATGTGGATCTCAGCCCCATGCACCCCTACTGGGGCTACTTGTGTGTCAAAACCCTAACGCCCTGGGCGGCTGCTGGCGAGTTTCTTGGCCTTGCAGAGCCCACACACAGCCCAACCCCCCCAGGAACTTTCTGACCCCTGCTCAGGTGACCACCAGGCAGGAGTCATGCAGTGTGAGTCAAGCACTCCCAGGCCAGGCAGATCACGTGCCGGCGGTCTTGTAACCACTGCCAGAAGCACATATTCTGCGGCAGATGGAGGAGCACTGCGTTAGAAAGAACGGTGCCCGCCCTAGGCGCCTTTCTAGCTCTGTGCTTGAGGCGGCTGGGCCGGGCCACAGTCCCCAGCCTGGTTAGAGACTACCAGCAGACTGTTCCTTTACTTTTAAAACCGTTCGGTGTAGCTGCTGCCGATTCCGGGACAACCTGGGCCACCAACCCTCGAGAGCACGCCCTCCTGGCAGCCTGGCTCCCCTGCTGCCACATCCCCATTCTGTGCACGGCCGCCACCGTTGTTCTGCGTACTGCCTCAGTTGTTGTGATCCGGGCAGCTCTGCCCAGGTAGGCTTTGCCTGGGTGAGTGAGTGATTCGCAGCAGCCCATTCAGGGAGCTGAGTCAGCTCACACCAGACCTGTTCTGTCGCTACACCTGCGACACCTGCTGGCCGAACATCGCTACTACACCCAAAATTTGCCCAACCTGGTAATTACCTCTGGAACAGCTGGACACTTAGGACAATTTCTTGAGGATCTTATCTGATGTAAATTACTTGATAACTTTACACCTTAAACTGATAAATAAATTAATTAATTAATAAATACATTAAAAATTTCTTTACAAATTTTAAGTCTCTCTCACGCCATGGTGGATAATATAAACATCCAGGAATTTAAAAAGTCTTTGTTTATACTATGGATGAAATTTTACAAGACATATACGACCTTCCTGGGACGTATACAATTTTTGCCACATTGGCGATTAGCATAGTAATTCATATCATATCACTGAAAAAACTGGTTTACTAATAAGACCAAAAATAAGACATTAATAGGATTGATATAGACTTTGCAAAGTGATATTGAGAACTTGAAAGGATTCTTTCTTTGGAATCTGCTAATTTACCACAAGAACTTCAGTCCGCCAATAATAACTGGGCAACCATATTTAATTCTATTGATAATAAATGTGAATACTTAATGGATAGAACAGTAAATCTTCAGAGCAATCTTAATGCCATACAGATAATTTCTAAGGAAGAACAATCATCATTAATTGATAGAATAAAATCTTTGGAATCACCTATTTCTAATGAACATAAAAAATTGTTTGATTCCATGAAGTCATTGGAATCATTCACAGTACAGGAAGTACAGACTCTAGAAGAAGCTGTAGTTAATCAATTTCAGGCTATGGAGGAGTCCATGAGAACTGATAATAAGAGTGCTAACAAGCAGAAGGTCAAGGCTAAAGAGGTCATAACATCTAACCTTACGGAGTTAGAGATGACTTACCAAAGGTAACAACAGGTGGCACTGTGGTTTACCCTATCAATGTTTGTGAAAAGCCAGCAAATGATAAACATCCTATGGATATGTGCAATATATCTGGCAGCCTATTCATATGAGAGATTTAAAGAATATCAAGGGAGCTGTAGTTCCCTATGGTATACATTCAACATATATGAAACATGTTAAATAAGTGATCTTCTAGAAACAGGATCATGCCTAATGACTGAAATCTGTTCATCTCAGCTGTGTTAGAATACAGCCAGCAGTCACAATGGAAAAGCTGGCTGAGAGAAGAAGCTAAAGCCCCTGAGCAGCAAGGTAAGATTAGAGGTTTTAAGATCTCTCAAGATCAAATTCTTGGTGAGGGCTGCTTCACGGATATATATGTACAATCTACCTTTGATGAGCATACATTATCTATATGCCATACAACAGCCTTAAATGCTTGGGAAAGAATTCCAGGGAAACTAACTGAGCTCTATACGAAGGTCTTCCAGGGGTCAAAAGAACCGTTTAGGGATTTTTTTTTACAAAGACTGACCAAGGCTATAAACAATACAATATCAGACCAAGAATTAAGACAAGTATTAACTCAATCTTTGGCTTTTGATTTTGGCTAATGTAGAATGCAAAGAATACTTGAACTTTTAAAGATCAGATCAGCACCTATGGAAGAATGGATCCAATACACAAACAATATTGAGTCTCCTAACTATGGTGATGAGGCTTGGATAGGAGACGTTATTTCCAAAGGTGGAAGGACACATCAAAGTATCAAATGTTTTAACTGTGGTAACCAGGTCATATAAGAAGAAGTTGTACACAGGGTGCTCCTAGAAGCAATGCTTCTTCTAGAAATACCCAAACAGCAGACCCCAACCCTCTGGATTATGCAGAAGATGTGGCAAAGGCCAACATTGGAACAATGAATGCAGATCAACAAGAGACATACAAGGCAACCCTTTACCAGCAGGAAATGCCTCAGAGGGCTTCTTGCAGGCCCCCAAATCAAATGTGGTCCAAACATTTCCAGCCACTATGGAGGAAATTCCTCCCCAGGACAATTAAATAACCCAGTGCCTAATGTAAAGAACAATAGTGCACTGGATGATAGATCAAAAACTCCAAAAAACACCATAAAACTAACATTTTGGTAGACCTCCATAAATGAACAAAGACCAAAGCTTAGAGTATGTATTAATATTATTCTAGGGGATCGGGTTCTGTCCCTGGTGCACGGGCAGGCTTCTGGGAATCTGGTGCCTGTGATGTGACACCTTGCACAGCCTTGGTGTAGTGGGAAGGGGCTTGGACCTGCCTAGGCTCAGTGAGCTGGGCTCTGCTGACTCCCCATAGGAGACCTCGATTTGAGGAATGTGGGGGTGCGGGGTGGCTTGGGAAAGAGGGCTGGGGGTGGGATTAGGGAGGAGGGGGGTCTGTGGATAGCATGAGGAGTGAGTAGAAAATTTCTTAATAAAGAAAAATAAAATAAAATAAATATTATTCTAGAAGGCTTAGTGGACACAGGTGCAGATGTGACTATAATTATGCCAAAATCATGGCATCCGAATTGGCCTCTTCAAGAAGTAGATGTCCAATTTCTAGGAATTGGAACCCTATCTCAGGTAAAACAAAGTATGAGATGGGTTGAATACACAGGGCTAGAAGGATAGAGAGGAAGGCTGAAGCCATATATGGCTAATGTAGAGTGAATCTTAAGGATCATGATTTGTTTTAACAATGGAATACCTCTAAGCTCAGAAGTGGAATATAGACCAATTCATCTATCTGGGAATAATATTACAAGATACTGTAAAAAAATAGCCACCAACCATTCAGGCTGTACATAAACAGAGCACAACTGCTGTTGAACTCTCAGAGGTACTAATGACCCTACCTTTAAAATGGTCAGCTGATAAACCTGTCTGGGTTGGACAATGACCTATGACACAAGAGAAACTATAAACCTTAGAATAGCTGGTTCAGGAGCAGTTAAATGCTCAACATATTGAAGAATCCACCAGCCCTTGGCATTCTCCTGTATTTGCTATTAAAAGACTTTTTTTTTTTCAGAGCTGAGGACCGAACCCAGGGCTTGCCTAGCAAGCATTCTACCACTGAGCTAAATCCCCAACCCAAGACTTTTTTTTAAAAAACTATACTTCTACAAGAAAAGGATAGAGAAAAATTTGCCTTCACAGTATCTACTTATAATAATTCCCAGCCAGTCAAGACATATCAATGGAAGGGCCTCCCACAGGGCATGTTAAATAGCCCCACCCTGTGCCAATATTTTGTACATAAACCATTGGAATAATTTGTGTACAATTTCCACAATCTATAATTTATCATTATATGGGTGATATCTTATCAGCTGATCTGAAGTTAGATATGTTAGAAAGCATGTTTGAAGAAGTAAAGAAAGTTTTGTCTCCCTGAGGATTACAAATTGTTCCCAAAAAGATACAAAGATACAAATAATTAATATATTAATTATTTATAAGATAGATCTACAAAAAAATTAGACCCCAAAAGGTACAAAGGTACAACTCAGGAGAGATTGATTGTGGACTCTTTTTTTTTTTTTTTTTTTTTTTTTCCGAGACAGGGTTTCTCTGTGTAGCTTTGCGCCTTTTCCTGGAACTCACTTGGTAGCCCAGGCTGGCCTCGAAATCACAGAGATCCGCCTGGCTATGCCTCCCGAGTGCTGGGATTAAAGGTGTGCGCCACCACCGCCCGGCCGATTGTGGACTCTTAATGATTTTCAAAAATTGATAGGAAGCATTTCCAACCTACAGACTATCACTGGAATACCTAAAGATGGACTAATAGATTTAGCCAATACCCTAAAAGGGGACGACTTAAATAGTCCAAGAGAACAGTCAGCTGAAGCTGAAAAGGAATTGGCTCTAATAAAAAAGAAAATAAGGGAGGCACATGTGGATCGTGTGAATCTAGAACTTAACTAAATTCTGGTCATATTACCCCCCCAGACACTCCTCCACAGGGATTTTGATGCAGAGGGAAGATATTATATTGGAATGGATACTTCTACCATGTAAACCGAGTAAGAAATTAAAGACATATATGGAAAAGATCTCTGATTTGATTCTAAAAGGAAAATTAAGACTTCGTCAATTGATAGGAATGGATCCAGCAGAAATTGTAGTACCTTTAACTAAAGAGGAAATCTCCTTTTTATGAAAAGATAATGAATACTAGCAAAGAGTCTGCAGTAATTTTTTTTGGGAGAGATTAACAACTGTTATCCCAAAAGCAAGAGAATAGAATTCATAAAAAAGAACTGAATGGGTCCTTCCTCACATTGTACATCAGACACCAATCTCTGGAGTCCCCACATTCTATATTGATTCAAATAAATCAGAAAAGACAGGATAAATCAGGAGATTAAGTAAAGTGGTCCAAAGCCCTTAAAATTCTGTACAAAAGTCAGAACTGTATGCCATTTTTATGGTACTTATGGACTTCACAGAACCTCTCAATATATTTACTGATTCTCAATAAGCAGAGAGTTGTTTTACATATCAAAACTGCTGAATTTATTCCTGATAATATAGAATTAATTTCATTATTTATACAATTACAGGAAATCATCAGAAATAGGGAACATCCTATATATACAGAACATACATCAGATCTCACACGGGTCTGCCAAGTCCTCTAGCACAAGGATGAGATTGATCAGTTATTAATAGGTAATGAACTAGAAGCCTCAGAAGTTCGTAAGAAACACCATGTAAATAGCAAAGGTTTGAAAAGTGATTTTTCCATCACTTCCCAACAAGCCAAGGAAATCGTAAAAAAATTTCCTACTTGTTCCTTCTATGACCAAACTCAATTACCTGTAGGAAGTAATCCTAAAGGTATACAAAGAAATGAAATTTGGCAGATGGATGTGTTTCATTTTGCAGAATTTGGAAGATTAAAATATGTACACCATACCATTGACAACTATTCAGGATTTCAATGGGCCAGTCCTATGAGTTCTGAAAAGGTTGATTCTGTAATTACACACCTATTAGAAGTTAAGGCCATCATGGAAATACCTGTACAAATTAAGACTGACAATGCTCCAGCATATGTCTCAAATAAAATGAAACAACTTTTTCTGCTAATTACAATATAAGGCATGTTACAGGTATACCACATAATCCCACAGGCCAAACAGTCATAGAAAGATCCAATCAAACTTTAAAGGATATACTGAATAAACAGAAAGAGGCAGCAATGACTCCTAGAAATAGACTACATAATGCTTTATTAACCTTGAATTTTCTCAATGCTGATGAGAAAGGAACAACAGCTGCAGAGAGACACTGGACAATAGAAAAAAAAACTCCTGAGTTAAACCAACCTGTTTACTTCAAAGATGTGTTGATCTTGGAATGGAAACCTGGGTACGTCCTACATTGGGGAAGGGGTTTTGCTTTTGATTCTGCAGGAGAAGAAAAGCTATGGATACCAACAAAAATAATAATAATAAAAAAAAAACTGATTCGAACAGGAGAAACCCCTTGATAAGAAGTAAGAGCTTATCCACTGGTGTGATAATTCTACAAGTTGTAAGAAAAACTCAACTGTAGTGGGTAGCCATTCCAGCTTTGTTCTGGAAGTTCCAACCCCCATTGAGACTTCGGCAACTGTCACGCCTACAAGGCGGGGCCAAGGGAGGCGCCTGGGGACCCGAGATCCGGATCGGGGAACGCTCTCTTGGTTCCAGGACGCTGGATGGTGGAGGTAGACAGAGGAGAGCTCCAGAGAACACCGCTGGACTGTGATACACCTTCCCCAGACCCCGCGACCTACCTATCCCTTAATTTGTAAGTTACGCCATTAAATAAATCTCCTTTTAACTACGTGGAGTGACCTTAATAATTTCACCAATACTCAACAAAAAAGGGTCAGGGCAGGGTTCTGTTTTTATCGTTACAGGATAATAGGAACACCTATCTTCAAAAAATCATAAGGCCTTGGACACCCAGAAGTCTACAGCAGAAGGGAAGAACCTATTGGTACCAATATACTCCACAGGGTAGTATCTCACTGCCTAATATCTATATCTCTTTAACTCTAGAAAAGTTGTGGTCCTGATAGAATATAAATCAAGCTGGCTTTGGAGTTGGAATGTGGCTCTCTCCTTCTCTAAACCTAAGATTATTGCTTAAAAAAAAAAAAAAAAAAATTAAGGGATGCTGTCTCATATCGGAAGAGCCAACTGGTGTGGGACAGAAGAAAACCAATAACCTAAGGACCAATGTTGTCAAGATTCTATTTCTCTCCATGATTATTCTTGATTTCTTGGAATCCTTCCTCACATGTCATGTCATCTTAAGATTCAAACTTTCTGTTTTGATATTAATAATGTTCAAGTTTTCCACAGTAAAAAAATGTCTTTCCAATAGCAATCTCTGAACTCTCCAGAAGGAAGATGGGGCCTCACAATGATGATTCTACCTGGTCCAGAATGATGCCATTGAACCTAAAACCACCACTCAACGATCAGCTTTAGATTGCAAACTCTTCAGGACAGTTCTAAGATGAGATGGTCAATCATATTACACTTCTAGCCAGAACCTCAGATAACTTTACCCATTTACACTGAGACTGGCTATATACATTACAACTTGTCCTATTGAGACTTAACCATTTAGCTTTCTTACAGGATCCCACAGAGATACCGTTGCCCCCTAAATAGCAGGAAGCAACTTTAAGAAAACAATTTCCCCTCTCCCAAAAGTTTTCATTTTCTCAGAGTTACAGACAAGTTGTTATAGGGTTGGGGGTAGTGGACAATAAAAAGACTCAGGATTCTTTTTTGGAAAAGAAAAAAGGGTAATGGATAGGCATAGTATATTAAGGTAGATTATTATGTATACTAATAAACTAATTTAGCAAACTATCAGCCTTAGATAATTTGCTCTGATATGGATTCTTGTATATTGATACAAATTCAAAACAGTAATTGTCATATTATACACATGTTCCTACTATTTGAAATAGTTTGTATATTGATACAAATGTAAAATTGTATTTCGTCATACTGTATGTATGTTCTACTTCTGTTTAGAATATTTTGTATACTGATATAGATCAAGGATATTGTCATCATATTGCACTATACATTTCTAACTCAGTTTAAGATATTTTGTGCACTGTCACAATTTTGAGGTCATTGTTAATATACTGTACATTGGTTTACAGATTGCTTACCCTGTTAATGTGAATCCTTAGTCCTTAGGTTATTTAGGTAGAAAAGACTTACAGATTAATAGTCACCCATGAGTGTCATATCTATAGTTATATTAGTTTGTTTTCTGTATTTACAGAAACTTATGTCAGATGGATAGGTAGTCTTCAAACACTTCATAGACCTAGAGAATATGGCATTTAAATGTTTTAATAACTTAGAATTCTGCTGATGTAAGACACAATTGCTCCTGGTAGCACCAATCTTCTCCCAAGAGAATGTTGGGCTTCTAAGACATTCCATTTGGAAGTTTATCTTCTTTTTGGCACAAAATGGCCTGCTGGGCAAAGAACTGCCCTTGCCTCGACTGCTAACAGTATGAATGCTGTGCTTTCTGGATGAGCAGGACACAAGGAAAAGCAACTGCTGAACCCTGCCAAGACAGGGTAAGATGGTCATTCAAAATTCCTGCTTCTGAAAATGGTCTGTCAGATATTCTAGGCCTGTTGCCAAAAATGGATGCCTCAATGGTGCTGAGAAACATTAAGTGACTGTCCAGGCTGCCAGCTGTCTCTGTCAATCCTTGCAATTTTCAGAAGTTGCTTCCTTGCACTTCCTGTTTACTCAAGAAATATTATTTTCCTTCTCAGGTCTCTGATAGGGTTGAAGACTAGATAGTTAAAGTTACAATCCTCTCATATCTTAGCTAAGAACATTTTAAATACTAAAGTTAGAATCTTCAGGATAGGACAACTATTGGAGTAATCTCAGTAATTTGCCGTTTACCTATGATCTGGACATTTCTGGACATTTAGCATGTCGTTCTTGTTTGATGTTGTTATTGTTGGTTGTATTTCTATTTTTGTCTGTTATTACCCATTGTTTTTCCTCGACAATACTTGATAATCATTCTTATTGTATATAGTTTGCATTGGGTCTAGAACCTTCTTATTTAGACAAAAAGGGGAAATGTAGTGATATTTGCTCCGCCCATGACCTTGGACTATAGGGCCCGAAGGAGGTGGTGCTTCTTGCCATTGTATGTGATCTCTTAAAAGGAAAGGGAGAAGGGTCACGAGGTCCTTCTCCCTGCTTCCTGGTGTGACCAAACTGCAAGGTGGATTCGCTCCTGGTCAGAACGGAGGACGACTTCAGCTGTCTACTTGGTTCTGTATTCGTGAGTGTATTTCCTCAATTTATATCCTAATAAATTCTCTAATACTCCTTAAGTAGACTCTAATGGATTTCTGGCTTTACCATGGGGCAGCAGGTGGTGAGACTTTTCTTGAAACAGAATCTCTCATAGCCCAGGTTGGCCTCAAACTGGGGCGACAGGTTTGCTGACACATGACTACTGTATCACTGAGCCATTTTACCAGTTTACGTGATGCTTATACACATGACTTCTGACCCTCCTGACCACCCCACTGAATGGTGCAGTGCTCGAGGGCCATCTGTTTTCAGAAATGCAAAAACAGCCACCAAAGGACTGCAGAGACGGTTCATCAGTTAAGAGTACTGGCTGCTCTCCTACAAGATCCGGATTAGATCCCACAGAAGGATCACAATTGTCTGTAAATCAGTCCAGGGGATCAACTGCCCTCTTTTGATCTGAGGGCACCAGGCATACATGTTGTAAGTGGACATACACGCAGACAAAACACCTATACACATAACATTTAATAATTTTTCTTTAAAAGGCCCCCAAAACTGTGTGTGTGGCAGGGTGCTCTTGCCTCAGGCATCTCACCCCTGCCTCCTGTGCCTGAACGCTGCCCTCACCACTGCACAGCCAGCGCTTTCCCACTGAGCCATCCCCACAGCTCCCTGCCCCAGCACATTTTGTAAAGCTGGAGCACAGACAAAGCTGGGCAGTGGAGCACATGCAGCACACGGATGAAGTCATGGGTTTCAGCACCCCACACCCCAAACAATACCAGACAGACCGGAGAAGATGGGTGACATTACCAACGACTGAGGCCTTCCAGAGAGTGGGACCCAGAGCCCCAGAGCCCACCTCCACCCTCAGACAGGTGCATGGAGAATGCAGCAGCCCAGCTAGGACACTGGGCAGTCCCAGGCGTCCACTTCCTCAGACGGCCCTCAAGCCCACCCTCCTGCCCTGCTGCCAGTTCCCAGCCATCCCGTGGGGGTCACAAGTCCCAGCTTGCCCGTCTCTGGTCATGGTGGTTAGCAGACATGCCAGCTGGTCACCAGGAGAAGGAAGACTCACAAGAATGACCCACAGAGTCAATCAAATCATACTGAGCTTCCAATCCAGGCATTGTGGGCACACTTTCTACTCCAGCACTCAGGAGGCAGAGACAGGATGATTAGGAGTTTGAAGTCACCTTGGGCCACATAATATAGGACATAGATCCTGCCTCAAAAACAGCAAAGGTAGGCTGGGAAGACAGACAGCTCAGTCAGGAAAGTGCCCAAGTTCAGACCCCAGCACCCATGTGAAAAGACAAAATCAAAACCAAAACGGAGCTGCACATATGCAGAGCCCCACTGCTAGTGGCAGGAAGTGCAGGAGACAGAGACAGGCGGATCTTGAGGCTTGGCAGCCAGCCAGTCAGTGAGATCTACCTCAAAAAGACAAGGCGAGCTACTGAGGAAAGTGCAGGAGGCTGAACTCTGTTCTCCACAGGAGACAGACACACTGCTAGTGCACTCACGCACTCACGCACACACTCACACACCCCAAAGGGAAGAGAAGGAAAACCACAAGGAGCAGAAACTGGATGCACTTTCTGTTTCAAAGTTTCCTTGGGGGTGGGGGGGGATGGGAATTGCTACACCCAAGTCAAGGGCCCCAGGCGCTGGCTGGGCAGGGACTGGCTGGGGTCCCTGGGGGTGCTGCTCTGCACCCAGCAGCCCTGCCCCTGGCAGGAAGGACTTGAGCTCACAGACATCTGTGCTGGGGCAGAGAATGACAAAGGCAACAGCTTCTTTGCAGGTAGAACCGCAACTAGACCCTGAATGGCTTCCTGACAAAATGCCCTCCCAGCCTACTTAGTTCTCACCCTCTCTTTAAACCCGGCAACTGCAATGGTTGTCCCTAGCAGACGGTTACGTAATAAACAATCACACAACCCAGGCCTCTTCCATTTAGCCTGTCACTGGTCTAGGTAGAAAGAGGTTAGAGGGTATTTTTCACTGCTAGGGAATACTCCATTTCGTGAACAAACCAGCTTTTCTTCATTTGTTGAAGGCTGTTTCCAGTTCCAAGTAAAAACAGAGTTGATATAGACATTCCCATAATGGCTCACACCGGCTCTCACTCCGTAGCCCAGGCTGTTCTCACTCTCTCAATCTTCCGCACGGTTGCAGAGTGACAGGATTACAGGCACGGCCACTACACCGCACCAGGCAGTTTCTATCGACTGATCTTCCCACGATCACCACCACACACAGCAGTGCTTTCAGAGGCTTTGCTGTCCCTTTTTTTCCAGACAGGGTTTCTCTGTGTAGTTCTGGTGCCTATCTTGGATCTCTCTCTGTAGACCAGGCTGGCCTTGAACTCACAGAGATCCGCCTGGTGCTGTTCCCATTCTAAGATTTCCATCCGACTTCTTTTTTTCCTTTTTAAAAATGTTTTTAATTGGCCGGGCGGTGGTGGTGCACGCCTTTAATCCCAGCACCCTCGAGGCAGAGCCAGGTGGATCTCTGTGAGTTCGTGGCCAGCCTGATCTACAGAGCGAGATCCAGGAAAGGCACCAAAAGTACACAGAAAAACGCTGTCTTGAAAAACAAAAAAAACAAAAAAAAAAAGTTTTTAATTGAAATAAAATTGCATCAATCTCATATCTCTTTTCTTCTGCCAGCCCTTCATAGGCACCCCAAGTTGACAGTCTCCTTTCCTTTGATTAGTTCTGTCACACACGTGCATGTGTGAACACTTATATAAATACAACCTGCTGAGCCTGTTTGTGTTGTCTGTGTGTATGGTTTCAGAGCTGACCACTCCGCATTGGACAACCAGTGAAGGTCTCATGCCTGGGAGAGGCTAATTCTCCCCTCCCAGCTGTCTTTAGCTGCCTGTAGTTCCTCGTCTAGGGTGGACCCTGTGAGGTTTTCTCCCTCCCAGATTGGATGGCCCCTGATATTGTCGCCATCTTGTTTATACAGCCGTTCCTAGGGAGACTGCTTCTCAGCGGACTTCGTGGCATTCTGGCTCTCACGATCTTCCCGTCCCCACTAAGCAGATGTCGCCTGAGCCATAGACATAGGAGCTGGGATGAGGGTGTACCCACTGGGGCTGTGCAGCTGTGGCTTGCTGTGACGGGCTCCGTTTGGCGTGAAGAGGCTTCCGTATGAGGGGTGGAGCTGCACTCATCCAGGAAGGGTGGCCCAGCACAGAGGGTCCAGAATTATATCTCTTTCCTTCAGACAGTCTCATGTAGCCCAGGCTGGCCTATGTAGCTGAGGATGACTTTAAGGTCTTGATCCTCCTGCATGTATCCCCCAGCACTGGGGTGACACCACTTTTGTATTTTAAAAAATCACGGCATCTGTGTACAGGTGTGGGCAGTGTGTGCCATGGTGCCTGGGGTCCAGTTTGTGGGAGCTGGCATGCTCCCTCCACCATGTGAGTCCTAAGGGTGGAGCAGGTCATAAGGCTTTGCATGCCAAGCATCCGCACCTCCTGGGCTCTGGAACGTGCCCAGGACCCGCATGGCAGGAGACACTGGCTCGGCCTTTGCTTGAATCCTGTAAAGAATGCTGCTGGGCTTCAAACTCCAGCAGCCCATGGTGACCGTGGGACGCTCTGTGGGGGTGCTGCCCACTAGCTGCTGCCCAGGATTTCCTTTTCTTTTTGAGACAGGGTCTCAAGTAGCCCAGGCTGGCCTCAAACTTGCCAAGGATGACTCTGAATTCTGATCCTGAGTGCCAGGACGAGAGGTAAGTGCTCTCTCATCTTGTGCGTGGTACTGGGTGGAGCCTGGGCCTTGAGGGGACAGGGCAAGTGCTGTCCTGGCCATAGCCAGGCCAGAGTCACAGTCCTGGACATGCAGTTCAGAAGCTGTTGGCTTTTGTAAGCAGTTCTTGCAGCAGGGACAACTTCACCGAGGAAGCAGAGGCAGAGTGGAAGAGGAAGAGAGAGCCCCTCCTCAAGGACATGTCCCAATTCCTCACTTCCTCCTACCAGGTTGTGCCTCCACCAGGTCCCACCATGTCCAACAGCTTTTAGTGAGACCAACCCTTTCCCAGTGGTCAGATCCAGACTGTGACCACACCACACTAGAAAGAGTGCGTGTGTGCGTGAGTGTACAATGATGCCCGCGGTGTAGACAAGCACTTGTGTGTGTGTGTGTGTGTGTGTGTGTGTGTGTGTGTGTGTGTGTATAGTCGAGCACTCGAATGTGCTCAAGCGTGTACTGGAGCATAAGGTGGCTATGTCTAAGACTGCAAGGGGACCAGCCTCTCTCCTTCCCAGGACTTCAGTTCCTAAAGCTGCTGCTCATAGGGTTTTGGTTTTAGTCCATTTGGATTTAGAGTTTTGAATTAAAGAGACTTAAATGCTGCAACTATGAGTGCAAGCCCCTCCTGGAGGCCACTGCAGCGGTCTTCACAGAGTGACGTCATCATCTCTGCTCTCAGCCCAGTGCCAAGCATGCAGACAGAAACCCTTAGAAACCCCGAGCCAAGGTAAATGTCCTCTCCCCACACCAATCATATCCGGTGCTCTGTTGGTGATGGAAAGCTGACGGACACAGGACAGCAGGAGCCCTGGCTCTCAGACTGGTTTTGAGATTAATTTCTCCCTCCCACATATGCTCTTATCCCTCTCATACAATGTCACAAGATGTGGCAGGAGCCCTTGGAAGACCCCACTCCATGCTGGACCTTCAGTCTCCAGACCTGAGAGCTAAAGATTCCTATTTTCTAAGCTAGCCTGCCTCAGGTATTCTGTTACAGGAACAGAAAACAGACACATCTACCTAGCACAGATAGATGTCCAAAGAATTCCCCTGGATGAACACATGACTACAGCGCCTTAGAAAGCTAGTAAAGACGCATGCAATTCTCAGCAGCCCCAACTCACCAGGTCGCTGCTCACCAGGAAGGTGGAGAGGTCCACCAGAACCCACGTGGGGATCATGAAGAACACGGCATGGCAGCCCAGGATGTTGAGCAGCCGCAGGTGGTGGATCCTTGAGTCCCTCAACACCTGAGGGAAGAGCGCCTCATTAGAGCCACTGACACTCGACCAGCAACAAGGCCTGGGTTTCCAGGCCCCAACAGGAGAGTGGAATCCGACAGCCAACCCTGGGTATCAGACCAGCTTGCTCATTTATGAAGGAACATAGTTATGCTTGGACACTCTGTCTGTGGACGAGGGACTGACAGAGGAACAACAGAACCAACCCAGCACACACACACACACGCTGGGGAGGATGGAGTGAGTCAGTCATTCTGAAGCCCCCCTCCCCACCAGTTTTTTTTATTTGCATCTGGTGTCTTGCCCTGTAGCCTAGGCTGGCCCGGCACTCATGGGAATCCTGCCTTCATCCCACACATGCTCATGACAGGCAGGGACCACCATGCCTGGCTAACATCCCTCTGAACTGAGTCCAGATTGGTTCCGCCTGTTGAGCACCACCAAGCAATGCCAGGCAAAAGCCAGAAACAGATCCCACCCCAGAGACACGGACTTCAGGTCTACCGCAGGGAGATGCCCCAACCCAAGCAGCCAGCAACAATCTCTGCAGAGGCTCACGGATGTATTTCTTACAACAAGTTGGAAATAAGCCACATTCCTAAGAAGGGGACCCACTGTGCTGAAGGCGGCACCCAGCTGCCCTGAGCTTTAGTCACGATTGAGCTCTGCAGCAGGTGACACCACACAGTAACCGTAGATGAGCACGGCCAGAAAAGACGAGATCAGTGACCACACCTCAGAGGAAGAGCATGCTCAGCATGGAAAGGAAAGGAGGGGCTGGGCACTAGCTCAGGCACGAGGACCCAAGTTCGGATCCCTAGCACCCACACACAAGTTGGCCATGGTGTCAAATGTATGTAAAGCACCTGGTGGTGGGTACTGCAGGCAGATCCCAGGAGTGCATGGAACAAAATGGGCTGGGGCAGGTTTAGTGGGAAATAATGTGGAAGGGGCTGGTAAGATGGGTCAATGGGAAAGGGCTTGCCACGAAGTCTGAGGACCTGAGCTCAATGTCCAGGTCCCACACGGAGGAAGGAGAACTGACTTCTGCAAGTTGTTCTCTGACCTCCACACTTGCACATACACACTAAGTATATAAATAAAACGTAAAAAGAAAACTAGTAAAAGAAAACAAACAAGAGAGATTAGCAGAGTAGGTTAAATTTAGGGTTGGCTTTCAAAACAAAATAAGGGACAGAGATTTCGGCAAACAGAAGGCACAGGAGGGTCTGATCTGGCCAGTCAGCCTGAAGTCACCCTCAGGCAAGCAGCGCCAGGGGTAGGGCCCACACACCTTTTTGGAGAAGATGTTCTGAAGGGAGAAGCATAGTGTGGCTGCCAGGGCGCTGACCAGCCCCCACACGTCGAAAGACAGCTCTGTGACCGTGGCCAGTAGGACTCCGCTGATGATGGGGACCAGTGACAGGTACACCTGCAGGAGGGTAGAGGGGCTCAGGTGGGCCAGGGCTACCCACCACCCAGAACTGCAGGAAACCCTGGGTGACCCTGTGCCTGACCTGGGGGACCCCATCTTCCACCCTGGAAAATGCCACCTGCATCTCACAAGGTGCTTCATGCCCAGCATCCTGGCACTCAGAACCCTGTGGCAGGAGGATCACCAAGAGTCTCAGGTCTGGGGCTAGTGAGATGGCCGAAAGAAAAAGGCACTTGCCACCAAGCCTGACAAACCTGAGCTTGATGCCCACATGGTAGGAGAGAACTGACTCTCCCCAAAGCTATCCTCTGACCTCCATACAGACAGACACAGAAAGGTAAATACATAAATAAATGGGAAAAAATAAGGCTAGCCTGGGCTACTTTCAAATCCTGACTCAAAAAAAATAATCAAAACCCAACAAGGTAGAAAACCAGGTGGATTTCCAGTCAGAGATTTTTGTATTAAAAAAAAAACAGAGGCCCAGTTAGTTGGTAACTAGTAGGACTAGGACTCAGTAGGTAAAGGCCCCTAAATCTGAGTTTGATCTCCAGGACTCTTTGTAGAAGGAGAGAACCAACTCCTGCAAGTTGTCCTCTCATCTCCGGGTGTACTCACGTCCCCACAAAGTAATAAATGTAAAAACAACGCAAGACAGGTGAGGTTTTTAGGAGCAGAGGTTCTGTCCCCAAGGGAAGTGGCCAGTGGGACTTGAATGCCTGCCCCTGCACTCCGGGCCATGGTCTACTCTCCCTGTCGGCATCCCACATCTTCCCTTGAGAAGAGGATTCAGGGGCCTGAGTTATCTGTCTTGCAAAGCATTCCCTGACCAAGAGGGCCAATCTCCAGGTCCTGCACTCATGAGGTTCCTGGCATCTTGTCAAGCCAGGTACAATGTCCCCAGTGACAAGGAAAACTGATAAACACAAGGTGTGTTATCAGGTGACACACCTGGCTGCCTCCCCAGCAACTCTGACCCCCAGGAGGCCAGCCCCACCTGACATCACCCTGACGGAGACTACAGAGTGCAGACAGGGCTTGCCAGGATGAACATGGGCCTGAGAACAAAACTCAGCCAGAGGTGGCCCAGTTTTTACACAGTGATCCAGGGTAAAGCCGCTCTGAGCTAAATCAATAATAAGAACTATACAGGAAGTGAGCATTCAGAGAACAGGGTGAGATGGCTTCCATGGGACACTGGCATCCCCACTGCGCGAAGGGCACAGTGAGCCCAGTTCTTGCTCTCTAGCCTCAGGTCAGGAAACATCTGGCCTGGCATCTTCCTCAGGCAGCCTTAAGCTCTAGGTGCTGTCTGGGATTCACATCCAGATGATCACAACCTTGGTTAAAAACAGCCGTCAAACCCCAGGCCTTTGAGTTCTCAGCAAGGCCTCCACACTGACCTACAACATTTTTCTTCCTTTCCTTTTTTTTTTTTTTTTTTTGAGACAAGGTCTCTCTACAGAGTCCTGGAACTCACCATGTAGACCAGGCTGGCCTCCAACTCACAGAGATCCACCTGCCTCTGCCTCTCTAGTGCTGGGATTAAAGGTGTGCGCCGCCATGACCAGCTCCAAGACTTTTTGAGACAAAGTTCAGCTCTGTAGCCTAGGCTGTCCTAGATCTCTCCATCCTCCTGCCTCAGCATCCTGAGTGCTGGCATGACAGACCCATGGTACCATGTCAGGCTCCTGAAAGTTTTAATTTCTAAGAACTGGCTGGATGTACCATCATCAAACTCCTCTGACCCAGCATCTCACATCAGATCCAGCCGCCCACTACCGACCATTCTTTCTGGTGATGGAAAAACGAGGGCACAATAGCTCAACAGGTGAGGAGCGCTTTCGGCCAAGCCCGGGAACTTGAATCTCATCCCAGGAATCCGCACCGTGAAAAGATAGGATGGACCCCTGTCCTCTTAGCTTCACACACAGGAGGAGGCACAACATACACACACAGATAAATGTTAAAAAATAAGAGAAGGAAAACCTGTCCCAACTTAATTTGTTTCTTGTTGACTTGCCAAAACGGGACCAAACAGACATCACCTACCAGCAAACCAAGGGAGGAAATCAAAACAAAAAGAAAGAATATAGACCCCTGAGGGACGCGGCACTCGGGGCCAATAAGCAAGAGATTATCCAGAGACATCTCCCCTTCACACACACCTGCTGTCTGATAAGTGAGCGCGGGACACTAGGGAAGGCCCAGACTGACACCTTGACTTCCTTATTTGACAGGAAGCCAGAGGAATGCCACGGTCCAACCACGTCATCAACCCAGCCAGCTACCGGGAATCCCGCCCTGCCCAGGGCTTCTGCTAGGGTTACCTTGGTGCTCTGTTTTTCCTTCATGATGATCCGGGACAGGAGGACCACCCAGATGGGCATGGTGGCCTTGACTGCAAAGAGAGGAAAGGCACTCAGCGGGCAGTCCCGGCAGCCTGCACACCCAACGCCGGAACTTCTCTCTCTGCAAGGCGTCCTCCCGACCCCAATAGCTGGAGTCAGTTCTGCTCGGCACTCGGTTAACTCCTCAGACCTTTTCCAACCTGAGAGCCCTCCGCGCTTGGCGGCGTCTCCGTTTGACGGCCCACATACTCGTACCCATACTTCGAAGCCCCAAGCGGCGCGCCCCGGCCCGCGTCCGCACCTACCGGTGTGCGCGTAGGACACCGGCACCTTCCAGATACTGATGTGCGCCGACACCGACGCGAAGTACTTGCCGAAGGCGAGCGGCAGCACGTAGCGCGGGTAGAAGCGCGGCGGCAGCAGCGGGCCGGACGCCGGGTGCGGGCCAGGTCCGGGGCCCGACACGGGCGGCGCGGGAGGCACGCGCCAGGCGCGCAGCAGCGGCGGCAGCCCGGCGCACAGCGCCAGGATGTGGCACAGCGACACGGTGACCGGGAACGGGAAAGCGCTCAGGATCACCTTGTTGACCACGTTGCCGCCCGCGCTCAGCGCATACCACAGTAGACACAGCGCCGCCACCCGCGCGCCCTCGCGCGCCCCGCCGCCGCCACCTGCGCCCGGGACCCCCGCGCCCGCGCCGGGACCCGCGGCTGCCGCCGCCGCCATCCTGCCTGAGCGGCCACCCCTTCCCGCCGGACGACCGCCCGACGCGGGCCGGGGGCGGGACAGCCCGGGCGGGCGCGCCGGCAGGCGCCGGCCACCATTGGCTGCCTGTTCTGCGCGTCATCGCCGCTCGCCATTGGCCGTCTCCCGCGCGTCATCACCGCGCGCCCGCCGACGCGCCCGCAACCACGTCTCCAGCGGGGGCCCCACCCCACTTGAAAGCTTTCCCGAGAGAGGCGGGTCCGAGCCCGGAAGGCGTGCCGTGGGCCCGCGCGTGCGCGAAGCGGCTCTCCACGTTCTCCCGTGGCTGTCCGGGCCCCGTGAGTGGTGCGGGGAGACGCGGACCCGCCCACTTGTGGCTGTGGAAGCAGGGTGCCTGGGGCGCGGACAGGATTAACAAAATATCTTTTAGGGGAAAAGAAACCGACTGTGGCAAACCCTTTGGACGACGCCGGGTCCTCGGAAGCTGTGCGGTAGGTGTCACCTTCCCCTCATAACCCTGGGCCGAGCGCCTTCTGCGACACTCGTCTGCAGAGCCCTGGTGGCTGAAGGCTGCTGGCGAGAACCCTGAGGCCGGACAAGACTTAGCACCGTGATCCTAGCTACAAAACTCGATTCCAAAGATCGTGTGCTTTCAAGTGCTGTGGGAAGAGTTGTTTCGGTCCTTCTAGAAAAATGTATTCATTTATGGAGGCAGAACATGTCGGGGTACACATATGGAGGTCACAGGAGGACTTGAGTCAGTTGTCTCCTGCCCACCATGTAGGTTCAGGGGACCAAACTCATGTCCTCTGGCCTCGCAGCAAGCGTATATCCCTGAGCCATCTCGCTGATCTCAACATACTCCTTTATAGCAGTTTAGAAAATGGCAGCCTAACTCAATCCCCTGAAGGCTGGGGGTGTCTTTGTAGCTCATCCCTGTTCTCGAAGGTAGACCATGTGTACCCCCCCCCCACCTCCGCCCCCTGGGCTTGCTGGATATTCGACACAGGTGTGGCAGTCCCTGAGCGTTGGGATCCGAATGATAAGTGGCCTGTCCCAAAGCCTGGGTCTGAGAAAAGAAGCTGGTGATAGGTGTACCCTAATGACCTCCAGCAGGGCCACAGTCCTTAGTCACCAACTGAGTACAAGTGGAATTAGGAAGGTAGCCACTAGTTCTTTGGACAGAGCAGTGTCTGGTAGCCACACTGACATGTTTTGGTTGCTTTTATCTCACTGGATTTGGTCCTGGCAACTTTGTAGAAGCCTTTTCATCTCACAACAGGAACATGTACTCAGTGAACACTGAGTGAATACTGGCTCAGGGCCACACGGCTGGGTTTCACCTCCTCAAATGGCCCTTTAATGGGAGTGGGACCATCCTGTACCAAATCCCAGAAATCCCTACTGGCTTTCAAATTGTGATTCTGGGTTGGCTGTGGTCCTGAAAACCAGAAGGAAATGTTCTAGGACTTCACCCCGTGTACTTGCTGTCTTATGGGCAACTGCTCATCTATGAAATTAAGCAGATATGGATAAGGTGACCTATCTCAAGAGTGAAAAAACAAAACTGGAAACCCAATCTTGGCTTATTGATTTGGGGGAGGGGAGAGAACTAGATCATTACTTTGTAAAGGAGGAGAAACCTTAGCAATTAGCAGGTACCTGTCAGGTATGGAGGCAGCCTTGGGCCTGCCTACAGCTGCTAGCCCAGGGTTGCTAGCAGCCATGTCACAAAGTACTGGTGGGCAAGGAAGGTATCACCAGCTACACTACACTGCCTGCAGGAGGTGGCTTCTCTGGGTGGGCGATGAGGTTGGCCCCAAATGAATGAAAGGCAGGTAGAGAGACCTTGTCTGCTGCCACAGAAGCAGGCTAAGGGGATGCCACCAAGGCTGGGTGTGGCTATGGGCTCCAGGGACTTCCCCATGGAGGAAACCAGGAAAGACCAAGTACAAATGTAAATGAGAAATGGTTCCAAAACTGGTTTGTGCAAATGTTTTTTTTTTATTTCCACATTTATATCACAAGGTGTCCACTTACTGGACCAAATAGCAAAGTTGCTCCCTTCTGCGCTGACACAGAAGTCTAGGTACTGTACATTCACTAAGGCTCCTTGTTTTTGCAAATCGCGTTTATGACAACCATAAGGCAAACGAATCTAAAGGAATGGTTATGAGTGTTTCCAGCGAACAGACGGCTCTCCCCTCACCCAGCAGGGCAACTCACTCCAGTAGCACCCTCGGGAACTTTGTGAAGTTGGGGGCTCTAGAAAGATGACATTTTCTAGAGATGTGAAGAGGAAAAGAGGAAGAAAGGAAGTCATTTGGCTGGTGGTCAGGTGGAAAAAGAGGATGAAATAAACGAGAAAACTGAAGTTTCTGCAGCATTTCTTTAAGAACTGGGGTTGAACTGAAACCATATACAAATGGGTGGGCACCTGTGCAGTGTGGGTGAAGCTGGCTCACCCGCCCTATGCCAGGGCTCACCACAGCAGAGAAGCTTCTAGAGCACAACACGAGGGAAAAGAAAACACTGGCTTGGCAGAGGCCGGACAGCGGCCTGTACCTCAGAGACACCAGAGCCAAAGAGGAGGAGATGCAAAGATGAGATGTGCGTCTGTTGCTGTTAAGGTAACCTCTCCCACAGGGTTCCTGTGCCTGCCTGCCTGCCTGCCTGCCACTGAGGTCCCCCGCCTTCGGTGCTAGAGGGGTTCCGCACCGCTTCTTGGGTGGGGGACTAACGCTTTATAGCTGGCTTGCTATAGTTCTGGACTCCCTCTGCCGTCTGCCCTCCGAGCGGCCCTTCCTTTGCAATCGTTAGTAAACTGGTAGCAGCATTTCACAAAAGGAGGGTGGAGAGCGAGCCTCATGCCCGCCCTCCCGGCTGGCTAGCCTAGCCCCTGCAAGGTGGGAATGCACTTGATGGCCAGGCCAGATGCTCAGTCCAAGCAGACATAAGGCAGAATGTTCAAGCGCCCATCGTCGCCATGTGGGTCGAGCGATATGCACTGCGTCCAGTCATACCAATTACCCTGTGTGTCCTCACACCCGTTCACCCCTGGCCACTGCTGGCCCTGGATTCTGTCCAGATCGTCCTGTGTGACCTCGCGAGTGAGCCCTGGGAGGTCAGTGGGCGTGGGTAGCGGCAGCAGCACATGGGGCTGCCGGGCCCCTCGCCGACTGCTCTCCTCCTGCTTCAGGTACTCGGCCATAAAGTGGTGCGCGCCTGGGGTCTGCGCACCCGACGATGACAGCAAGCTGCTCTGGCGGCTCAAGTAGGACTGGATGATCTCGTTGCGTGACAGCTCCTTCCAGTTCGTCTGCTCAAAAGGACTCTGGAGGCTGGCCTTAGCCTCTTGCTGGTCCAGCTCTGTCCTAGGTGGCTGCTCTGTGGATACGGGGCTGTCGGCCCGCACTGGCTCTTTCTGGGTCAGAGGTTTGATCTGTCTTGTCATGGGGTCAAAGGTGAGCTTCCGTTCTTTTAACCGCACAGGTTTGACGCCTGCCTCAGCCACCTGCCCGTCTAAGTTCACCGTGTAGTCTCGAGGTCTATACCTCTTTTTCTTTTTGCTGTCCGAGCCACCCGAAGAGGCAGCGTCACTGTCCGCCTTGGAGGAATCTGGCGACAACCCAACCCTGCAGGCTGGCCCTGTTAACCGCGGGTGGCCCTCGGGCTGCTCTGGCCAGTGCACAGGGCTCTCAGCACTGGACAGCAGCTCCATCCGCCGCACAGGGGGCGTGGATGGCTGAGCCAGTGGGAGTGGGGACGGCACCTGCGTGGTGTCCAGTGGTTGGGGGCGTAGGGAGGGGCTGGACACGGGGGCCTTAGGTGTGTACGAGCTCCGCTGCCGGGCAAAGGAGCCTTCGTGCCGTGAGTTCCGGGGGCTGAAGGAGCAACGAGAGGCACCCCTGGGATGGGGAGGGCCTGGTGGCTCATCCACCCTGTCCAGGTGCTGCAGCTGTGCAGCTTTGGTCTGCAGGCAGGGCACGGGGGGCTTGCTTAGGCCAGGGGAGCTGGGACGCGGCCGCACGGCGTTCACGGGGATCTTGCTGCTGTGCTTCTCATTCTCGCTGGGCTCCAGGCGGCTGCCTTCAGGGCCCATGTGCCCACTGCCATCCAGGGGGCTGGGTAAGCTCTCTGGGCTCCCACTGATCCCGTTGGTGGGGAGAGGGGATGCACTGGGGACTAGAGGGTCAGGACTGGCTTTGGAAACTTTGTGGGGTGGCCCCGGGTGGCCCAGGTCACGCTGGTCCCCCCTGCGCTTACGGCTCCCCAGCCTGTCTAGCCGCTGCCCAGGGAGCCTCTGGATGTCATTGCGATTCTTCAGGTCATGGATGCTCTTGGGGGCACCGGCCACTCCCACCTCTGGCCGGCAGTTGTGTGCGCCTCCATTGGCAGAGCCTGCAGCTCCTGCCAGTGCCCGTAGTGCCACCTCATTCTGGTGCACCGGCTCGATGAGCTTCTGCCAGCTCCGCAGAAGCCTCTTGGCTCGTTTGGCCAGCTCCTCATTCTTGGTTTTCTTGCGGACGTCATTGATGAGCTTCCCCAGTCGTGTCTCCTACGACCAAGAAAGTGACATGCTTATAGAAGAGGGACATAGCATGTAGGACAAGGGAGCTTACCCCTTCCCTACCCGTTCCCAAACTGCCAGCTTCTTGGATACAGCTTGGGAATGTCCAGTACTATGTAGCAGCATGAATCCTTACATTTGGGTCCCATGGGCTTCCTCAAAAGCAGGTCCACTGGTTCCTGGGACCTGCAGAGTCTGTACTATTGAGGCCACATGGCTGCTCTGCCAGGGTGTCTGGGTGAGCACATTTCATAGCCTAAGACCTGGTCCCCAAACCAGTTACCTAAAGCACAGCTCAGGCCATGTCCCAAAATGCTGAGGTGTGCAGGGTATGGGAAGGAGCCCAGCTGTGAGATTAGAAGCCTTCATTCTTGGAGAGTCCCATGGGAAGACCATTGTCCTGGACACACTGCCCACTGGGTCCCCTGAAGAACTGTAAGAGCCTAAGCCACAGGAAGAAGCTGGCTGGGGGCTACCCTCACCTCCTATTCTGCCCAAGGCTGGGCCAGGGCTCTTACCTCCAGTGCCTCTTTGGTGATGGGGTATCTCTCCAGGCTGGAGATCACTTCCAATACTGTCACCATGTTCCGGATCTGAAGAACAAGAACCAGGTTTCATCAGCTCAGGTGTCTGCCCTCTCCCACTGAAAGCCCAGCAGCCCAGGGCTTTGCAAGGTGCCAACACTGAGCACCACCAAAACCCCCATATGCACACACTAACTCACCCATTGCCATCTGGGTGTTATGAAAAGGGATCTGCCCCTGGTCTGACAAGACAGCTTTGCTGTGAGGCTCCTGGGTAGGGGCTGGAGGAATTACCACATATAACATACAAGGCCTCAGAGGAAAGCAAGATGAGCACAATAAACCAATCAACCTGATGACCTTCTCTGAACAAAGTAGGATGTCACAAACTCTAAGATGTATGTCACATGGCCAGAAGGAAGGCCTCCGGAGCACAACACCTGAGCAGCAATGCAGTCCAAAGAACGTGAAAGAAGGCCAGAGACACCGAGAGGCTCTGTGCAGAACAGGCAGGGTCAGCACTAGCTCTGAGCTTCACGGTGACAAGGAGGCTAACAATCCACAGGCTCATGCTGGGGACTCCGCTCTGAGCCAGCCCTTCTATACATCATTGACTTGTTTAATCACAACAGGCTCATAGGGCAGGTGCCAGGACTGTCATTCCAGAGACAGTAGGACCGAAAAGCTGTGACTGGTGTGACCGGACATTCTAGCAGCACAGCCACACTGGCACACACAGCAGCACAGCATGGGTGAGAGGAGCTGAAGAGGAGAGGAGCCTCCAGAGCAAGAGGGGACACACAGCCTCGGTGTACCCAGGAGGACTACATTTGAGAGAGCGGACACCAGCAAACACAACAAAGCACACACATGGAGCTCCCTCAGAAGGGCTAAGGAGATGGCCAGTGAGTGGGTAAGACTTGCTGTGAAGCATAAGGACCAGAACCCATGTACCTGCCAGGTGGCAGGGCAGCCCACCTGTAATTCCAGCTTTGGAAGGGAAAGATGGGGTCCCTAGAGCAAACTGGCTAGTAAGACTAGTTGTGTTGGTGAGCTCCAGGTTCGATTCAGAGACCCAGTCTCAGTGAGCAGGTGGAGGAGTGAGTGATGATCCCAGCATCAACCTGGGCCTCTTTATGCACGCATGCACATATGCTCCACACACATGCACATGAAAAATTACTTCAGTGAATTCCAGACCTAAATGGCAAGCTAAAACCAAGCTCTAAAAAGTGTGCAGGAGGATCTGCAACTGTGGGATGATGGTTGCTCCTGAAGGGTCCAGAGCACCAACTATCAAAGAAAACTACTGACAAACTGAACCTATCAAAACGAAGAGTTTCTCTGTTTAAACACTTATCAGGACACATACATACCTACTTGGTGGGTAATCCACTTGCACACTTGAAGAACCCCACAGGGTGGTAGTGCCATGGCACTGCAGGTTCTTGGTACCCAAGCTGGCTGGCCAGTCCCAAGCCCCCTCCATCCTTCCTGTGCTACACATTGACAGCATACAATATCACCTGCAACACTGGGTCACAAGGAAAAAAGCACATCCCTAGGCAGAACTAGGCACACACATACTCATTAGGCCAGGCCAGTCACTGAATGTCACACATTGGCATGCACTCTCTACATGGCCTCGTATCAGTGCTGAGGGTCACTTAGGCCTATCTCTTCTTATCATCACAAATGGGGCTGCAGTTCATGCCCCTGTAGACTGTTCCTGGGTGCCGAGCACTTGGGGGAGGGGTGTCAGCTAGCCTCAGGAGGCTGCTCCACATGGCACACCACAAGCAACCCAGTGACCAGAAGATCAACCTGCAGGTCAGTGGTGTCAGTCTCCTGCTGCTGCCCTGACTTCTGGCTAAGTCCCAGCATGTTTTGATTACCTTGCCCACCCACCTAGGGCCATCGAACTGCCTCCTTGCTGAAGACTCTTGGAGAGAATCCATTCCCTACTCATACAGGTCCAGATCCCTATTTTCTTACTTGCTGTCACCTAAATGCTGTTCCTAGCTTCAGGGACACCCTGTCCCCCGGCTCCCAGCCCTCCCTCCATCTTCAATGCCAGCCCCGGAATCCTGATCACATCAGTTCTCTGACTCACATGGGTAACCCAGAATTGTTCCTGTCTCCAGTCCACACCTTAGTCATGTCTGCCAGGTGAGGTACCAGGGGCCCACGTTGGTTCCCAGACCAGAAGGTAGACTGTCTGTAGGCCCCAGGCACCCCCAGCCTTTCTAGTTTGTCTATTTACAGCTGAAGGTAGCCACAATGCCTCCTTTCCTCAGGGCTCTAACTCCTGGGAGAGAAGCTGTAGGACCACAGAGTAGACAGCAGCCCTTACACTGTCCCACAGCCTTTTACAAGGTATTGCTCTATGGACAAGCCAGTCCCCTCCTTGGGGAACAAAGGCCTCCACTTATGATATTTTGTCTGGGGCTAGGTTCGTAAGCATATCCATATAGCTGTTACAACACTGCCTCTCTTGCTCCAGGGGTGGTGGCCTGCCTAGAGACATGGCTCCTATACTCACCTCTGTCATGAGATAGGTGGGATTCCATGCAAAGTGTGTGCTACGAGGAGGTCATTCCCAAGAGAAGACAGAGTCAGTGTGCCTGGCCTGGGATCTCAGTACCACTGAGCTCCTGAGCTGGCTCTATGGCTTCATCTCCACCCAGTGACCTCACCCTGGTATATTTAGAGCCCTAGGTCCCCACATACTCCTGGTCAGCAGTCCTTGCAGAGAGCAGTCTACCCAAGCCCTAGTAGCCTGGCAGCACAGAGCGTCCTTGTCCTTGGACAGATATCATCCTGCTCCCGGACAGGAGGAAGGGACAGAACACCTAGGGGAACCAGGTGTTGGGTTGGCACATCAGAAAGCACCAAGAAATGCAGAGCTGTGCACAGACTAGCCAAAGTGCCTACTGGAGGTTGTGTGGATCGAGGTTAAGGGGCCCTGCAGAAAATGCCATGTCCTCTGTGACCCCTTCAACTGCAGGCCACTCATCCAAGGAACCACCTGTCACACCTACAAGGCCCACACTCTGGAGTCAGCACAAGTGGACTAGGCACCACAGCAGTGGACAGAGCAGGCTAACCTGCCGAGGTAGAAAGCAAGGAAGGAAGAGCTGAAGAAGTGATGTGAGCTGGTGGGTAGGTTCAGGTGCTCCACTACTAGGACAAGGCTTTCAGGACTAATCCACTGCCACCACCCTAACAGACCACTCGTGTGTTTCTTGGTAGTTCCTTCTGTCTGCGTGTCAGCACTCATCCATTCATCTCACCGGTACTATTCTGACTCTGCCTGGGGAACCCTTGGCAATGCTCTAAAGGGAGGCTTCAGGGTAGGTGTGTGGCTCACAGAGCCCATGTTGCAGGCCTAAGGGTCATTTATAGCTGCTGTCAGGAATAGCCGGGTTCTGTCTCCCTTTAGGACTCATCCCCAGTGCCCAAATACTCCCAAGCTCCCTTCCAAATGGCTCTACCATCAGGAGACTTCAGGCACCAGGCCTTGAGCCATGCACTTGTTCATCAGATGGACAGATAGATATCAAGCTACATTTCCTTAGCAAACAGTGTGGCCAAGCCTGCCTCCCCCTCCCTTCCCCATCACTGACAGGCCCTGTCCATTCCTTCATCTGCATTTCTGGGCACCCAGTGTGGTAGGTACCACCTGCCTGTCACAGTGACTCAAATGCCCATGGGGAGGCACATTTGCAGTGGCCAGCAGGGCACCAAGGAAGCAGGTGGCATCCCTGTGGTGGCCATACAAAGGTGGGGCAAGCAATCACCACAGGCCCAGATGAAACATGAATATTCATGAATTCGGCCTTAAGGAAGAGCCCAGGACACTGGGTGCATGCCCTAATGAGACATTAGGTTCTTTGTCCCCCTTCTTGGCTGCCATGAGATGATCATGCCCTAGCACATGCTCCCACTTCAATGTATGGCAAGAAAAAAACCACCCCCACCACCACCACCAAAACATTTTCCTCCTGTTCAATTGACTGTGCTAGGCATTTTGTCATGGTAACAGGAAGCTAACATCTCAGGGGCATATACTTTAGTATCAGGCAGGGACTGACACTCTAAGAATCAAGGACACAGAAAGACCCTCACCTTCATTCCCCATGAAACCACAGCCTGTGCTGACTCACAGCTTCTACTAGGCAAACCCATGACACCTGGAGCTCACCTCACTGTGAGTCTGAGGAAGAGAAGCAGGCCAGACAGAAAACAGCAGGCCCAGCACTGCCAAGCGCCAAAAATGGCAAGTGGCACCCATCAGAAGCAGTGACTGCTCCCTCTACTTTTATGCTAGAGTCTCTCTGGCTCTAAGAAACTGGGAGGTGGAGGTACAGTGAGTCTTACCTGCCAATACCTCCAGGCTATGTGAACTCATGCTACAAGGCTATCCATCTGTGGAGACTCCAAGAGCACCTCATTGAACCCTGAAGGCTCTTGAGCTCCTGAAAGACCTGAGCCAAAAAGTACAGTACCCCCGGGAGTTATGGCACTCTGACAGCTTACCAGGGCTCAACTAGAGCCAGGTCTCCTGCATCGCTCTAACAGAATCCAAGGGGGGTGGCATTAACTCAATAACTTATGTGTGCAGGGAAAGGCCTGGCAAGTGTAGGAAGGGTATCTGCACAGCCTTGGCCAGGTTCTTGGGGCTACAAGCCCAGCAAGGAACTAGCAAGCTGAGGGGTGAATGAGCCCTCGTTTCTGACCTGAAGGCAAAGAGTGTAGTAGAATACTATTTTAAGGTGTGTTACTTTTGTTTATGTTGCATTTGTTTAACTCTGTGAAGCTGTGTTACTGTGCCTGTGTAAAAACCTGATGGTTTAATAAAGAACTGGCCAATAGCAAGGAAGGAGAAAGGACAGGTGGGCTAGCAGGCAGAGAGTATATAAAGAATGAGAAAATTGGGGATCTAAAATCTAGCAGCCAGAGAAGGAGGACAACTCCAGGGGCCAGCCACCCAGCTACACACACAGCAAGCCATGGGGTAAGAGTAAGATACAGAAGAGAATAGGAAAAGCCCAGAGGCAAAAAGTAGACAGGATAAATTAAGGAAAGCTGGCTAGAAACTAAGCCAAGCTAAGGCTAGGCATTCATATAACAAGCCTCCGTGAGTGAATTTATTTGGGAGCTGGGTGGCGGGCCTCCCAAAAAAACCCTCAACAACACAAGCAATTGCAACTACTACTATCACGTGGTACGTGAGGTCAGGTGGAGGACACCAAGGTGGGGGGATCTCATGGAGGGGTGTGTAAGCCAAGCCACCTTGTCCTGTGTGGAGAGTGCTGCCTGCCCGGCCCTGCCTCCTGCCAGCTGTTCTCCACCATCCTTGGCTGAGCCGTAGAAAGTGGAAGACCAGACTATCTTTGCAAACTCCATCCCCAGAAAAAGCTTGGAGTCCTCGTTAAAATGAAGCCCAGCAGGAGAAATCCAGCCTCATGGTGAATCTTGGCTCTGTGAGTAGAACAGCACCATCAGAATCCTACTCCAGGGCTTTGCTGGTAAACCCCTGGGACCTGACTACCCATGGGGAGTTTCCAGCCACAAGTTAAAACAGGGAACTGAGACACCAAGACTTTAGAGTTCCAGTGTCCCCACAGGTCAGCTCACCACTCCTTCTTCTCCCCAGCTAACCAAATTCCCCGATGCTGGCAGTTACCATTGTACTCCTGAGACATTGGCACCAATGGGACCCAAGGATTGTGCAGCTATTGTACAGTGGGGAAACGGAGTCTGTGAAGATCAGAGAGGTCCACAGGGACCACAGAAGGCAGAAAACTCTGGCTTCCCACTGGCCTGGCACAGGTTCTGACCACAATGCACCATTTGCTTTCCTGAGTAGAGTGGGGTTCATCCAGCTAGTGTGCTAGCACCCTGAAATGTACTCACCCCAACCTGCAACAGCAGAGAAGTACATAGTTAAGAGCCCTTTGGAGCCGAGTGAAGTCCCTCCAGCTGGTCTCAAGAGCTGTGTCATTTGCCTTTTCTCAAGAGCTAGTGAAGAACCAGGACCAGGTAGATCCCAGCCCAGGACATGCCTGATGGGATCCCGAAGCGATGGCCTGAGAACCTGCTGGTGGCCTAGTGTCTCACCATCTGGCCAGCACTCCCAGGCACTTCCTGCCAGCAGCCCCTGCAGCCACATCTGTGCAACAGTCCTCAGGACCTGCCCAGCAGCCTCAGGTGGAGCTTTAGCACCAACATCCTTTGAAAAAAACCAACACACAATGTCTTTGTGGTTTTATGGTGGCTTTTCTTTTCCTCTTTCTTTTAATTAAGAATGGTCTAGACAAAAATTTATAAAGCCTACTGAACTCAAAAGACTCTGGAAGTGTAGATCAGCAAGCAAGCTGCGCCTTCCAAACCAAAACAAGCCACAGATGGCACCCAGAAGCAGGCAGTCTGTGAGCCTTCAGTGTGCTGTGCACTCCCTGCTGAGGCCGGCACTCTATCCCCCAGCTGAACTGTTAACGATATCTGTGAACAGAATGGGTGCTGCAGGACACACTCTGGAAGAAACAGTCTCTTGCTTTTCCTTGGCGTATACCTGTATAAGCCAGGGAGCCTGTTGGGGTGCACGTCCCCAGTACCATCAGCCTTGTGAATCATGTGATCTCCTGGGATGCCTGGTTAAGGCAGCTTTCTCCATTAGGACCCAGTGAGTGCCTCAAACTCATAGGGGCCAGGTGTCCCACTCGAAGCTTCTTAGGGAAAGGACAGTGGGGCACAGCCCCACAAGCACTGCCAGCAGTTATAAAAGCCTTTCCCTATCAACAGGACCCACCTGCTTCCCAAGGGATAGCCAGCATCTAAGTAGCCTGTCACCATCTAAGTGGTCCTGCCTGTCCTGAAACAAGCAAGAGCCCTGACAGGCAGAGCACGCCACTGCACGCCACAACTTGGCCAAGGAGATGAAGAACCCAGCCTGGGTGCAAGCAGCATGCAGACCACCCACTGTATGCCATAAAGTACCCCAGAAGGAGAAGTCCAGAGCTTGGAACAGCAGCAGAAGCTACCTGAGAGCAAAGAGAAAGGCAGGGGAGGCAAATCTATCTTCACACAGCCTCTACAAACTGTCCCTCCCCTTTGGCTTTTGGTCAGGAACCAGAAGCAAAGTAGATTCTCTAGACCATGGGTCCAGTCCCCTTCATGAGTGCACTGAGAGCTGCCCCAAGTGTCATCTGTGAGTTGCCACTACTCCACCCGTGTAACTGGAAAACTTGCAAGCAAGACACAGCTTTCTATTTCTACCATCAATCCTCACAGAAGGGTCCTGGTGACTGAGTGTCTGAGGACAGAAGGCTGGATGGGGCTCCTCCACCTGGCCTCTCTCTGCTAGGAAGAGCTGCTAAGAACACCAGCTCCAGCGGGAGACTGGAAATGGCCCAACACCAGGGGAGGGAACACAGTACTTGGTCCACACCTTGTACAGAAGGCAGATCTCAAACAAGATCAAGCCAGCTTTCCAGGAACTGTTAGGAAGCAGGCTCCTGAGCCAGCTGAGCACAGGCAGTGAGGTTGTACATACACCTGGGCTGATCAGGAGCAGATGGTGGGAGCCACCTGGCATCCTGCACTAGCTCACAGCAGGACCAGGCACCCACCTGAGCCCAGATCCTCTCCCACGAGCCTGGAAAACCACAGACAACATGCTGTGCACTACTTGGGCTGCTGCACCCACAGGAACTAGGTATGGCCTCCAGGGCAGCTCACACATCATACACATACACATAAATATATTATTTTTGTAAATAAGTTTTACAGCTTGTACTTTTTTGAAGGATTTTGTACTTTAAAAGTTGTTTCAAATAGCCTACTTGGGAGCCAGAGAGATAATTCCTGACTTTTGTGTGAAGGTGTGTGCTTGCAATTCCAGCGATAAAGGTGGGGTACAGACAGGTCCCCTGGGGCCAGCTCCAGGCTAATGAGACATACTGCCTCAAAAATGAGAACAATAATAACAACAACAACAATAATAGGTGGTTCTTCTCTGATCTCCACATGCATGTGCACATATTCATTCCTGCACATGCGCAAACACCACCACATAGCTTGTTAGCTCATTGTGGTGTTAACATGCCTGTTATCCCAACACTCAGGAGAAGTACAGTGAGTTAAGTCTAGCCCAGACTACAGAGAGAGACCCCCATCTCTAAAACATGCAGGTGAGGAGTGCTAGAAAACAAACAAAAATACAATACCAAGCTGGAGAGATGGCTCAGCAGTTAAGAGCATCTGTTCTTGCAGAAGACCAAGGTTCTATTTTCCAGCACCCACATGGTGGCTCACAACCATCCATAACCATTCAAGAGCTCCAACACCCTCTTCTAACCTCAGACAATAACTGGCACACACATGCTACACAGACATACATCTGAGTAAAACATTCATAAACATAAATAAATCCCAAGGGAGGCAGAGGCAGGTGGATCTCTATGACTTTGAGGCCAGCCTGGTCTACATAGCAAGTTGCAGGTTACCCAATGCTACAGAGAATCCCTGTCTCAAAAAATAAAAATAAATCAAAACAACAACAACAACACCCTGAACATAAGCTATTCTGTGTGAATCCTGCAGTCTAGAAGGCCACATATCTTATGAAGATGGAGGGCTGCAGCCTTCACCCCAATGGACCAAGGTCTGAACAGTGTCACCATAACCCTGTCTCCCTGAGACAGAGGCACTGAGTGCACTACACAGTTCACATGGAACTGTCCACCCACACCTGGTGGGGTCAGAGCAGGAAGTGACACAAAAGCACTTTGAAGGCATCATCCAAGGAGCTCTCTTGGCAGCTCCCTGTCACCTCCTGGAAATAAGCTGCATTACTTCAGAACAGACAGGCAGGCAGTGCTCAGGGACCCAGCACCAGGAGCTGCACCCGACAGGACATGAGTCTCTCTGCACACCAGGGTAGGATGCCAGCCAGCCTGGCTCATGACCAACCTCACCTAATGGCCCTGTGTAGTTGGCACATACCTGCCTCCATGCTGTCAGTGTCTCACCAGGAAGGTCAGGACACTTGTGTGAACAAGCAAGGAAGGAAAGCAGGAGAGGTAAGAGGAGATGGGGCAGGTGGCTATCATCTGAAAAACAGGGTAAGTGGGTAGAGTAAGGCCAAAGGGAAAGCCCAAACCACAACAGACAGCATGGGCCAGCAAGGCAGCTGGCCCTGGAGAAACCCAGTTGCTGGGAACAGAGAGAACCACATATACTTGTCTCCTCCCCTGAGAGCAGCTACAAGAAATGGTGGTCACTTCTACTCAGCTCCAGACAGGAAGTTCTTGCCAGTGCAATTAGGTAAGAAAAAGACAGAAGAGGCCTTCCAAACAGGAAGGAGGGGTGACCATCATACCCTGAGTGCATCTTAGTCCTTGGGAAGCTCTTAGGGCATCTGAGCAGAGCTACAGGCAGATGTTTCCACCACAGGATCGCAAGTTAAAGACTCCAAGCCAATCCCTACTGACAACAACAAGGAAATATGAAGGGCCTAAGAGATGACTTGGCAGGTAAGGGTGTGTGTTACCAAGCTGGACAACCCGAGTTTAATCCCCATACCCACAGGAGAGAATTGACTCCACCAGGTTGTCCTATGACACAAAATAAACGAACACATGTTAACTTTAATTCTTTAAGAATTATCAAGATAAATATCTACAAATGAATTTCACTACATGTAAAGCCTCAACACTGAAAACTTGCAGACACAGCTGAGAAAATAAAGCAGAGGTAAGCAGTGCAGACACCAAGGTTCTACATCACAACACTCCACTCTCCAAAACTCAAGATCAGTGTCAGTTCAAGTAGATCTTTTGAGGAAAGTGGCACGATCATTTTGAAACTCACATGGAGTTTGGAGACTCCCTGTCCACCCAGTCTGACAACCTGCCGTCAGTCCCCGACTCCTACTGATTGTTCTCTGACTTAAATACACTCATACACATGCTGAATTGCATGCACACCCCACAGAAATCAACAAAAACAACAGTAACAGGAACCCTTTAATGCAATAATCAGGCAAATAAATGAGGTGGGTGGCCAGCTGGCAAATGATAAGCCCATTCAGACTTTTCACCATGGAAGATACAAAGAGTAGACACAGAGGTGAGCAACACCATCAGTCATGAGAAATCACCACAGACTCCCTGAACAGCTAAAGTAAAAGGACTCACCTTATCAAATGCTGACAAGGCATGAGCAAACTTGGCTTATCCGTCCGTCCGTCCATCCATCCATCCATCCATCCATTCATGTGAATGACCTCAAACTCCTGATCCTCTTACCTCCTGGGAGCACTAGCATGACAAGCATGTGCCACCACACACCAGGGCTAGGCCTTTCCTACATTTGGAAGGTGAACATCCTAAGAAGTCAACAAGATGACTCAGTAGGTCAAGACACTGCCACAGAAGTCTAGCCACCAAAAGCCATGTAAAGGTGAAGAGAGAACGGACTCCAAGCAGTTGTCCTCAGATCTGTACATGCACCCACCCCACATGTAATACAGTCAAATTTATCAAGCTATAGACTTCAAATGCAGTTTATTGTATGTCAATTATAGTTTAATAGAGCTGAAAAATTGGGAGTAAGATATTGCAAAGTGCACAAAAATAGGAGAGGCCAAAGCAAGAACACGCCTTTGTTACAGAAGACAAGAACTAGCATCCCCATCCCCAGGAGAAGAAACGGTCCCTTGGGCTCTGTCTCTCTCTAGTAAAATGAGGACAAAGGTTGGGCCTAGAACCCCAGGAGTCTCCTAAGGACTGACACAAAGACACAGAATACACTCCCAGTTTCACATCAGACCCCATCAGGCACCGATCAGCACTAGCTCCTCTTTCTGGAACTTAGCACGTCCCACAGACACGTGTCCATAGCAGAATGGGAAAGGCTTGGCCCTCAGGAGCTGTGCTGTAGCTGTGTTAGGCAAAAGTGCCACAGCCAGGAGGCCTAATCTCTAGCCTGCCTGTGGTGTCTCCACGGACTTCACAGGAGTAGGAGACAACTGCCCAGAAAAGGCAGAGCAGCTCTAACTTCCAGAAAAACAGTGACTCCCCATAACAGCACCTGCAGCAAGTGTTGCAGCCACCCTGTGACAGAGAAGCAGGAATGCCTGGCACACTGCCCCACCCTGGGTGTGTGGTCTGTGTCTGTGAAGAGCCACTTGGAGTCCTGGTTTCCATACTCTTCTCCCAGCGAGGGACCTTCTAGGGGTTTCACACCCCCCTCCCAGGGGCAGGCACATAGAAGCTCTGAGAAAGGCCCCAGACCCAGCATCAGCCTGTGCTCAACAGTACGCTGAGGGCTCTCGCTTCAACCTCATCGGATCTCCATGACAACCCAAAACTCTCACAAAGTGTGCAGAGCTCAGGTTCACAAGTACTCCACAGGAGACAGGCTGTGACAAGAACCACCATGGGATAAAAGGCAAGGGGATGCCTAGGGTGACAGGAGAGGGGCCATCACCAGCTAGCAGTGCCCATTTAGAAACAATAGCCCCTTCTACCACCCCGTGCACCCTCCCCCAGCATTTCTAAGAGCATTTGCCTAGGTTCCAGCAGGGATACTGGTAGCTCCTGTGGGTGGGACCAGTGACAGGCCATAACACAGGATGGGTCCAGTCAACTGCCCCACCAACCACTGCTTTGCAACATCACTACATATCCCAACTCTAAGATGGCACAAACTCAAACAATTGGCACAGACACATCACACACAGTCTGCCTGCACTTGGGCTCTCAACTCTCAGGGTGGGTCACCAATCTATGGTGCCCATCACAAACCAGCATGAGGCATGGTACAGAGTCACTGATCACAGGCAGCAAGAAGAAAAGAACAAATTCCTCAACACTGGCCCCCAATGACATCTGTCAGATGCCAACAGGATGAAGTCATGGTCATTTTAACAGCAGCAGACTCCCCCTCACGCAGGCTGGGCCCAAGGCAAAAAGACAGTACATTACCTCCTCATTCCCATCCACCATGAAAGTCTGCCCATTCCAGCAAGGGGAGGGCGCACAGAGCGCTCAGGAATGACCCATTCACCTCACACCAGCTCTCTTGATTCTCTATACATACATACATACACACACACACACACACACACACACACACCAAGCCAGCTCGTGATGGAGTGCAGCGACCTAGGTTTTGCTTACTTCTACTTCACAATGACACACAGCAGGGATCCCATTAGTAGAGAGATAAGGTCCCTCCCTACTGGGTGCCATGTTTACTCCAGTACTACAAACGTTTGGGATCTTTCTTTCTGGGGCAAGCTGAGCTCTACATACATCAAGTAAGTGTGTGGACAGCACGCTTTGTCCTGTATCCAACTGCTGTTCAAGAGGAGTGACAAGGACAGAAGTGAGTCTCATGAACAACTGAGCGTGCTGTCCTGGAGCAGGCTGGGGAGACCCTAGCCAGGCACAGAGACCACTTCTGTTCTACTGAGGCCCTAGTCAGTGGTGTGGGCTATTACTTTTTCAAGCTACACTTTCTCAGCAAGGCCAACTGGCTTTTGGGAGTCTTCATTTTCAAAGTGGTGGTCCTGGAAGGTGCCAGGATGGAGGTGGGGGGGTGGGGTGGGGGCAGACCACACACACACACACACACACACACACACACACACACACTCTCTCTCTCTCTCTCTCTCTCTCTCTCTCTCTCTCTCTCTCTCTCTCTCTCTCTCTTCAGTCTACCTTCTTGGAAACTGTGAGCTGATTCCAAAGTGTTATGTAAGGAGGTGGGAAGTACAAAGCCGGGCACTGGAATACGTGCAGACCTAACACCACAGCCACTGTGGGAACTTGGTTACAGGAAAGTCTCAAGACAGTGAACAGAGAAGCTTGTGCCACCCAGGGGTTAGGATGAGGACACACTAGCAGGCCACCACAGCTCACCAGGCCATGTGGCATTGAGCAGGCTTTAGTGGATCAGGACTAAAGCACCACACCAGCACTATGTTCTGGCCCAGAACCAATTACATGCCCAACATGGTTAGGGCTGCACAACTAACCCCAAAGACCAGGAACCCACCATGACTAAAAAGCTGGAGGACAGAGCCCTGTGGTGACATTTGGGATCCCTGTCAAATGTGCAAGACAAGATACCTTGCAATAACTTGGGCATGTTAGTATAAAGTACAGTCTGTGCAGAGACCAGCATCAGGCCTAACCTCGAAGGCCATGCTAGGTAGGGAACCAAGTCACCAGGGGCCTCCTGTGTCCTGGTGCAAGCATTGCAACCATTTCCGTGGTGTGTCCTAAACACCTTGCTTTCAGAGTACACATGCCTGCTCTCCCCCCATTTGCAGGGAGATAACCAACCCTCAGTGTGGCTCCTGCTCCAGCGTTTGGCCCCACTTCCACCACAGCCCACAGCCAGTGCTGGAAAGCATGCCTTCACACTTCCTTCTTTCCCTCAGTTCTTCCGTAGGAATCTGATCCCAGTGGCTCAAGTTGGCCACAAGTGTCCAAATTCTTTTCTAGCAACTGCTACTGCCTCAAGTGTTTTCAATCCTCAGCTGTGCATCGTGCTATGGTCCCATCATGGGGATGGGGGTGTAAATGCGCTGTCTTTTGAAAAAGACTCCAGGGAGCTGAGCTCTCCTGTTTGGCAGCACTGCCAAAGTGTCTGGACTGCCCTCCTATCCTTGTCACTTGTCCTGACTCTACACAAGCATGGCAGCGTGTATCTAACCACCGGCAGGAACTCCTACTGCTTGTATTTCTGATCCAGCCTCAAGCAGACAGCACCCATGGGCCCTTCTTTTAGAGAATCAGAAAGGAAAATGAGGCTCTGCCACCTGCCCAAACTTGGAGCCCTGTGTGCCAATGCCATGTCCTACCAAGCAATCATCCTTTCAGGGACATGACGGCACAGCGTGGAGATGCTCCTGGAGTTTGGGGCAAGCCAGCAGGCTTAAGCAAATCTACCTCTCTCCTAAAGGAAAGGGGGTGACAAGGCCTAACTGAGTCTCCTAAGACCTTTCTCCTTTGTGATGGTTAAGTGAGGTTTGGCATGCGACTCCCTTCCCACCTGCTCAGCCTCCTTTGCCTGTGGCCCTCATGCACAGCACTCTATACTATAGCCCCAAATCTCCAAACAAGTCATGAGACAGGTTAACCCAAAGGTTGTCCAGACCTGCCCTACACCTTGCACTGGAGAGCCTGGCCTTCCTCACCACCAAGTCAAGGTGGCAGAGCTAACAGCAAGCCTGAGAGAGTCCACCAGACATAGCTAAGATGACAGAAGGGCCTGGACCTCTCCAGGAAAGCTGGGTGATTTCAGGACATTTGTATGGAAACTGTGGCCTGGGAACTAACTAATGGCTGTGATCTCCACTGGAAAACATGACTGGATCCCCACTTCCCAGGGAAGGACATGGCCCCAGCTCTGCCTAGCATGATCCCATGTGTTACTCCAGCTCTTCCTGGAGGGGAGTAGCTTTTACCACTATTTCCCTCTGTCCTTCACAACAGGTAACACTGAAGATGAGGTGCACACCTTTAATCCCAGCACTCAGGAGGCAGAGGCAGACAGATCTCTTAGTTGGAGGTCAGCCTGGTCTACAAAGCAAGTTCTAGGACAGCCAAGGCTACACAGAGAAACCCTGTCACCAGAAACTATCACAGGCCAGCAAGATGACTCAGCAGATACAGGGACAGTTCCATCCCCAGATGGTAGACTGAACAAACTCACAAAAGTTGCCAATACACACGCATGCACAAAAAATCTAAAATGGGAAATAAAGCCAAGTCATAAAAATGTAACATATTCACTAGGAAGTAAACCAGAAACCAAGTTCTGGATCCGACTCAAACCTCCTGAGCAAAATGAGGGTGACAGTATCTGCCTCACCAGGTGAGAATACAGTTACCTGGCTGCGGAGCATGTACGGTCCTTGCCTTGTACTTAACCATGTTGCCTACATCTGGTTAGACACTCCCCTCCCCCGGTTTTCTAACATAGTGTCTTCCTGTGTAGCCCAGGCTGGAACCCTGAGGCCCTGCTGCCTTCCTGTCCTGCTTCTCATCCAATTTCTCCAGGATTTCTTTTGGGGGCTTCCCACAGAGTACAAAACAACAGTCCTAAAAGCCCTGCCTCCCAGCACCCCTTGCTGCTGGTGGAGACAAGATAGAATGTTCCAGGGCACATAAAGACCTAAGTGAGGAGGAGGAAGGTAGAAGGCAGGGCTGAAGTAGAGAAATAAGAAGGACAGAGAGTCTGTGATGTGCCAGTGTGTGTAATAGAGGACCAGAATTCATCTGGTTCTGAGGAAGATGGGTACCTCAAGAATTCATAGTAGGGCAGATGTGGGTGAGTCGGGCTGCAATTCCCATCCTCTCTGAGAAGCAGTCCAAGGATACCCAATTTCCCTGGCTCAACCAGCCAAGCCCAGCAATGCCCCTCAAAGCCCCTTTACCTGCATCACTAGGCTGGCTAAACAAAGGTCTCACTGTATACAGCACCTGCAGGGGCCCTACTGGGCTATTCTCTTTCCCAGCTGTAGGGTCAGGACTCTGAGGACTGCAGAGATAGTGGCACTCTGCCCTAGAGCAGAGTCCCCCACCAAAGTACATAACTAAATCACCCAACACAGAAATAAACTCCTTCCTGCCCTCAGCTGCCCAAAACAGAGAAGCACATCCTGTATGCTGCCATTGGCAGCAGCAAGAACAGCAGCTCTAAAGCAACCAGCCCAAGAGAACAAGATCCCTTCCCTGGCACCTTGGAGCCTCGCTCTCACACATCCTCGGTAGCAACCCTTCCTGCCTCCAGCCATCAGCTTGCACCTGGCCTCAGGATACTCTTCTACCCAGCCTACACATAGCTGGTGTAGCCTGGGCTCTCATCAGAGTTAACAGCAATCCTCCAGGTTCCTTAAAATGCACAGTGGCCCCACACCTTCTGACCAAGAACTGTTCCACCACGGTCACCAACTCCAGAAACTTCTTTCTAAACTCCTAGACACTCCCCAGGTCCCTGCCTCCTGCCAATGTCTCCAACACCACCTTTTTTTCACATCTCTGCACTATCCAAGCATGAGCTGAGAGACTTCTTGGGGTCTTGCGGCAAACACTGTATATGTGTGTGTGTGGTGGGGGGGGGGGGGTACTCAGCCTCAGTGAAAGCAAGCAGGCACTACTTTACTATTAAGCATTTCCTCCAGGAACTCCATAAATGACCATGCCTTCTTAGAAGTAGCCAACCAAGGGATTGAGAAGTAGCCAACCAAGGGATTGAGAAGTCATCTAACTGATCTGGCTGGGATCATACAGCTGGGATTGGGGCACAGGTGATCCACTCAGCTCCTTTCCTCAGCAACACACAGCCTGTGGCTGTGAAGCACAGCTCACTGCTGACCTCAAAGGGTGCAGACGCCTGATTAAAAGCACTTCAAACAGTGCAGATAGGGCTGGGCTGGGAAGCTTGGGGTGTTTGGGGGCCTCCAATGAGGGGCAACAGAGGGAGTCTCTGAGAGCTAAAGAGAAAGTGGGAGTGTACAGGGTGATCAGGAAGAGGAGTCGTGTCCAGAAGGGGAGGGTGGCTGGGCAGCAAAGAGCACCAGGCCAGGTGGGATTCAGTGTTTAGGGAGAAACCCAGGGCTATGCTCTGCCTGATAAGTGACAGGCTCAGTCTGCAGTTTTCAATAGCTTGCTCTGGCTGCCTAATAGGATGCCAGGCAAACAGCACTGGCTAGCTTTAGGGAATGAGATGAGGGGCAGGAAGGGGTAACGTTGTAAGCAGGAGGGAGGTTCCAGGCATAGGCCAGAAAACCAATACCACACAGGCTGCTAGGATAGGAGGCTGCACATGAGGGAGTGGAGGAGGGTAATTTGGTCACCACCACCCCCAACTGAAGGACACTGAGGACCTAGTGTCAGTACATGCCAGCTGTTCCTGATGGCTTATGTGGTCCCTCACTAAATGGGGCTGAGCACAAGCTGCTCAGGGAATGAGGGACACCAGAGTTATCAACCAACAAAGACTGTACAGTCTTCATAAGGCACAAAAATGCCACCAGAACAGGGCCTAGAGCCCTGTTTGTTCCCTGTGTGTTCAGGCCACCTCCAGTAACCAAGCGTGCTGCTTGGAACTTCCCCCATCAGCCACCAATGAACAGGGCCTAAGGTGGGTACTCTCTACCTGTGCCCTCTCCCATGCGATGCCCTGTTCAAGGGACTCCATCTCCCCAAGACCTTTCCAAGATGCAAGGATGATGTTCCAAAAGCAAAATGCCACTGCTGGGCATACAGCCTGTAGTGATCTGAATGTCATGTATTTGAATACTTGGTCTCCAGTTGGTGGCACTTTTGGGGAAGGTTTAAGAGTGACCTTGCTGAGCCTGGCAGATCTGTGAGTTCGATGCCAGCCTGGTCTATGAATGAGTTCCAGGACAGCCAGGGCTGATACACAGAAAACCTAACCTCCTCCCCCCCCAAAAAGTGACCTTGCTAGAAATAGTATGTCAGCGAGAGGTCAGGCTTTGTGATGTGTATGTGTGTGTGTGTGTGTGTATGCAACCCCCCTTGTGTCTGTATGTAGTTTAAAATGTGAGCCTTCAACCGCTCCAGCCATACCTGCTCCCTCTGCTCCATCATCATGGCCTCTAACCCTCTGGAACCATAAGCCCAAATAGGCTTTCTTCTTGGTCATGGTGTTTTATCACAGCAACAGAAAAGTGACAAAGTAAGTATCAGACTATTGTTGTGACAGGCCTGACATGCTGGTTTTTGGAGGAATGTAGATGACTGGGACTTTGAACTAGAAAAATGGTTGAATGCTATTAAGCAGGGCTTCTAAATTATGTGAGTAGGAACCTGGAAGACAATAGTGCTGAGTGATGTGGACTGTGAAGGCCCAGCTCAAGGTTTCAGAAGGAACAGTATCAGCAGCTAGGCTGGAGACCATTCCTGGAATATTTGGCAGAAACTGTGACTGCCTTCTGTCTTGCCCTAAGAACTACCGAGGCACCGGGCAGTGGTGGCGGTGGTGGTGCAGCACTTGGGAGGCAGAGGCAGGCAGATCTCTGTGAGTTCAAAGCCAGCCTGGTCTACAGAGTGAGTTCCAGGACAGCCAGGGCTTTTACAAAGAGAAATCCTATCTCAAACAAAGACAAAAACAAAACAAACAAACAAAAAACAAAAAACAAAAAACAAAAAACAAAACAAGACAAAAAAAGAAATCCCAAGGCTAAACTGGAAAGCAGTAGTCTCATTTCTTGGTGGAGGTTATTTCAAGGCAGAACCCCATGCCTGCCTGCTGCCATGCTTCCAGACCACAATGGTGTCAGACCAACCCCCTCCACTTATATTTATTTATTTTTATGTGCATTTGGTATTTTGCCTGAATGTATGTCTATGTGAGGCTATTGGATCCCCTGGAATTGGAGTTACAGACAGTTGTGAGCCACCCTATGGGCGCTGG
This sequence comes from Peromyscus eremicus, assembly GCF_949786415.1. Classification (NCBI taxonomy): domain Eukaryota; kingdom Metazoa; phylum Chordata; class Mammalia; order Rodentia; family Cricetidae; genus Peromyscus; species Peromyscus eremicus. The sequence goes on from NC_081433.1 coordinate 58,411,121, forward strand.
GAATTGAACCTAGGTCCCCTGGAAGATCAGCCAATGCTCTTAACTGCTGAGCTATCTCTCCAGCGCCACTGCCTCCCCGCCACCCTGTTTTTTTGATACAGGGTTTCTTTTCGTAGGCCTGGCTGTTCTGGAACTTGGAACTGTAGACCAGGCTAGACTCGAACTCAGAGATTTGCCTCCCAAGTGCTGGGATTAAAGGTGTGTGCCACCACACCCCAGCTCAATGGTGTCAGATTCTTAACCCTCTGGGTAAGAGCCAAACTCTTCCTTCTAGAAGTGGCTTTGGCCTTGTTTTATCACAGCAATAGAGAAGTAACTAATACACTGCCCACAGAACTGAAAGTAAGAATCTGGACCAGATCAAATCCCTACTCATAGCAGCACTATCCACAGTTGCCAACATATAGATGTAGCCAGCATCTATGTAGACTGATGGACAGAACACGGTCAGCCCAGAAAGTCAATCAACTCAATAAGTAAACACATCTGCAGTCAAGTTGTATACGTGGCATGTGTATTTTATCCCAAGTCAGATACACAGTTAGCCAGGTATGAGATCCTAGCTGAGCATCAATGCCTGAGCTTTTAAACGGTCCTTCTGCTAAAAACCTTTATACCGAGTGGTCCCCAAGTCATTTCTGGGCTTTCTGCTCTTTTGCACAGAGAACTGCAACTGATGGGGTCACATGACCCTAAACAGGGGCAATCAAAAAAGAAGGGTGCTAGGCCCTGATGAACCATGACAGAACTACCTCCTGCTTTGAGGGCCTGAGCAAGTCACCTTCCTGGGAGCATGTGGGTCTCCCCCCATTCATGGACCTGGAAATTCATGGAAACATCAGCTCAGGGCTGCAGTTAAATAGAGGCTTGTTAAGTACTCCAGAACCCAGCAGGAGCTGTAGAAATTCCTAGGCAATGGACCTCAGCCTATTGTGACGTAGTCACAAACTCCATACCCATATACAACAAGCACCTAATGGCAGGTGCATTGATGTCTGAGAGACATGGACAGGCACTCTCTCCAGGTCCCCAGTCTTGGCTTAGCAGGCCTGGAGCCACAACAACTCTACCTCTGAGTTCCTTCCCACACCTGAACATGGCTGCTTGAGTAACACAGAGGGGATCTGTGAACTGAGGCCCCTCTGACCCAGTGATGCTGACAAAACCCAAAACTTCCAGTGCACATCCTGCAGGCACAGGCTCTGAGTAAAGCTGTTGAAGGCCACTTACTCTGCCTGCAAGGGATACTCACATTAGCTTTCCCTGCACATCTGTTACTACAGAATCCTCCACCAGGCATTTTTAGTGCCTGATAGGCCTATGTTATGTGCCTTCAGGCACATGGGAGACAGCTCTGTCAGTATGCCTCAGGAAGCCATTCCAGGAGAGTGACCCTTGATGCCTATCAGAGTATCTATTAAGCTTTTATTGAAGGAAGCCACAAGACCCATATGAATCTGACATGCCACGGGAAGTGACTTAGCTGGGAGAATAACTGCCCTGAATGCCAGAATGTATTTTTCTGGGCAGGGACTCACTGTGTTGGCCAAACTGGCACTAAATTCCTGGGCTCAAGCAACCTTCCAGCCTTAGCAGCCTCAGCGCAGGGATACAGGCTATGTATGTTAGTTTTTTCTGTTTGGTTTAGTTTCGTTTTGAGACAGGGTTTTTCTGTATAGCCCTGGCTGTCCTGGAACTCACTCTGTAGACCAGGATGGCCTAGAACTCACAGAGATTCGCCTGTCTCTGCCTCCCAAATGCTGGGACTATAAAAGGTATGCACCACCATGCCCAGCCTGGCCTATGTTAGTTTTTTATAAACTTGACACAAGCTAGAGTCATCCGAGAAGAGGGAACCTCAACTGAAGAAGAAAAAATGCCCCCATCAGACTGACCTGTGGGCAAGCCTATGGGTCATTTCCTTGATTGATGTGGGAAGGCGCAGCCCACTGTGGGCAGCAACACCTGGGCAGATGGTCCTGGGAAAGAAAGCAAACTGAGCAGGTCAGGAAGAATAAATAAGCCAGTAAGCAGCCATCCTCCATGGCCTCTGCTTCAGGTCCTGTCTTGGCTTCTCCTGATGACAGACAAATACACACAACCCCACACCTCCTGCCAAATTGCTTTTGGTCATGGTCTTCATTACAGCAAAGAAAACCAAACTAAAACACAATTCTAGCGTGGAACTTATTGTTAGTGTTTTTTGTTTGTTTCTGTTTTGTTTTGGATACAAAGTCTCTATATCTCTGGCTGTCCTGGGACTGTATGGCCTTGAACTCACAGAGATTCACTTGCCTCCGCCTCTTAAGTGCTGGGATTAAAGGCCTGCACCATCACATCCAGTGTTAGCTTGGAATTCATTTAAAAGCCGAACATACTACCTCCTAATGTTCTGGGCTATATCTTCTATGTGTGGAACATATACTATATTCCTACCATAGGTCTCCCTCCCCCCAAGACAGGAGACACTGTATCAAGGACAGCTGTCAACAGTGCCTTAACTACTATGTTCCGAAAACCAAGGTGAATCAAAGAATAGTATATAGTATCCACAGCCTCAAGATCACAAGGCCACTTGTGGATGCTAAGGCTCTTGGGAGCTGTGAGCCACTGGGAGTCTGTCCTACAGAGGATCAGGCCAGTGCTGGAAGGAATGCTCTAAGAAGGGACAGAACTACCCACAGTCACTGGGCTGCAGAAGGCTTGATGGGACTCACTGCTTCCATCTGCTGCTGATCCATGTAAATTTTACCCACGTCTGCTGTGGGATGGTCTGTATGTCAAATGTGTTGCTGATTGGTCAATAAATAAATCACTGATTGGCCAGTGGCCAGGCAGGAAGTATAGGCGGGACAAGGAGGAGAATAAAGCTGGGAAGTGGAAGGCTGAGTCAGAGAGACACTGCCAGCCGCCACGATGACAAACAGCATGTGAAGATGCCGGTAAGCCACGAGCCACGGGGCAAGGTATAGATTTATGGGAATGGATTAATTTAAGACATAAGAACAGTTAGCAAGAAGCCTGCCACGGCCATACAGTTTGTAAGTAATATAAGTCTCCGTGTTTACTTGGTCGGGTCTGAGAGGCTGTGGGACTGGCAGGTGAGAGAGATTTGTCCTGACTGTGGGCCAGGCAGGAAAACTCTAGCTACACATGTCCTCATTCTAGTAAGAGGGTCCTGGGGTAACTTTCCCACTGGAAGCAAAAACTACTCCATCACTGTGTCTTCACCTTTACCCATCCTAGGAAGCACATACTGGGCCACCACTGCAAAGACATAGTCCCAAATCCATCTGGGGAAGGAGGCTGCATTTTACAAATGTACAACAATCAAGGCCTGCCCAAGGCCACAAGGTTCACAGGACTAGACTTGGGGGGTGGGGCTTGAAAACATGTCCATTCAGGACCTCTGAACTTTGTCTTCTCCAGAGGAACTGAGGAAAACACACCTCACTATACATAACAGGACCAGCTGCCTACAAGGCCATCACCAGCTGGGGTGCCATGTGTGAGCTGAAGTGGGTGTGGCTGACTGGGTTTTTAAGGTAGGGGAATATCCTCTAAACTACTACTCTAGTCACACAGGTGTCAGATGGATCAAAATGCAGCTCAGAACAAAGACAACAGAGCACTTCATCCTAAGGCTCAAGACACACGTCAGATTTCTATCTCAAAGTCAACTTGAAATAGGTACCTGTGCTGTAAGGAAATGACAGGTCCACAAAGAGAACTGTGGTAACTGGACAGACACAGAACACAGAAGAGGACAGACTCAGAACACAGAAGAGGAAGGCCCCCGTGGGCATTTATTTTCATTTTATAAAATTAATTAATTAATTAGTTAATTTAGTGTGTGTGTGTGTGTGTGTGTGTGTGTGTGTGTGTGTGTTTTGCCTGTGTGTATATACGTGGACCACATGCATACCTGGTATTCTTAGAGTCTGAAGAAGGCATCCTGGAACTGTAGGTGCAGATGGTTATGAGCCACCACATCAGTGCTAGGAATTCTACAAAAGCAGCTAGCCCCATATTTGTTAGTTTTGGGGGGGAGGGGTGCTGGGAATGGAATCAGCTAGGCAAGTGCTCTATCTCTCCACCCAGCCATCGTGACTGGAGGCACACAGAGTTGAGCCTAGCTTCACCCCCAGCTCCTCACAGACATATCCAGATAGGATAGCATGAACAGCAGACTGCACATACAGGCAAATGGGGAGAAGAGCAGATACAAGATGCTGAGGATGGAAGGAGATGGGCACAGAGCAGACCCATGAGTGCTGGAGGAGGGGGACAAAAGGTTCATCCTCCAGATGAAGACCCTCAGAAGGGAGCAGTAGCAGCAATGGCAGCCCTGTGATCATCAAGTACTTCACCACGTGTCTTTCTTAGCACAACAAGCTGAAGCCTATGTCATCCCACAGGCCAACTCTGCCTCTCCATCGTTCACTACAAATGCAAGCCAGTCAAGTACACCATCCAGAGCCGCTGGTCTGGGCCACCTCCAGATGGGCATGGTCAGGAGGAACATGGTTGCCAGAAGGAAAGGCTCCTGTGACTCTAGGCACTTGACTAACCAGAAAAAGAAACCCATGCTGTTGGCACAAAGCAGCCTGAAGATGCCGTGAGGATGGTTTCCTCTCTCAGAGAGCAGGGGAACAAATGGCATTCCGAGGCCTAGTTAATTCTGAGTAGCCCAGTGGTGAGGTCAGCCACCTGGGTGGAGTGGCCAGGAGATAAGCTGCTGGCTTCCCAAGGGGAGGCATCTGCTCTCCAACATGGGGGAAAGCCATCTGCAGGCACAGGTCCAAAGTCATCCGGGTTATATCCTGGCACAGTGCTGACAGGTGGGCACAGACTAGAGTGCTCAATGCTAATGATGAAGAAAATAACACACCATTCCTGTTGGGGAGCAAGCAGGTACACAGACAGTTCTGCCTGTCCTGCCCCTTCCTTGAAGGGTTCACAGTGTGGATGCACTAAGAGCTATGCTGACGAGCCAGGAGAGCAGGCCACCTAAGCCCTACAGCCCTAGAACCCCCAGTCAAGCTCCAGACCAAACACAACCTGTGTCCCAGCTCAGTCTGCAAAGAATGTGGTCAAGGAGAAAGGAGAGAAACATTCCAGAAGCCAGCTGCAAGAGCGGACACTGTCCTGCAGCCTGCAACCCAGCTAGAGTCAACAGGCACCAGGGCAGCCAGTTCTCCACCTGTACACACCAAACCTTGTGCTCTTCAGCACCGTGGGAGTCCTGTCCCATCCAAGCTAGTATGGGTGCTAGAGCTGCTCTCAAGAACCTTGGGAATCAGTTATCAAGAATTAACTTATACAAACTTAAACAAAACAAAACTCAAGGCTGGAGAGATGGCTCAGCAGTTAAGAGCACTAGCTGCTCTTCTAGAGGACCGGGGTTCAATTCCCAGCACCCACATGGTAGCTCACAACTGTCTATAACTCCAGTTCCAGGGGATCCGACATCTTCACACAGGCAAAACACCAATGCACATAAAATAAATAAAATTTTTTTAAAAAAAGAAAATTCTACACACTATTTCCTGTTGACTTTATTTATCCCATTATTTATCCCATCTTGGTTTCTGTAGATCCTCATGTATACATTTGGAGCAAATGGTGTAGAGCAGGCAGCTCTTCCCAGCCTCAGGAAGCCAGCCACTGGTGGGAATGCAGGACACCCGAAGATACGCTAACAGGGCTGTACCTATGAGCCCTGAAGTCTGCAAAAGCCCTGATACTGTGAATGAAGTTGGTTTTTTCCTCTCACATGTTATGTGTATGTACACTATGTATGCATGTGTGGCAGTCAGAGGACAGCTTGCAGACATCAGTTCTCTCCTGCACTGTGTGTGTCTAGGGAGAAGTCAGGTCGTCAGGTAGGCACCTTGCCAGCCATTTCCTCAACAATACAGTACAGCAACCACACACATATTGTTCAGCATGTAATAGGTAAAAACTACTCTGAGATGATTCAGAACATACGTGGCTGGCCATAGTCACATAGCACTTGGGAGGCTAAGGTAGAAATGTCAGGAGTTCAAGGCCAGCCTGTTTCAAAACTCCAAATATATATGTAAATAAATCAATTACTTGTGGGTATTTGTAATTATGTACAGACTAGGCATTTTATGTAAGAAACTTCAGTATCCATGTACTTGGTACCCACGGTTCTGGAACTAACAGGGGGTGATCAGGTATAGGTGTGACACACTTTGTCCAGTGGGTTTCTCTGAAGAACTCACCACTGCTACACTGATAACACATTGCATGAATGAATGGTTGTTTTGAAATACTTGAAATAAGTCTGAATGAAATTAAAATCCATTTGCATGATTATATTTCACATTCATACAAATGAAGACAGAAGGATCTAGATCTAGATATGCCAACTCCTGTAACTTTTTTTTTTTTTTTGAGACAGGGTCTCTCTACATAGACCAAACTGGCCTGGAACTCACTGGAACTCAGATTCTGTCCACTTCTGGGATTTAGATGTGCACTACCACACTCAGCTCCCAGCAAAGTTTCCAACATTGACTAAGAAGAAGCTTCTAAGTTCTTATTCTATTCTCTACAACATCATCAAAGCCACATCTTAACACACAAAAAGCAATCTTTATGAAACAATCTTCTTTAAAACAAAACACCAAATCAGTAGGGATGAATGGTGCACACCTTTACCCAGCACTTAGGAAGCAGAGGCAGGCAGGTCTCTGTGAGTTCGAGGCCAGCCTGGTCTACAGAGCAAGTTCCAGGATAGCCAGGGCTACACAGAGAGACCATGTTCTAATTAGGGTTTCTATTGCTGTGATGAAACACAATAACCAAAAGCAAGTAGAGGAGGAAACGGTTTACTTGTTTTACACTTTCATTGTAGTCCATCACTGAAGGAAGTCAGGAAAGGAACTAACACAGGGCAGGACCTAGAGGCAGAAGCTGATAAAAAGTCCATGGAGGAGTGTTGCTTACTGGCTTGTTCAGCCTGCTTTCTTATAGAACCCAGAATCACAATGTGCTGGGCCCTCCCCCACCAATCACTAATTAAGAAAATGCTTTAAATGCTTGCCTACAGCCCTGTGTTTTAGAACCGCCCCCCCAACATACATACATACATACATACATACACACACACACACACACATACACACACACACACACACACACCCCGTTTCTCTGTGTAGCCCTGGCTGGCCTCGAACTCAGAGATCTGCCTGCCTCTGCCTGAGTTCTGAGTGCTGGAATTAAAGGCATTTGCAGCAGCCCCCACCCATATGGAAGCATTTTCTTAACTGAAGTTTCCTCCTCTCAGATGACTTCAACCTGTGTCACATTGACATAAAACTAACTAGCAGAACATGTCTCAAAATACAAAACAATAATAACAAAAAAAAAATCAATATTGTCAATACTGTCCACTACAATCTCAGGACCATTCCCTAATACAGTGGTTCTCAACCTTCCTAATGCTGTGACCCTTTAATACAGCTCCTCATATTGTGGTGACCACCAAACAAAGTATTTCGTTGCTACTTCATAACTGTTATTTTGCTACTATTATGAATCGTGATGTAAATATCTGATCTGTGACCCCTGTGAAAGGGTCTTTCTGACTCCCTAGGGGTTGCTACGCACATGTCAAGAACCACTGCTGTAGAGGCTAGAACAGTAACTGACTTGCTCTATCACTCAAGCATGTATGTTGGGATTTGAAGTTTCTTACCCCTATGCCTCATTGCTCCAGCTTCTCCCATATACCAATGAACACAAGTGATGGTATGATTATCCCACTGCCCCTATACTGCTACTGAAAATCCTCCTGCATAGTAAATACGTTTCCATACGTAAGTTATAATTATGGGGTCAAAGGACCAGAGCATGGCTATGGCTCTTGCCACAAAAGTTTCCAAAAGGGTGGCAATGGCTCTGAGCTGCAGGCAAGGTGCCTGGGAAATGTTAAACAGCATGGCCAGTCCAGCCTTGGCCTGCCTGCCACCACCATTCTTCCCATGTATCTGAGGAGTAGGTATGCTTTCTGAGTATCAAGGATGCCAACATTTCTCTGCCCATGGTCTCTTCAATTGTTAACTTTGAATACTTTCTCTACACAGGAAACCCCCTACCCTACATTTCTATCTTGATCCCCTGTCTGCCGCTGCAGCACACAGGGACTGGGAGAATTTCAGTCAGGTCTGCAACCTGAATGTGCCAATCTTCCAAAGAAATGTGCCTTGTCTGGTACAGTGGCACAAGCCTACCATCCAAGCAGGAGGAGGAGGCTGAGGCAGGAGGATCATGGGATTCAGGCCAGCCTGGATTACTCTGTGTGACAACAAAATAAAGATGGTGATACCTTCCTTCTTGAAGTGTCTTCCCTTCTTGGACAGTCTCTCCAGTGTGTAGAACTGGTTATCACCATTGTCATTCCTAAGGACTGTCTGAGCAAGCAAGCACAGCACCTGTGGAAACTAGCCAGCCGCCTACACTCTCTTCCTGGGGAAAGATCCTGTTCCCAGAAGAGAGGGAAGAGGCTCCACCGGTTCAGCTCCTACCTGGGGAACTACTGACAAGACAGGCCCGCCCTTCCTTTTACATAGACTTGTGGTGATGCACACACATCCGATGTGATTTGTCCGAAGGGCACAACTCTAAGACAGAGCTGGAGAGATCCAACCCAGGCTGAACCACCTATTTCTTGCAGATTAAATGTTATTTCTTCCCATCCATCCTCCTTTTATCAGGGTAGGATACAGGGAGAGCCTCAGAGGATTTCATCAAGCCCCACCATCAACACATACTTGAACACTTAGAATCTCATCACAAGACCCCACAAGGCTGGAGGTGAGCCACTCAAGAGCTCCTGTGACACCACAGAAACCACATTTGGCTAAAGGGGACAGCATACCCTCTGCACCACAGAAGCCTAAGTGCTCAAGGCCCAAAAAGTATCCACGCAGGAGGGGCACTGGTGTCCTGGGTACCTTTCTATGTAGCAGTTGTGCCTCCTGATGAGTGCAGGTTTCCAGCCCCACGATGGAGAGTGGTCAGCTGCAGAGCCTCACCAGGCCTTATTGTTTTATCTGTAAGGTGGCCTGCCTAGCACAAGTGAGCACACAGTGAGAACTGACAATACTCTGGTGGCCATTTCTCGTGTCCCTTAAGAGGCTTCTTAGCAAGGAGCAGGGAGTGTGGTGTCTTCTAGCACCCCCCACCCCCTACCCCCTACCCAGCACTCAAGAGGCTGACAGGAGTAACATCTCCAGGCCAGCATGGTCTACATACTGAAGCCCTCCCTGTCTAAAAACAAGACGAGTTACAGGAAGTATGTGGGGGACTTCGGAACAGAAGTCCATCCTGAAAGTCTACTGGCCCAGATAGAGTCACGGGCCTGCCCTGGCCTATTCTAGCTGCCTGACCTCTGGAAACAAGTCCCTAACCCCCTTCCTCATGGGACAGGGAGACAGTACATCCCTCACGAGCAGGATGACTGAACAGAAGCCAAGCACTGCTACCACCATCACACCTCAGACCACACAGGGTGACACTAGCCCATATCATGATAGGCACCCAAGCTTGGAAACATTAAGACACTCTCACTCCAAGATCACTAGTAAGCAACCAAGATGACCAAGAGCATGTATACTCATGCAGGCCCAAAGGGTTCAACATATCAGGTCCTGCCCAACAGCCTGCACAACCTCAACACTCAGCGAGAGTGGGTAACACACACAGGTCAGATGAACTGCAGGAGAAACCAAGATGGTGGGTCCTCCAAAAGAGCCTACCAAATCCTGCCACCACAACCCCCATACTGTCAAGTGCATGCTATGCCCAGGCCTCATGAAACCCCCAAACCTAACCCATTCTCCTCAGCTTAGGCACTACTGTGCTCAGGAGCTGATCCACCAGCCGAGGTCTGAGTCAGAGCCTGGGACCCAAAGCACTCACACAATTCTGTTCTGACTCTCATTGTTTGAGGGACAGAAAAGCCAACTCCAAGGGGGAACAGTCAGCTCACTAGGCAGGCCTGACCCAGCAACAAGCATCTCACGCCTCTTCCACCTACATCAACGCCAACTCCATCAACAGAGTGCTACAACTTACACAGGCTCCAATGGATTGTAGTGCTTCCCTGAGCTAATCACTGGCCAGGAAGATAGAGTCCTACAACTGGCCAGACTGAGGTGCTGGACTGGACAGCAGTGGAGCTGGATGGCCAGCTGTGTGTTATTAGCATGTTAGCACCCAAGACCCCGGCCATTGCATGCCCACTCTCAACAGCCTCCAGAGTCAGTGGCATCTACATCCTCCTAAGAAAAGGTTGCAAACCTAAGCTTTCCTAAGGTGGAAGGCAAACAGTGATACCAGGTTACAAGAGAAATAGACTGTCTTCATCATATGCCACCCAAGGAACTGTGGGTCCTTGGTAGTAAGCAGTGAGTTCCACCAGATAAACACCCCAATCCTGGTTTGTAGCAACTGGCTCTGAGACTAACCAAGAGGAGATACAGGGCCATACAACTGACTATTCTAAAAGCCCCAAGATCCAGCCTCCTGGAATAGGAGAGCCCAGGATCCTTTCAGGTGGCCTAGAATAGTAGACCACAACACCAAAGAACACAGCTCAGCACACCCAGGGCCGAGGGGAAGGGGCATCTACTTAAGACTGGGCTGCCTGGACATGGGGTGTCCAGGAAGAGTGCTGGACAGACAAGGCCCAACAACACAAGAGGAGAGCTTTAAAGCCACATGAGGGCTCAAATGGTACTGGTAAAGCCAAAATGATGGGTAGGGGACAGCGGGTACCCCAGAAGGGGATGCACACAAAAAGGGAACGCCAACATAGTTAGAAGGCAAGGGCCAAGGCTCACTGGGAGGCTGCATCATGATGGGTACAAAGGCAATGTAGCAACCCAGGAAGGCATTTTGGAGTGACAAACACAGCAGGTACTCTGGAGCCCAGGATGGCTCATTCTACAAAGCAGACAATGCCACTTTACATTCCCTATCTGGTGGCATAAAAACCACATCTGAGACTGGGGCCAGTCCACGTCCCTAGTTCCTAGAAAGACTAGTGCAATGTGAGTTCCAACCATCCACAGCAGCAACCCATACAAACATAATTAGTCAAATGCACCATGGTGTGGTCTCCTAATCCCAGTCCAGACCAGGGTGGCCAACCTGTTGGTCTTGCAGTCTCCACCTTCAGGACTCTCCTGGGGCACCTACTGTTTCTATCTGCTCAGTAGACCCTGCTTCTTCTGGAAACTTCCTATGAGGATTGGCACTTTCTTACAGCCCCATCCCCACCGAAATTGGAGACAAGACAGTGATTGCACACAACAATTACTTGGCCTGGTCCAGGAGGAGCTGCTGTTTTTGCCACCATGTGGAGGAAGCCTACCCATGCTTGAGCACACCCCCCCACACACACACACATGTACATGATGACACTGAGAGCAACATAAAATGTGGTTCCCTCCCCTTCTCCCACCTCAACTTTAACCCCAAACTACAGTAATAACTCAGCTTTGGGAGGAGGGAAAACGTGACCCGGTAGAACAAGAGTTTGGCAGCCTGGACAGGGGATACTCAACACCCCATTCCTGGGAAGCCATATCCAAGTTCTTCCTAGGCAGCCACCAGTTGTCAGAGTGGGAACTCAGCTCCTTTAAAACCAGTGACAGCAGCACCCATTCACAAACCTCCTTGGTACCAGCTAGCCCTAAGCTGCCAGCACCTAGCAAGAGCAGAGAGCCACCAGCTCTCATGTTGCCCAGAGCGGCCACACAACAAGCATCCTTGAGCCTGTTGTCTGGTCAACCTAAGGGAAGTAGCAGCCTGGAAGCACAGATACCAGTTTCCAGTTCCCCATGTTAACCAGGGGGATGAAACAGACAAGAGGAAACAGGCAGGGCAATCAGACCAAACCAGACCTCCTGCTCCCAAGCCTAGGGCCCCTCCATCCACACAGGGTGTAGGCTCTGACCTGGGGCCCTTGTGTGGACAATAGGTCTGAGCTCTGCAGTTCCTCAAGTAACAGGGAAAATGATTTTCAGCACCAAGGGACACTCATCCACAGTGAGGGCCAAAGTGGCAATCCACCACACCTGCACCAAGCTAACAGCTTGGCACCTGGGGGTGATCACAGGCAAATTCAGAGCTTGCAATAAAACCCTAACAGGCAGCACTTAGGCCTCTCTTCTTGCACACCACCCTCTACTTAACTCTGGACTTTCCATCTCAGCTGGTCTCACTGGCCCTCTAGAGGCAGCCCTCCAGACCCTGCCATGGGCCCAGCTAATGGATGATGCTATCACATCAGACATCGGAATAAAGCAAGTGCTCTGTTGAAGGAGCCCCCAAAGGTAAAGCAGCAAGCTGCACAGCTGAGTTAGCCAGAATGTAAGGATGGGTGTTCAGCCACGAGCCAGCTAAACGAAGTTTCGAAATGGTGAAGACTAGCGAGCCAAAGGCTACCTTCCCATCTAACAGCAGGCCCCACAGCAGACACTACAGGTAAGACCAGGCAGTATTCACCCTAAGTGGATTCCACAATGGCTAGCTCTGAAAACAGGCCAGGGGAGGTGGCTTAGCCAGTAGAGGTGCTTGCTGCCTGTCCCACGCAAGCCCTGACAACCTGAGTTTTTTTGCCCCCCCCCCCCAACCTACATAAAGATAGGAGAACCAACTCTATCAAGTTGTCCTCTAACCTCCACACAAGTGCCATGGTATACCTGGTCCCTCTACACCCAATGCCAAGTGTAATGGTACATGTCTTTAATCTCAGCACTCAAGAGACAGAGGTAGGCAGATCTCTGAGTTCAAGGCCAGCCTAGTCTACAGAGTGAGTTCCAGGACAGCCAGGGCTACACAGAAAAACATTATCTTGAAAAAGAATAAATCAGGCCGGGCAGTGGTGGCGCACGCCTTTAATCCCAGCACTGGGAGGCAGAGGCAGGCGGATCTTTGTGAGTTCAAGGCCAGCCTGGTCTAAAGAGTAAGACCCAGGAAAGGCGCAAAGCTATACAGAGAAACCCTGTCTCGAAAAACAAAAACAAAAACAAAAAAAAGAGAGAGAGAGAGAGAGAGAGAGAGAGAGAGAAAGAATAAATCAAGCAAGCAAGCAAACTAAACAAGACAGGCTACCCGTTACCATGGTAACTAGAGTTCATCCCAAGGAAGATGTAGCCACCGAACCTAACAGTCAGGCCAGGACTTAATGAAGGAGGTGAGGCACAATAAGCCATCCCAGAGACAAACTCCAGCCCCAGCCGAAGAGTCTGTGTCACACACACACACACCATCCCTTAGGATTGCTTTGCCGTCACACACACCCCAATTATTGGGTCCACCCAGCTCAGGTTGGAGTGGCTACTGCCTTACCCCTCACACAAGACTCACAAGAGTGTAGTGGCTGACCACAAGCAAAGATGTCAGTGGAGCCACCATCACTATCCACAGTGCGCTCTCAGCAACTCACCAACCACTGATGTGTGCACTACAGAGCTCCTGACCAGAGTCAAGACGAGCAGTCAAGACACTGCACAAGGCAGAGGGGCCAAGGGTCTCTGTAATTAGGCCTCCTTCCTTTCTACCTTCCCGCAGTAGTGACACTACTCAGTAGTCACACTGAAGGGAAGTCTATGGGAACACAGTAAAATCCAAAAGACTCCAAGTATGAAGCACTTCTATGCCCAAACATTTTAGGTAAGGGACACTCGGTCTGTTTGACTCTCCTCTCAGATAAGCTCAGAGGTGACTGTGGCCTGGCCTAAAGATTGGAACCTGAAGCTAGGCATGATGGCACATGCCTTTAATCCTAGCACTCAGGAGGCAGGGGCAGGGAGATCTCTATGAGTTTGATGCCAGTGTTGAGGCCTACATAGCAAGTTTCTGACCAGCCAAGGCTACAGCAAGACCTTTCTCAAAAAAAAAAAAAAGGGGGGGGGCACTGGGTGGTGGTGGCACCCACATTTAATCCCAGCACTCAGGAGGCAAAGGCAGGCAGGCAGATCTCTGTGAATTCAAGGCTAGCCTGGTCTACAAAATGAGTTCCAGGACAGCCAAGACTGTTACACAGAGAAACCCTCTCTCAAAAAATCAAAACAAAAAAAAACAAAAAAGGCTGAGACACGAACAGGAGGCAGAGAGGCATTCTGTGTGCCCACTGCCCTTTTACAGGTAACAGGGCAAGCAAGCAGCAGGACTAAGCTCCAATGTCAGCCTGATTCCATCTAGCCATGTGGCCGCCAAGCCTCAGTTCCCACAGCAGACATCTGCCTCACAAGACTTCCATGCATGTGCTTTGAATGCACGTGAAGCACTGAAAGCTGCCAGCACCTGACATCCACCTGCTCAGATGGGAGCTGAGACAGTTCCAAACCAGCCCCTTTCCCAGACAACCCAGCAGGCACTGGGAGGAGCTTGTAAGCACATAGAAAAGGCAGAAAACAAGACCCTTAATCGAAGGTGGGTGTGGGGCAGGCTACTAGTTACAAGCAGTTGGAAGTCTGAGGAGGATCCCTTGAGCTCAGACATTCAAGGCTAGCCAAAACACAACAACCAGGGGAGAGTGGAAAGATGGCTCAGTGGTTAGGAACACTTACTTGCTGATCTTCCAGTGCTTCTGAGTTAGGGATCAGCACCCATGTCAGATGACTCACAACTACCTGTAACTCCAGCTCCAAAAAAATCTCGTTCTCTTACACGTAGGCACGCACACACGCTGCAGCCCATCATAGTTGTGCACGCCTTTAGTCCCAGCACTACGGATGCAGAGGCCAGCCTGGTCTACATAATGAGTTCCACGACATCAAGAGCTACACAGTAAGACTTTGCCTCTAAATAAATAAATAAATAAAAATGGGAACCTGTGCAGTGAGCTTTAGTGGTTTTAAACAACGAATGTTACACAGGAAGAAAATGTGTATTTCAAAAGGAATGATTTCCAAAAAAGAGGGAGCTATGGGGATAAATGGGGCTCCCCACCAGAAGGACTACAAAAGTTGATTCCCAGGTGTCAAATACAGGCGAGACCCGCTTTCTTGTCTAAGATGATTCCCAGCTGAAAATGTCACTTCAGAGCCACACCCAAATTTGAGAACTTTAAAAAACAACAACAAAACAGCTACACAAAGCACACCAAAAGATGACAGACGACTGGAAAGCTAAAATAAAAATGGGTTCTTGCATTCAAAACCATTTGGAGCCTGGAGTTTAAAGTAAGTGAAAGGGGTGTGCTGGAGAGACCCCTAGCAATTCCCAGGACCCTAGTAGCTTCAGCACAGCTCACACCTCCAGTAGCTCCAGCTCTAGAGGACAGGATGCCCTCTTCTGGCCTCCTCAGGCACCTGCACCAATATGGCATACACATCACTCAGACACATAAATACAAATCAATTTTTTTTTTTTTTTAAGTAAAAGGGTGAACGTTGCAAGAACCAGGAAGTGAATATATATATACAAACAAAACACTTCAAACCACTATAGTGGAGGCTCTGAGCTAGAGCTCAGCTCTGCAGGAAGACAGGCTGGGCAGTACTGAGCCCATGCTTCAGGGTCACCCAGCACTACTAGTTAGAGACCCAGTTTGCTTAGTCTCTCCTGGCCCCTTAGCTAAAGACAAGCGCCCATTTTCAGGGTAAAAGAGAAAGCAAATGTTCTCCTCTGTGCCTGGAAGCCAGTGTGCTCATCTAGCAACACTGGCTGTTACAACTGCTGCTGCCAACAGAAGACACCATGCCTACCTCTGAGCTCAGGGGAAACCTTTTTAAAAATTTATTTATTTTGAGACAACATTTGTGTATAGCCCTGGCTGGCCTAGAATTCACCATATAGACAAGGCTGGTCTGGAAATGAAGAGATCCTCCTGCCTCTGCCTCCCAAATGCTGCATGAGATTAAAGGCATACATCACCAAAGCCTGCAGAACCTTCTGTGCTGATGGTCCTGGGCTTACCAGGCTTCCCAGCTCCAATGGATGGATTCAGAAAAGTGCTGAAGCTCCCCAGCTCAGAAGCTGTAACCCCAGATGCCTGGCAGGCCTGCATCCCTAGAGGGGACATCGCATCACCTCATCTGAAGTGTGGCCCTCCCTTCAACAATCCATAGAGAACCACAGAAGCTTGGGGAACTAGACGGCCATTACACAGCCCAAGGGGTCCTGGTGGCCCTGGACTTCATAGCCTGCTAACCATTCAAGACAGCCCTAAGGGCAAGCAGGGCTTTCTCCCAGGATTCCTGTCTTCCACCCTTGGTCTACACTCACATAGTACCACATCACTTCAGATAGGGTGCTCACCTATAGTACCAGCTGCCTAGAAGGTTTAGGCAAGAGTTCCAGGGTAGCCCAAAGCAGAAGAGCAAGCTACCAACTAAAAAAGAAAAAGAAAATGAAGTTTTAGCCTCAGCCCACATCCAAGACCTCCAGGAGTTCTCTCAGACAGCTTGAAATGTACACAGCCTCATCCTGGAGTCCACAGGACAAACCGCTCAGTGACTGACCAACTGGACTACTTCTTCCAAGTCTATTCCCTTTGTACCAGAGACAAACCAAGAGCTAACCGCCGGCACCTGCTATTACACATTTAATTCTAAACTTCCAGATGACAGTATCCCAGAGAGTCATTTTATGCTCTCAAGAATTCTATCTTGAGCAGAGCAGTCAGTGGTGGCCTTCAGGAGGTAGAGGCAGGTAGATCTCTGAGTTCTAGGCCTGCCTGGTCTACAGAGAGAGTTCCAGGACAGCCAGGGCTACACAGAGAAACCCTGTCTTGAAAAACAAAAACAAAAAGAATTCTATCTTGGGCTAAAGAGATGGTTCAGAGGTTAAGAGCTCTTGCTGTCCTTACACAGGACCTGGGTTTAGTTCCCAGCACCCACATGGTGACTTACGAACCTCCATAAGCACATTTATAGTGCACATACACATATGCAGGCAAAACACTCATCCATATAAATTAAGTCAATCTTTTTTTTTAATATTAATTTAAAAATGTCAAGTTGAGTAGCGTTAGTGCATGCCTTTAATCTCAGTACTCAAGAAGCAGAGGGATTCTGTCTCAAAAAAAAAATCTTTTGGAGGCTGGGGAGATGGCTCAGCAGTTGAGAGGACCCAAGAGGACCAGCACCCACATCAAGATACTCACAACCACTCCTGGAGACATGATGCCCTCTTCTGGCTCCCCAGGAACCTGCACACATATGGCATACACACACACACAATTTTTTTTTTTTTTTTTTTAAAGAATCCTACCTTTGTCTAGCAAGATGGCTCAGCAAGTACAGGCAGTGTGACACAAGCCTAGCAACCAGAGTTCAACCTCTAGAACCCACATAAACATGGAGGGAGAAAACTGAGTCCACAAAATTGTCCTCTGACCTTCACAGATGTACCATAACTTGCAATTCTCTCCCATCAGGCACACACAAGCATGTACACAAGCATACTTAACAAAACAAAAAGAATCCTACTTGCAAATAAAGACACAGGGAAACTGTTCCACTTCGGTTCAAGAGTTGCAGCCCTATGGCCAGACATGCACACACAGCACACCATTTTGGCCTCCCTTGCCAGACTCCAGGTCCCCAAAGGCAGGGACTGAGTACACTTAAGTCTGCCTACCACCCCAAGCACTATAAGCACTAGAGAGAAATAGCTCTGCCACCTTCTCAGATTTACCACAATTTTCCCTTGATGATGAAGACGTAACTGCATGGCCTCCCAGACCTGAGACTGGGAGGACAGTTAGACACAGTGCAGGTTCACTCACTCAGGAAAGGCATCCTATTTCATACGACCCTAAACCAGGGAACACATGTGTCCTGAGAATGAAAGGAGTATAGACAAAGTAAGGCCACCCAGAAAACACACTGCCTGCTTGCTACCTGCTGCCCAAACTCAGCTGCCTATTCTCACAACCAGCAACTATGGGGCCAGGCAGCTTGAGGGCAGCTCACCCCCAGGAAATGAAAAGGAGCAGCCCCCAGCTTCAGATGTCTGTTATGAGAAGCAGATTCTCAGCAGTCAAGCTGGGGCCAGTTTGGGATCTAGTGGTGTTGATGACTGCTAGAGTAGATGCCCCTTCACCCAACCCTAATCCTGGCACCCTGAGGTGTCTGTCTGCCACGAATACCAACATCCTAAATCAAGGGACAATACAATACTTTTAGATCTGTGTCCAGGACAAAAGTCCCTTTCTCCAAGCTAGTGTTAGGACAGTTCTCCAGGCCTCTAGGACCTCCAGCTTTGGGGACCCTCTAAAAACTCTCTGAGGACAGTCTTCAGAGAGACAAAATGTCAAACAAAACAGGATTCCAAAGTGACACTTGTTACCTTGTTTCCCAAAGTTAGAACTGCCACACTGCTCTTCTCCTGAATCTTAGTCACAGTAGAGAACAAGAGGAACACCACTGTACAGGACCAGGCAGAACTGACACACTAAGCTCCTGTATCCTCTTTTCAGCAGGATCACTGGCATTTAAGTTAGTGTCAAGAGCTGTCACTTTGCAGCAGAAAGCAAAGCTGGAGCACAGACAAGGCAAAGTTCCATGCTTGTTGGCACTGGGAAAGAGCCCCTGTGATGCTAACAGGTTCCTCTCTCCCAGTTCCAATCACAGGACTGGCGGGCCAGCCTCCCCTACTCAGTAAAAGTATCGGCTCAGGACACCCTTCCACCAGGCTAACATTTCGATATGACAGGAGCTAACTGCAAAGGGTGCTCTGAGCCAGGGCCTTAATGCAAGGCCAGCATGAAAGCACACTGCCTCCTGGCTCTTCACACCAGCTCACCCTGCTTCATGCCTTGTCCAAAGTCAGGTCTTCATTTCTCAACCACACACAATACTACTCAGTGTCAAAAGCGCTATCACTTAACCCTGGGTAAGTCCCTAACTCTAAGCCAGTCACCTTGCATGAAGTCGGTAAGAAACAAAAGCATCTTGTCCTCTCCTGACCACAGCAGACATCACTAGCACTATGCTGTCAAAAAGGCAACTGGCTTCATCCCACCTCCCTTTATGGGGCTATTGGGAAGAACGAACAGAACACACTGCTGGGGTACCATACAAATTAACTAGGGGTGTACATTATCTCCTTAAACAGCTGGAAAAGTTCACACAATCCATCTTGCATGAATTCCTGAAGCAAGCACAGAAGGCCTTGCAGAACAACTCATGAAGCCACTGCAGCCCTTTCAGATTGAACCTAGGTCTGGAAGAAGCTCTTCTAAGACTGCCCACCAGTTACTCTGCTGCAAGAAACTCGCAGGCCGGCAGAGGCAAATGACTCCAAGTGATGGCCATGGTGCCTGCTTCTTCAGGAGTGAGAGGAAGACAGCGGCTCCTGGGATCTCCTGCTCCAGAGCCTAGCAATGGTTGGATCAAGTCCTTCTTTACAAGCCTTCTCTGGCCTCCCACTGCTTTGCACCCAGGACCACAGACCTGTTTTGGCAAGCCCCATGCTGGATCACCAATTAGCTTTCCATGAGGCTACACTGTCCTTCCATTGTCTTGAAAAGTGAAATCTGTTAGCTACAAGGTCACACCCACATTCCCCACAGACACATCTCAAGCCACCTGTGATTTTCTCAGTCACCAAGGCTCCCGTTAGGTCATTCCACAGCTGGCCTTCAGGACATAGAGCAGTCCCAGGGCTTCTTAAGAAAATGGGGGCTTGAGTTACAGGTTCAAGAGTTGAAACGAGCATGGAGAAAGGGATCAGGACTCTTCTCTAGGAAAGGAGGCAAGACATGGAACATCCATGAGGACCCAATATCTCAGGAAGACATGGCTTTCCTCAAACAGGGAAGGCATCACAGGACCAAGAACCTTGTCCCTGGCCAAAGGGGGACTCACTATGATTCCTGTGACAGTGTAAGTCATACCCTTCGCTGTTATTCATAAGATTACAAGCAGATGTACAGCATACTTTAGAGACTGTCAACACCGAGCTAACACACTGAGGTAACTGAAGCTTCCAGAGTTCTGGAAGTCTGTTATCCATCTTTTGGAAGGGAGAGGGGGACTTCCTGAAGCACGGAGCAGAAATGGCTTTCCTCTGGAGACCTCCTTGGTCAAGGAGCTGGTCAGTCAGATGTCGTTCCCAACTTCAGAGGCTGTGAACAGTAGGTCAGCTGCCTGGCACTGACTTTCCAAGCAACAGCTAAATTTGTTGGCCACAATTGCACGCTCATAAAGGTACACATTAAATGACACCAATCTCTGTCACTTCTCTCTGAAGAGGGTTAATTTTAGTGTAAGCTCTTCAACTCTGTCCCCGTTTTGTGTTTTTTTCCATGAACATCTTAAATATGTGTCAATTACCAAGTGGTGGAACTCATAACTGGGCAGAGCAGATCAGAGAGTCCTGTGCCAGCACACAGCTCTTACCTGGGCCCTGAGCAATCCAGAGAAAGTGCAAATGACTGGGTACCCTTCGATGCCTCAGGAAGAGATCAAGGACAGTCCTCCAGGCTGAGTTCTACAAAGAGGTCCTGCAAAGCCAGCACCTGTCACATACACATAGCAGTGCTCATGGATGGGAAAAAACTTCCCTCCTCACTCAGAGACAAGTTCTCAACTCCAACCACCACAATGAAGTCACATCACTACAGCCCTTTGAGATATACACTCCACTCGAAGTAACTAACCCACAGGCCAATGAGTATAGTGACACTTAGGCCCAAGGGAAGACTCAAGAAACTAAGTTTGGAGGCCAGGCATAGTGGCGCATGTCTTTAATCTCAACACTCAGAAGGCAGAGGTAGGTAGATCCACTGTCTACACACAGTGGGTTCCAGATACTCTGTTTTAAGCACCCACACCTATCCCTGTGCCAAAAAAGAAAAACTAAAACTTGGGCCCTCTACTTTCCTTCTTTTACCCCCAAAAGAACCCTTTTAGTCAAAGTCTTACCTAACACTTGGACCGCCAAGGTCCTGTCCCATCTGATCTACAGCATCATGTCTGAATGTCAAAGCACTTGCTGATCCCAACACTCTCACAGGCAGCAGTCAGGATCCCTGATAATTTCTTAGCAAAGGAGTGAATACACAGAATTTAAGAATTACACTGTGGAAGCTGGACAGTGGTGGTGCACATCTTTGGGTGGTGCAGTACTTGGGAGGCAGAGGCAAGCAGATCTCTGAGTTCGAGGCCAGCCTGGTCTACAAGATGAGTTCCAGGACAGCCAAGGCTACACTGAGGAAACCCTGTCTCAGGAAAAAAAAAAAAAAAATTACACTGTGCACATTGTGGCTTCAGAAAAGATGCAAAAGCTACCGAGGCTACGTTTTCATATCACTTGCTTTTACCTTTTAACATCCCAATCATGTAATTGCAGTAACATCAGTAAATGGCAAAAAAAAAAAAAAAAAAAAGAAAGAAAAAAGAAAAAAAAACTTAAAAAGACTTTAGAAGATTTTATCTAGCCTGTCCCTACTCCACCCCCAAAAATGTCTAAAATATTTGCTAAATCAGTATCAAGGTGATCTTAATGAGGCCTGTCAGGAAGACAAGAATTCAGAGATCAGGACACCTCCATTTCTACCAAGACTGAACAAACCAATGTGAAGTCTTCTGAACACACCAGAATACAGCATATTGCTAAGAGTAATAAGCCAAAAAAATAAACAACACCTTGATCAAACCTCAGTTACCTGACCAAGCCCAAGATGATTTTTTTTCTTCCATCTCGAGCATATTAAAAAGGGATCTCAAAGGCCACTTCCTGGTCTCCCAGCAACACTTCATACCTGGATGCCTGTGCATCTTTCCATGGCCCTGCTCCTCCCAGGAACAAGGACCCCCGCCCCACATACACATACACACATTGCCAACAAACCTTTTAGAAACAACACAAGAACAGATGAGATTAGTCTATGCTCACACGGGAAAAAAAGGGTGTCCCTCTGCTCACAGGACCCTTAGCAGAGAGAAATGAGACATGAAGTGACCCCTTACAGTTAACTCTTGACAGCTAGAGACCAAAGCACCAGGCTGAGTCCCTGAGGTGAGGCAAGAGCGATGGAAAGAGGACCGGAAGGTAGGGATGAGAGAACAACCGACTGTGATGGGCCAAATTCAGTACCGAAACCCCAGGCTCTGGATTCTGGTCAGACGCGCAATGAGGCATTTAGGCCCAGAAAGGTGACAGGAAGGATCCCATCCTTTGCAGGGTCGTCCTTCCTAGGTAGCGACCCCAGGAGGGGTTTAACAGAGGTATGTCCAGTCTCAGAAAAGAGGGGAGGCTCTCCAGGGATCCCAAGCAGCAAGAATGGGGACAGGGCGGGCCTATGGTTCTCTCCGAGTCCAAGAAGGCGATTTCAGCCAGAAAACGGAAAAGCGAAGAGAAGGAAAAGCCGAGACTCCAGAGACGCGGGCTCCCCGAGTCATCGAGGGGGCACTAGTTGCTTCCCACCTTGCCCCCCGCAGGGAGGCCCTCCGGGGGGTCTCAAGTCCCGAGGTCGAGGAGAGGCAGGGGGGGCACGGTGGGGAGCACCAAGGGCGGCCAGGCAGAGGCAACCGAGGAGAACCAATTCTGATCTCAGCCCCAGCGGTCCCTCAGTCCAGGCCGCGTGAAGCCTCGGCCTCAGGTACCCTGAGCAGCCGAGCTGCCTGCCTTGTCTGCGGTCCCCGAACCCGGGAGAACGAGAGGCCGAGATGGCAGCGGCTGTGGCGGGCAGGGCGCCGCCGGGAGAGGCCCCCTGACCGGGGGTGCGTCGGAGGGGGAGGGTCCCGGCACATGCGGCCTCGGTCCCCGATCTCGAGGCAGTCACTTACGTTGCTCTGGGAGTCGATGGCCTGCAGCAGCCGGTCCCTCATCTGCTGCGGAGACGCCGGAGCCGCTGTCATTGCCTGGGCGAAGCGGGGGGGAGCGGCCGGGCCGGCGGGCGGGCGGGCTGAGGCGGGGGGACGCGGGTCAGTCACTCGCCAGCCTCCGGGAACGGAGCCTCATGTTCCCCGCGGCGCCGGAGGAGGTCGGGGCGCTCGGGGAGATGGCGGAAGACGGAGGGAAGCGGAGGGGACCGGAGCTCGGGCCCCGGACCGCCGCCGCCGCCGCCGCCGCCGCCGCCGCCGCCGCCGCCGCCGCCGAGCAAGGAGGAGGAGGAGCCGACGGAGGAGCCGCCGCCAACACCGCCGCCGCCTCGAGAACCAAACTCCAGTGAGCTGCCCCCGCGCTGAGCACTCTGGGTAACCCGCGCCGCACGCAGCGTCGGCGCCACGCTGAGGAGGTTGGGAGATGAGGGCGGGCGGAGACGCTGGATTTGGGAGGGGCTGGCTCGTGAGCCCTCCCATTGCTTCTGCGCATGCGTGGGCATGCGCGCTTAGCAGGTCGCTCCCGCCCCGCCCCACGGTCTGACCCAGAGAGCCGTTGGGAGGCAATTGGGCGGGGCAACGGACGCCGCTTAAGGCCACGCCTACTCCGGGCTGGAGGGCGGGGCTTCCTCGCGGAAGCGCACCCGCAGAGTCCTGGAACTCGGACTCTTGCTCCGAGCTGCGTCTGGACTGCGAAGAGGGGAAGACCCTCCTCCGGGTGGGGGGCCTCCTGCGTTCAGAAACGAGGGCATTGGAGCGGCCATAGGAACGCTAAGGAGGACAGCGGTTGTCTACATGGAGACCCGCGCCGCGAGGACCTCGGAGGAGTTCTGCGCAGCCGCCGCCGCTGCAGAAGCCCGAGGCGCGGGTCTGCAGGGCAGTGCGTGTCCCCATGTGACCCGCGCGCAGAGGGGACCTAAGGGCACGTCTGGAAGCCGCCGCCTCCGCAGAGGGCGCAAGTCTGCAGGGCCTGCGCGACGCGGGCACCTCGGCTCTGCATCCGTAGGGGGCGCGAACTCAGCAGGAAACGCCGCTTTTGTCGCCAGCCTCAGGGGCGGCCGGCCCGAAGTGGCAGGATTAAGAAGCCCGGCGTCTTCCTCTTCGCGTTCACTTTGCATCTCAGGTGCCAGAAAACAGGAACGCCTCACCGAGGAGAAAAGGAAGTTCCAAGGTCACCTGGAGTTTTAGGTCAAACGGAGGATGTCAAGTGTAAGGGCTCCGGGTCCCCTGTCTCCTACAGATGATGGGGTGGGAGGGCGGGCTCCGACTTTAGCGCGCTATACTACAGTGGCCTCCAGAGAAATAACTTCCCTTTTGTGTCGTTACCTTAAAGATCCAGACTGGAAACGGAAGGGAAACATGTAATGGAAACCGCATGTGCTCCTGACAGCTGGGTGATACCTGTTAATTTTGGATTTGCTATACTTCTAGGGAGTGTCTGGTGGGGAAGGGGAGAAAGCCAAGCATTTAATTCCAGCTCACGGGAGGCAGGAGGATCTCTCGAGTTCGAGGCCAGCTTGGTCTACACAGTGAGTTCCAGACCAGCCAAGACTACATAGTAAGGCCCTGTCCTTTCCTCCCCCGACAAAAAATAAAAATTTTATTTAGGCTGGTTGCTTGGTTCTGCACCTGGCAGAAGATTGCATTACACAGTAGAAGGAACACATACTTCTCACACTCTCCCTGGCACGTGTTTGGAGCTCATGGTCCAAGTTGGAAAGCAGCCCATTTTGAAGATACATTTTATCTCACCAGATAAGCAAAATAAACAAATTCCTGAGACACCCAATCCTACTTTTGGTGTATTGAGACAGGGTTTTTGTGAAGCCTGAGCTGGTCTCTGTGGTGGTATTGTGTTCCCCAAAATATTATGTACCCTAATAAATTTATCTGGGGTCAGAGAACAGACAGCCACTAGATACAGAGGCTAGAAAATGGTGGCACTCATGCCTTTAATCCTAGCATTCCCTCTGGATCTCTGTGAGTTCAAAGCCACATTGGAAACCACCAGGCATGGTGACACCTTTAATCCCAGGGAGTGATGGCAGATAGCAGAAAGGTATATAAGGCATGAAGACCAGGAACTAGAAGCATTTGGCCTGGTTAAGCATTCGGCCTGGTTAAGCATTCAGGCTTTTGAGCAGCAATTCAGCTGAGACCCATTCTGGATGAGGACTTAGAGGCCTCCAGTCTGAGGAAGCAAGACCAGCTGAGGATCCAGCGAGGTGAGGTAGCTGTGGCTTGTTCTGTGTCTCTGATCTTCCAGCTTCACCCCAATACCTGGCTCACAGGTTTGATTTTTTAAGATTCGTGTTACATCTGGCGCCCAACTTGTCAGGTACAAATTCATGAAAAAGCTACTTGCCTGTGGTCTTGAGGGCTCCAGGTCAGATCCGAGCTACACTCCCGGCCGGTTGTGGTGGCGCATGCCGGTAGGTTTTACTGAAGGAGGGGGAGGCAGGAGGATCCCGAGTTTGAGGCCGGCCTAAGAGGCTTGCTAAGGAGAAGCTGCGGCCGGGACCCAATGACAAACAATGGTGGGACCATGGAGGCAGCGACTGCTGCTCCACGTTGCTGGCTTCTTCTCGTGTTGGTGACTGCGGTGATGCTGCTACCTGGGACAAAGGGTTTTCTACTGCTTGTTCAGAGAAGAATTGCCAGGACCATCATGTTACAAAAAAGCATCAGCAAAGGTCAGTTTGGAAAAGTTTGGCAAGACAAATGGTGGGGAGAAAATGCTGTGAAGATTTTCTCTTCTAGGGAAGAATGTTCATGGTTCCAAGAGACAGACATTTATCAGACTGTGATTACTCCAAACCACAGAGGAGGCACACAAAAAAAAAAAAACTCTGCAGTGAACCATGACCACGCCTAACAGCGACTTTGGAATCTTCAAAAGGATGACAGGACTCCACAATGATGATTCCACAAGGACTATGGTAAAGTCATTAAGTCATTTACACCACCAAAAGATCGACTTTGGACTACAAACTGCTTAGGACAATTTTGAGATGGCCAGCTGAGATGATCCAGCCTGACAGACTACTTGAACAAGGACTTGAAACAAGCCCTGCACTTTCTCATTATGGCTGGACAAGTGATATAGGACTTGACAGTTAACCCAAAAATTTTCTTTTCAGGATCCCCTAAAGATGGAAGTAATTTTAAGAAAACGATGCCCACATTCCCAAAAGGTGGGATGGGAGGGAGGTCTTTGGTCATTTAATGAGTTATGGATATTGTCATTGTTTATGATGATTGGTTACAAGTTGTTGTCAAGGGTTAGGAAAAGGGCTAAGCAAAGGAGATTAGATTTAAGGTTCTTGTTTAAAAAAAAAAGAAAGAAAAGAAAAATGTAAATACTTTACATTGGATTGGATTGTTTTATATTGTATACAAATTATATATATTGAAATTCATATTGTTAGAAAATGCTATATGTATATTTCTAATTGTACTTATACCGTTCATTTAACAATGTAATGCAATTTTTTGATCCTTGAATGTTATTAATACCAACTATTAGGATATAAAGAAATGAAAGTTAGTAGATATTATAATAGAACTTGTAGTCATATTAGATATGTTTTCAAGATTGAGCAGATATATTTTAGATAGACAGATCATCTTCAAACCCTTCAGAGATCTACAGAATATGGCATTTAAAATGTTTTAATAACTTAGAAAATTTTTCTTTTTTGTTATGATTATGAGACATGTCGGCTCCTGGCAGTACCAATCTACTTCAGAGAAAATATGGGCATTGAAAAAACTGCAATTGGAGTTAACTTTCATTGTGGCAAAAGTTAGCCGCTGGACAACAAAGTATCCTCGAATCAACTGCTAACAAACAGGACAGACAGGACACAAACAAAGGACTACTGATTCTTGCCAAAACAAGCATGGTTATGGCTTTATCAAAAGGCATCTTCTGAGGCCAGGACAATATGGCACCATCCCTGAAGTGGCCTTCGCAATCCAGAAAAGGTACAGTGCCCTTTTCTTCGAAGGCAGCTGAACAGGCAGTGGGCCGATGGCTTCTGATGTGCAATGGGACAGTAGCTGAAACAGTTATTCTTGAAGAGTAATTAAGCTCACACCTCTCAATGGTAGACTGGCATTTAATAGAGGGATGTGGAGAAGAATGGGATGCCGAGATGAAGCCACACACATACATCCAAGAAGAATGGACAGCTGAATTAAAAAAACCATCAACAATTTCCAGAATTTAAAATCCTGAATCATGACATGACACTAGTGGAATTCAGGTGTTTCTGGTACATGGACTGCTCTCACCCAATGTAAGGTTGAACTGTTGATCTTGTGTATATCCTACTTCACAAATGAGTCTGTCAGATATGCTAAGCCTATAGGCTGAAGATGATGCCCCAACACTGCGGAGAAACCTCAGATGACTGTCCAGGCAGCTGGCTGTTTCTGTCAACTCACAATTTTTTGGAAGTTGCTTGCATGTACTTCCTGTTTTTATTTTTGTTAGCTAATATTATTTCCTTCTTGGGTCTCTGAGGGAGTTGAAGATTAGTTAATTATAGTTGAAGATTAATTAGGATAGAAAGTGAATTAGATACATTTTGGACTTACCAAAATAGGAGAGATAATGGAATTGTTTTCTCTGAATTTGTCAAATACAAATGGATTAGACATTGTTTAGGTATTTATTACTTGTATATATTGTATATAGTTTTTCTTATGTTAGTTATAAGCTTTTTCCTTTTTTCTTTTTATTAAAATAGAAAAGGGGAAATATGGTGATATTTTATTTTGTACTAAAATGTTATTTGTATGTTAATAAATAAAGTTGCCCGGGGGTCAGAGCTATTAGCAAGCCATAGGAAAGCCGGGCGGTGGTGGCGCATGCCTTTAATCCCATCACTTGGTAGGCAGAGCTAGGTAGATCTCTGTGTGTTCAGGGATACAGCCAGCATTGGAGACACACGCCTTTAATCTCAATACCAACCGTAGAAGACCTGGAGGTCTGTACAGACAGGCAGTGACGAGGCAGTCATGTGGTTGGGTTTACAACCAATGAGAAAGCAGAACCAGAAGTCTTTATAAAGACTTTAACACAGGAAGTAGCTCTCTTTCAGAGAGGTAGGACCACCACAGGAGGAAGGGTAAGGTTTTAGCTCTTAGCTCTGACCTCTTGGCTTTCTTCTTTGCATTGGTTCTGTGTTTCTTATTTAATAAGACAGTTGATTATATCTACAGGTCTCAAATGTTTTGTTCCTGCCAGTGCCTCCCTAGTGCAGGACTTCAGACTTGCCAACCTGCTGTCTTTTATTATTATTAATAGTTGATTTTGGTTTTTTTTCTCACCCTTACACAGGGTCTCACTATGCAGCCCTGCTGGCCTGCATCTCACTGTGCAGTTCTGGCTAGCCTGGAACTGGAAGGGATACAACTGAATCTGCCTCCCAAGAGCTGGAAGTGCACCACCGTGCCCTGCAGACCTGCGTTCTTAATTGTTCATTCAGTGGTATAGTGTGCCCTTGTTCAAAACAAGTATTATAAACAGGCAGTTGGTTTTGCATGAGTCAAGTTAGGAAAAATATTGGAAAGCATTCAATTTACCTGCTGACTGGATTATTTTAGACTTCTCCCCAGGTTTTTGAGACCATTTGTAGCCTAGCCTGGCTTTGAACCTGTTTTCTTTTGTTTCTTTTTTTATTTTTATTTTTTATTTTTTACTTTTTTTTTTTTTTTTTTTTTGCCTGGCATGGTGGTGTATGCCTTTAATCCCAGCACTCGAGGAGGCAGGAGGATCTCAATCCAGCCTAGTCTACTTAGTGAGTTCCAGGACAGATGGGGACATGTAGAGAGATCCTGTCTATAAGTAAATATTTTTCATTTGATAGTAATGTTTTCCTGTAGTGTGCCCATGTGCATGCCTGGTGTCCACAGGCCAGAAGAGGGTGTCAGACACTGGGAACTACAATTATAGGCAGTTGTGAGCAGTTGTGGGGGTGCTGGGAATTGAACCAGCACCTTGGTCTTGGACTCTTCATGCTGCCTCCACTCCCAGAGTACTGGAATTACAGGCATGCACCACCACAATACCTGGCTCCTCTCTTTTACTTACTTTCTTAAAGTTTAATTTTTATATGTGCATGTGTGTGTGCATGTGTGGTTCACACCGTATGTATTCAGGTGCTTGAGGCAGCCAGCCCCTTCATTTGGGTAATGGGAATTGGACTCAGGTCCTTAACTGCTGAGCCATCTCTCCAGGCCCTTTTCTGATTTTACTTATTTGTTTGTTTGTTTCAGGCCGTTTCTCTGTGTAGCTCTGGCTAACCTGGAACTCAGAGCTGTGCCTGCCTCTGACTCCCAAGTACTGGGATTAAAGGTGTGCACCATCATACCTGACTCTCATTTTCTGATTTTAAAATAAACTCAAATATTGTGGAAGTCCTATAGATGCAACTTTTTATCTCATTTAATTTTGGTTGGTTATGTGGTGTGAGTGTGTGTGGGGGGGGGGTGTATAAAACATAGTGTTTATGTGTTACATGTGTGTCACTGCTCACATGTGGAGGGGACAACTGTACCTAATGAGCCATCTGGCCTGCCTTGTTTTTACTTTTTTGGGACAAGCTCTCCCTATGTAGCCCAGCCTAGGTAGGAATATGTGTTCCTCCAGTTGTGTGAGACTCAAGTGTAGTCCTGTTTAAAAGTGACAGTAGCTGGGCCTGGTGGCCTACTACTGTCACCTCATTGGTCAGAAAGTAGACACAAGAGGATCAGGATTCAGATACAAACTTGGCTGTGTGTTGAATTTGAGGCCCACCTGGGCTATGAATACATAAACTGTCTCCAAAGGGGGAGGGGGTAGCGTGGCTAGAGAGATGACTCAAAGGCTGCTCTTCAAGAGGACCCAGGTTCTATTCCCAGCAGGTTCAAGAGATCTGAAGTCACCTTCTGACCATGAGGGCACCAGGCATGCATGTGGTACACAGACACACATTTAGGCAAAAAACACATAAAATAGAAGGAAAAAGTTTTATTTTATTTTATTTTATTTGTTTATTTATTTAGAGACAGGGTTTCTCCGTGTAGCTTTGGAGCCTGTCCTGGATCTCACTCTGTAAACCAGGCTGGCCTCAAACTCACAGAGATCCTCCTAGCTCTGCCTCCCGAGTGCTGGGATTAAAGGGATGTGCCACTGCCACCCAGCTAAGGAAAAACTTTTAAGTGAAGTGATTAATTAAAGTTTTTATTAACTCTGAAGGAAGTTCATAGACATGTAAAGTAATTCAGCACTGATCTATATCCAAATTCAGAATGCACAAACTTGTTCTTTGGTATCCACATTTGAAGCTAAACTCTGAGCCAGGCTGGTTGACCCTCAGGGCTGTGAACACACCTGCTATCCCAGCACTGGGCAGAGGAGGACAGCAAGTTGGGAGGCCTGGTGAGTCTACGTGGTGAGACCCTGTCTCAAAAACCAAGGCTATCTCCAAAGAATCCATAACTTAGGAAACAGTGCAGCTGGGACATGTCTGAAAGGGTGGCATTTCAACTAAGACCTTTCAGTGTTATACACACCCTGACCTGGTGTGTAGAAAATTCCAGGAATTTTTGCAAAGGAAGCAACTGTAGCAAACAAATATGCACACACAACACAGGAGGTAGTTAGTCCCTGACAGCATTGTCCGCAGGAGTCAGAAGCAAGCCAGATGGAATACCAGAATGTTGAAACAGGACAGCCTAGGGATGCAGTGAACTATCATCTAGGACTGTGGAGGTTAAGACAGGATCAGGAGCTCCAGGTCACCCTCAGCTACAATGTGGGCTGCGGTGTGGCCTACAGAAGTGCCCAGCACAGTGACAGACTTCTTCCAGCAAGACCACACATTCTAAGCCTACCCAAACAGCAGCAGGAACTGGGGACCAGGTGTTAAAACATCTGCACCTAGGGGGCCAGTCTAATTCAGACCACCACATTGTACTCCTTGACCCCTGTGGTGGTGTGAGCCTGATAGGCTCACAGTGAGTGGCACTATTAGGAGATATGGCCTTCTGGAGGAAATGTCCCCATGGGGTAGGCTATTAGATCTCAGAAACTCAAACCAGGCCTAGTGGATCACTTCTCTTCCAGCTGACTACAGATCCAAATGTATAACTCAGCTACCTCTCCAGCACCATGTCTGCCTGCATGCCACCATGCTCCCTACCATAATGATAATGGACTAAACCTTTGAACTGTAAGCCAGTTCCAATTAAAAGTTTTTCTTTTGTAAGAGTTGCTGTGGTCATGGTGTTTCTTCACAGCAATAGAAACCCTAAGAAAGTCGGGCAGTGGTGGCACAAGCCTTTAATCCCAGCACTCGGGAGGCAGAGCCAGGTGGATCTCTGTGAGTTCGAGGCCAGCCTGGTCTACAGAGTTAGATCCACGACAGGCACCAAAACTACATGGAGAAAACTTGTCTCCAAAAAAAAAAAAAAACCCAAAAAACAAAAAAAAGAAAAGAAAAGGAAAAACCCTAAGAAGTTGGTAGCAGGAGTGAGTTATTGCTGTGACAGGCCTGACCAGGCTTCTGTTTGAAGGAATGTGAATTTAGGGACTGTGGATTAGAAAGGCAGATGAGCTGGGCCATGGTGGTACACGCCTTTAATCCCAGCAGAGGCAGGCAGATCTCTGTGAGGCCAGCCTGGTCTACAGAGAGAGTTCCAGGATAGCCAAGTTTAGGCAGTGAAGGAAACGGGAAAACAGAAAGCTGGTGAAGATGTAATTGAATGACTGGGCCATGTTCCAGCCCCCAGCAAGCAGCAGAACTTGGCAGATTCAGCCATGTGGTTCTGGCTTTAGAGTTAAGGATAGAAGAAAGAAGTTATGGAATCTTCTTCCACAACTAAGGAAAGCCACTGAGGCCAGGCATGTGTCAGGAGTGTCCCTGCATTGAGGCCTTGAGAGGCCAGTGCATGAAGCTGTGAAGCTGAAGCCTGGATTGTCTTGGAGACCCCAAGATGTTGGAGATGCCAGAGCCATGGGATACCTCCTGAGGAGAGCTGCTAACAGGGAGTGGAACCAGCCCAAGAGAGAGAAGTGTGCTGCAGTCAAAAAAGCTGAAAGGAGCTGGAGATCGGAAGAGCACTTTTGACATCAGACATGGAAATGCAGAGTTTGGAATTTGCCCAGCTGGTTTTCAGCCTTGCTTTGGTTCAGTATTTCCTCACTATGCTCCCTTTCCTACATTTTGGAATGGTAATGTATATTCTATGCCATAATATGTTAGAAGAATGTGGTCTGCTTTTTTATTTTGATTTTACAGGGGATTACAGTTAAGAGATTTGGCATGAGTCTCAGAAGAGACTTTGGACTTTCACAGGGTTGAGACTGTTACAGACTATGGGGACTTTTGGAGTTGGACTAAATACATTTTGTATTATGTTATGGCTACAAGCCTTTGGGGGTCAGGGAGTAGCATGTGTGGTTTGAAAGAAAATGGCCCCCATAGGCTCAAAGGGAGTGGCACTATTAGGAGGTGCGGCCTTACTGGAGTAGGCATGGCCTTGTTGAAGGAAGTGTGTCACTAGAGGGTGGGCTCTGAAGTCTCAGAAGCTCAACCAGGCCTCCCTTACGATACCGGTTCATTCTCTTCCTTCTGCCTGCAGATCCAGATGTAGATGCCACATCTGTCTGTATGTCTCCATGCTTCCCACCATGATGATGGACTTAAACCTCTGAACTGAAAGCCAGCTCCAATTAAAAGTTTTCCTTTATAAGAGTTGCTGTGGTCAGGGTGTCTCTTCACAGCGATAGAAACCCTAAGACAGACCTATAGACTTGTAACCTTATCATGCTACAAAATGCATTCAGTCCAACTTCAAAAGCACTTATGGTCTTTTCTCAGTTTCAGCACTGCTTAAAAGTACAAAGACTCTTCTGAGACTGAAGAAATCTCTTAATTTTAAACCCCTGTAAAATCAAAAGAAGTTGCATACTTCCTACATACAGTGGCACAGAATACACATTACCATTCCAAGGAGGAATAGGGGCATAGTGAAAAATACTGGACCAAAGACCAAACCCACCAGAGCAAACTGTAGCTCCATGTCTAGTGTCAGAGGGCTGAGATGATGCTGTGCCTCCAGGCTTGCTGCCTTCAACACACTTCTCTCTCAGGCTGGTTCCACTTTCTGTGTGCAGCTCTGCTTGGCAGACATCCCACCAATCTGGCATCTCCAATACATTGGGGTTTCCAGTGCAACCTAGGCTTCACTTTCACAGCTCCATACAATGGCCTCTTAAGGCCTTCAAGCAGGAATTCCCCTGCCACATGCTACCTTTGGTGAAAGGAAGCTTAGCTGGGGGCGTCTTGCTCTGAGGGCGTCATTCCCTTTGTTCCGGGGCAGAGCAGGCCTCTCCTTACTGGCGCGGATTCGGCAGTTCCAGCCCTTCAGTGCACGCCTTCAGTGTAGTACTAAGCTTCCTTGGGTTTGGGTCTGGGTTTTGGTTTTGGTGTTTCAAAACAAGATTTTTCTGTGTAACATGCCTGGCTGTCCTGAAACTTGCTTTATAGACCAGGCTGGCCTCAAACTCAGAGATCCACCAATCTGTATCTCCTGAGTGCTGGGATTAAAGGCATGTACCACCACCACTGGGCTCTTTTTTTTTTTTTTTTTTTGTCTTCAACCTGCACATTTCATGTTTATTCTGCTCCACTGCTCTTTTTTGTAATCAAACACCTGTATAATCGTTAGGAACACTAACCACAGATTCAACATAAGTAGCCTTTGAATGTCCTCCACCAGGGTCTCTCTGTGTCGCCCTGGCTGTCCTGGAACTTGCTCTGTAGACCAGGCTGGCCTTGAACTCACAGAGATCCACCTGCCTCTGCCTCCTGAGTGCTGAGATTAAGTGTGTGAGCCACAAACACCAAACTATCAACTTACCAGTTACTTTTCTGTTGCTATGATAAAACACCATGGCTAAAAGCAAGTTCCAGAAGGGGTTTCTTTGGCTCCAGTGCCTACTTCCTCCCCCAAGACCATACCCCCAAACCTTCCCAAACATCTCCAAATGGGGACCAGCTGTTAAATTCCTGAGTCTATAGGGGACTTTTCTCATTCAAACCACCACAATGGCTCCAGCTTGTGGCAGTCCTCCAGCCTCAGACTCAGGTGCTGGGATTCCTGGTGTGTACTACCACATACCTGGCTGGTTTTTTTGTTGACTCTTTGTGTCCGGTTTTTTGAGGCATGGTCTCATTACCCAGGCTGACCTGAAGTGAGAATTAAACTCCTTGAAGCAGAGACCTCCTCTGCCCGGAAGCACAGGGATGGATACACTCCCAGAATGGCTGTGAGGGTTTCTCCAGTGCAAAGACATCTTGGCAGTTGGGAGCCAAGGAACACCGCAAAGTCACACTATGCAACAAACCTCACACAAGAGATCTACTGGGGAGAGACACCAAATGGTAGCTACTTCCGACCAGGAAGAGAGACAGCGGGGGCGAGGGGGGGGGCGGGGGGGTCGCAGGGGGTCGAGACGGGCTTTCATAGGGTTTTGGCGCATGTGCTATGAGCTAGTGGGAAAGTGCAACAAGGCAAAAACTGTTTGGCCCTAAATGCTGAGTCACAGGGTCTGGAATCCCCAAGTCTCAGGAGCTCCAGGTCAAGCTAGGGGCAAAGCGTTCTTTGCTTGGCCTTTTCCCTACATCCCTCCCTTTTTTGGTCAGTATTGATAACTAATCAGGGGTCGGGAAAGAGGGCGACATTATCATTAAGCTACTTTGTATGGGGTCATCAAAGTCCATGGGGTAAGCTTGATCTTTGCCATCAGGACATAATCAGGAGTCGTAGGCCTCTTGTCCCACATTCAGGGACTGATAATCCTGTAATAAGAACTGATTAAAGGTCTGGGTAAAAAGTTGTGGGGGCCTGGAGATGGCTCAGCAGTTAAGGGCACTGGCTACTCTTCCAGAGGACCTGGGTTCAATTCCCAGCACCCACATGGCAGGTCACAATTGTCTGTAACTCCAGTTCCAAGGGATCCAACACCCTCACACAGATATACATGCAGGCAAAACACCAAAGCACATTTTAAAAAAAAAATCTTGAATTTGTTGTTGAAATCTTATTTGTTATAAAACAAGGTGTGACTAGTAGGGTTAAGAAGGGAGTATCCAATCCCAACTCCATACTGGACTGTCTATGAGCCACCAGCCAGAGGCGACAAGCTGTTCCTTAACATTTTTGGAGATCTGTCCAGAGTTGTCCGATCTTGTCTTTTACTGTATCTAACTGGTTAACATAGTAGCAACATTCCTCCCCGAGGAAGAGGCAAAGACCACCTTACTCGGTTGTTAGTAAATCTAATCCTTGCTGATTTTCTCTAATGGTTTTCAAGTGGTTTTTGTAGAAACAAGAACTTTTTGGGTTTTTTTTGTTTGTTTGTTTTTTCCTGTGTAGTTTTGGTGCCTGTCCTAGATCTCACTCTGTAGACCTGGCTGGCCTCAAACTCACAGAGATCCACCTGGCTCTGCCTCCCGAGTGCTGGGATTAAAGATGTGTGCCACCGCCACCCGGCAAGAATTTTTTTTTAAGATTTATTATGTGTTCTGCCTGCATGTATGCCTGCAGGCCAGAAGAGGGCACCAGATCTCATTACAGATGGTTATGAGCCACCATGTGGTTGCTGGGAACTGAACTCAGGACCTCTGGAAGAATAGCCAGTGCTCTTAACCTCTGAGCCATCTCTCCAGCCCCAAGAATTTTTCTTAAAGCCACAATAACTTCCTTGCCCTTCATAAGCAGGTCGAGTGCCCTATCATATTGTAGAACTATTTCAGCTAATGAATTTACCTGTTGATAGATTTGAGTCCATTTGGTTTTATCAGGTACCTTTCCTGATATGCCTGTAGGTAGCCACTTTGTCCCCTGTGTTAGGGAGTTTCCTTTTGACCTAACATTCCAGCCTTTTGTAGAGGGTAGGGGGCAATTTGCTTTCTTCTGTAACTACTTCACACTGAAATTAGGACGTCATTGTCAGGGCCTGGAAGGCTGGAATGCTAGTCAAAGGCCGGGAGGGGATTCAGGCAATGGGGCATTCCTGGGTGGTGTCTGTCAGCCAAGTGGAAATCTGCTGAGACAGATATAGACTAGAGACAGACGTTAAAGTATAGGAACTTAACGGAAAATCTTACATGTGGAACTTTCAGGCCCATAGTCCTGGTAGTTGGGGGAGGGGAGGAGTCTCAAGAGCAGGAGAAAGATCACACCTTCAGGAATGGGCAGGTGCAGAAATGGAGGCTCTACTTATCTGGAGTCCATTTGACCCGTGACAGTTGGATCCAAGTTCTATGAGGCCCTCAACTTTCTGATGCTTACATAGATTTTTTTGTTTACAAGAAGAGATAAAAGTTTTAGGTATTATTAGCATTTAGATATATATTAGCATTACCACTGTTTGTGATCTGTCCTGAAATCCATACTGTAGAAAGAACAGCATCATGGCAAAAGCTTTGGATCAAAAAGCATGAATATTTTCCCTCTGCCCAGAGAGATGGCCATACAGAGTGGATAGACATGTTTTTAGCATGATGAGAAGCACCTTTAAGCCTATACTTAGAAGGCACCCAAAGTAAATTTACAATTTCGAGCTTGTTTCTGATAATAGCAGTCAGTGCTTTATCAGCTTATCAGAACTCCATTGATCAGTTTTAAAACTCTGAACCTTCAAAATAGAGGGGGTAAAATCTGAAACATTTTTCATTATATTAGATTACTTTCTTTTTCTTCTCTTTTTAAATGTATTTTTTATATATGAGTGCTTGGTCTGCATGTATGCTTGCATGCCAAAAATGGTTTTGAGCTCACAACCATCATGTGGTTGCTGGAAATTGAACTCAGGACCTCTGGAAGAGCAGCCAGTGCTCTTACCTGCTGAGCCATCTCTCCAGCCCTAGATGACTTTCTTATACATTTACAACTTGCATTTACATATCTTAAAACACTGGCTTTTAAAACACATCCTTAGACACTTTCGTAGACCCTCAGAAATTACTAAAGCTTTCTTTCACATTATCATCCATCGATTTACCAGAGACACGAGTAGTTATTGCTGAGAGCAGTCATTGCAAAGCAAGTTCCTTTCCATCCTTTTGCCTTGTTCTGCTCTCCTGTCTCTGTCACAGTCAGGCGGCCCTCCTCAAACCACACAGATTGTGGAGGAAACCTTTAAACAAACATGCTTGGGTCCTAGAGGAGGGGGAGCCACAACCCAACTCCAGAGCCTGCTTTCCTATAAAGTAGAAGAGCATAAAACATCTTTAATATTATCCACATCCAAAAGACATTTGGATCTCTGCTAAATGGAATCCAGTGACCAAAAAGCAGCCCAGAGATAAATTTTGAGTCCTGGACATGGAAGTAGCCATGGTAAGTGGCAATGGTGGTGGTGGCTGGCAGCGCCAAAGAAAGCCAAACCAAAACCAATAAACCCAGAACACAGAAAGCTCACACACTCAAAGGAGACCAGTCAGGGACAAAACATATAGTGGCCACAGTCATTCAGCTGAGCCCCACCCATCATCTCAGCTCTTACGTTTGCCAAAGACTTACAGACACACCAGAAAAGAGACCCACCTGCATACAGACAGACAGACAGACAAAACTTTCCAAACAACCAGAAACAGGTGGGCAGGCAACATCTTGCTTTTTGCCCTGGAAGTGAAAGGGTTTTGTAATTGGATTATAAGAGAGGGTGATGTTTGGGTATAGAGGTGTTTTGAGTGGGTGTCCCATACTCAGGGATCCACCTGGGAGACTGGCAAGGGAAACAGTATGTCAGATCATGTGATTTGGAGAAGGAGAATGACCGATGAGCCTTGGGTCAAGCAGATGGGAAAGCAAAGGAAATAGAAGCTCCCACTTTGGCTAGGAGTCTCTTCCCAGCAAGGGGATGGGACAGGCTGATACGTTAGAAAGGAATGGGTAAGGAGACTACCTCTAAAGACACACTGAGTGGTGGGATTGGCAAGGTTATTCCCCTACTCCGACAGCAGAAGAGCAAGAAAGAGTTCCCAAAACTCCATCAGGACCAAGTAAGTGGCCCCAGTGTCCAAAATGAAGGAGACGGGTCACCCTGACACTGTGATGACTACCCATGGCTCCCTGTTGGAGATGGTGGTGGTTGGACCAAGGGAGGTCATGGTCAGCTAGAGGGCGATCTAGGCCTGATGTCCCCATGCCACAAAGGACATGGGAGCAGTCAACAGCCCAGTGTCCCCCTGGATGGCATGTTTGACATGGTTGAGGTGGTTTACAAGGGCTCGGGCAGGCCCAGGCTCTCCTGACCACATTTGAAGCAAGAACCTGGAGGTTCTTGGGCTTTGGGAGGTGAGGGACCCTGGGCAGTTGCTATGGCTAGCTGGAAGGCCTTAGCCAACATCAGATATTTTTGTTTGGGGGCGTTTTCATCTCTCCCATGGTACACTTTGAAGGCCAGCACCAAGACTTCTGCCTCTGAGTCAGGGGTCCTTTCTCTTGACATTTAAGTTTGACCTTATTGTCAGGGAAACTCTGGGGGGAAAAGTAGGTTATGAGGATTTGTTTCCCATCTGGGGTCACGGGGTCCAGAATGATATACTACAGGAGGGACTTTGTAAGGCAGTCCAGGAGTTGAGGTGGGTTTTCATGTTCATCCTGGGTGACCTTTTGGATGTTTTCATAATTTACTGCTGGTCAGCTTTATGGAGACCAGCCAGGAGGCAAGTAATAAATTGATCTCTAGCTAAAATGCACCCAGGGTTTTGTAGTTCCATTTGGGATCCCAGTTGGGGACCGTCTCAGCTCTGACTAGGTGGGCAGCATTAGTTTAATGGACTTCGTCTGCATGAGCCCTAGCCTGTTCCCAGACTCTCCTGCACTCCTTGAGTAGAAGGTTGTTGGTGAGAATCTTATAAATGTCCCGAAGGTGAAGTTGTAAGTTTGAGTAATACATTGGAGTTCTTTAATAAAGGTGGAGAGATTAGTAATATAGGACCCCAACCTTTTTTCTCTCTGAGAGAGTCATTTAGTGAGAAGGAGAGATGTACCCTGACCAGCCGTCCACCTCAGCAACTTCCTGAAAAGAGAACTACAGCCAGTTAGGCAGGGTAGAGGGAGGCAGCGGGGGAGGGGGGGTGTGTGTATCCACAGAGTAGTAGGAAGACTAAGGGCTGCCATTGGGCTGAAAGTGGGCACAGGGAAGTTTGATTAGGGTGGCCTATTGCTGGAGAGGAAGAAGGGGAGACCAGAGGGGCTGGAGGAGGAGAAGGAGCCATGGGTTCAGGCCAATAGGGTTAATTAGCTGAATCAAAAGTAGTGGAGGAATCATCTGGGTTGGGCTTCATGGCTAGGAGGAGCTGGGTAAAACAGGAAGAACAAAGAAAGGACTTGGGGTAGAGAAAGTGTGGTGCTTTGAAAGAAAATGGCCCCCAAAGGGAGTGGCACTATTAGGAGGTGTGGCCTTGTTGGAGTGGGTGTGGCCTTGTTGAAGGAAGTGTGTCACTATGGAGGTGGGCTTGAGGTCTCCTATATGATCAAGCCATGCCCAGTGAGTCAGTTCACTTCCTGTTGCCTTACTTCCCTCCATGACGATAAGAACTAAACTTCTAAACTGTGAGTGAACCACCACAATTAAATGTTTTCCTTTATAAGAGTTGTCCTGGTCATGGTGTCTCTTCACAGCAATAGAAACGCTAAGACAGAAAGCTTAGACATAGGGAATCTCTTTCCGTTTCCCCAATTGTGCACAGCAGTTGTAAAGGTCCCAGATAATATCAGGACCTAGAGGTGTCATTAGGCAGCCATTTGGATTGGTTATGTAAGGGATATTGAGGCCAGATTTGATCGCAAAAGTGAATAAACTTGGGGACCTTCAGGTTAGGTACCAGGTAGAAAGGCTGGAGGTTTTTCTAAGAGGCATCCTAAGGGACAATGAGAGGGTATGGATGTCACTGTTCCCATGGATGAGAAAGGGAGGTCAGAAAAAAGGTTGCAGCAGCCTGTAGTTGAGGGTGTCACCAGGGCTCAGGGAGGCCCGATGGCAACGAGGCCATTTAGTGGGTCATAACCACACTCAACCAGGGTCAGTATAGCCCTAGGATACTCAGTGACCAGACCAGGGCTTTCGATGAGGCCCAGAAGCTTGCAGAAGGCAATGAAAACCCAAGCTCAGGAAGCTGGGCAGTGGTGGTGCACACCTTTAATCCCAGCTCCTGGGAGGCAGAGGCAGGAAGATCTTGGCTGTTAAGGC
This sequence comes from Peromyscus eremicus, assembly GCF_949786415.1. Taxonomy (NCBI): domain Eukaryota; kingdom Metazoa; phylum Chordata; class Mammalia; order Rodentia; family Cricetidae; genus Peromyscus; species Peromyscus eremicus. The sequence goes on from NC_081433.1 coordinate 58,451,204, forward strand.
TGAGTCACAGAGGCAGGGATTTTTAAGGTTTGGGAACCTGGGTCAAGCCAGGAGCAGGGTGTTCTTTCCTTGGCCCTTTCCCCTACAATGACTGCGAGCATTACAGCTGTGAAGGGAAAGGTATCCCCAATGCAAGCGTTATAGCTCTGAAGGGAAAGGTATCTGCAGTTGGGAGTCAAGGACTACCACAAAGTTATACCACACAACAAACTTCACACATAAGGTTTACTGGGAAACCACAGGAGGGTGACTGCCTCTGCTTGGGAGACAGGCAGCAAAGAGAGAACTGAGTGGGAGGCAGGCTTATGTAGGCTTTGTTGGGGGCAGAGTTTTCCAGGGAATTGGTGGGATTTCAAGTCCTGAGTTTGGGATGAGCCCAGGAATTGGTGGGATTTCAAGCCCCAGAAATTGAGCTTGGACTTTTTACCCTACAATGACCCCACCCAGTTAGGATTCCTACTTCCACTGAGGCAAAGGTAACATACGACAGACAGGGAGTCTCTGCATGAAGTCCTTAAGAGACCTGTGACTCCTGACTTCATCCACCCAAAGGCTAGGATGACAGACAGGTGGATACCACCATGCTGAGCTCTGAAGGCAATTTTATATAGTATTTTTAAAATGTTTTATTTTACATGTATAAGTGTTTTGCGCGCATGTATGTGAACCATATGCATGTAGTGCCCAAGCAGGCCAGAAGAGGGAATCACATCCCCTGGAACTGGAGTTACAGACAGTTGTGAGCTGCCATGAGGGTGCTGGGAATCAAATCTGGGTCCTCTGGAAGAGCGGCCAGTGCTCTTAGCTGCTGAGACATCTCTGCAGCCCCACATAATATTTCTAATACTTTTTGTGGTGAAACAGTTTTCCATCATGGATTCTTCCATGTGAAGAGTTGAGGAATCCCTGAATGAAAGCATAAGAGTGAAATAAACCTGGAGTGAATGTCTGTTGTTAACATGGGCCCATCTGTGTCAAGGACCCAGTGCCTCAGACCCATGGGAATGGCAGAGCCTTACCTGAGGGGGCTCAGAGGGATGGCAAAGCCTTCCTCTGCTCCAGTTACAAGTGTTTACCAACTTACCAGTGTGTCCAAACACTAGAAAGTACAGCTTCCTCCTCCTGGATGACTGCAGCCTGAGACTGCCCCACGCTAGACAACCCCACACAAAACCCCCACAGAGCCCTCTACAGAGACCCCCCACAGAGACATCCCATAGAGACCCCCACAGAGACATCCCATAGAGAGCTCCACAGAGACTCCCACAGAGATATCCCATAGAGACCACCCACAGAGACCATAGAGACATCCATAGAGACCCCACAAAGACCTCCATAGAGACCCCCGATAGGGACCTCCCACAGAGACCCCCCATAGAGTCCTCCTCAGAGACCTCCAGAGACCCCCACAGAAAGCCTCCCACAGAGAACCCTCCACAGAGACCCCCAACAAGTCACCTTAACCTGTCCTTGTATGGTCCATAATAAACAAGTTAACTTTCCTTCACTTAGTAGGTACCCTCAGTAGAGGGCACACAGCTCACCCCATCCCAGCTTGTCTGAGCTCAGCTTTTCTACATATTTGTCTGTGCCTGCTATTTCTTTATATATATAAAACTTATTTTATTGTATGGGCATTGGTGTGAGGGTGTCGGATCCCCTGGAACTGGAGTTACAGACAGTTGTGAGCTGCTATGTGGGTGTTGGGAATTGAATCCAGGTCCTGTGGAAGAGCAGCCAGTGCTCTTAACTATTGGTGAAATTATTAAGGCCACTCCACGTAGTTAAAAGGAGATTTATTTAATGGCGTAACTTACAAATTAAGGGATAGGTAGGTCGCGGGGTCTGGGGAAGGTGTATCACAGTCCAGCGGTGTTCTCTGGAGCTCTGCTTTGTCCACCTCCACCATCCAGGGTCCTGGAACCGAGAGAGTGTACGCCGATCCAGATCTCGGATCCCCAGGCGCCTCCCTTGGCCCCGCCTTGTAGGCATGACAGTTGCCGAAGTCTCAATGGGGGTTGGAACTTCCAGAACAAAGCTGGAATGGCTACCCACTACACTTTACTACTGAGTCATCTCTCCAGCCCCTATTTCTTTATTCCCGTGTCACTGCAGCCAGATTTGTAGTACAAGCTGCAGGACATGGTGTTTCCACATTTGGCTGTGAATTTTAGGCAGGGCGATTCTCCCTCATCTTCCTGAAGACATCCCTGTGTAGTCTTTGGTCCTTATATAGACGGCCAATGACATGGGTTATGTTGTAGAATATTATTTTAAGATGTGTTACATTTGTCTACGCTGTGGAACATTTGTTTAATGATGCAAAGATGTGTTGCATTCTTTTATGCTGCATTTGTTTAACTCTGTGAAGCTCTGTTACTTTGATTGTCTAAAACACCTGATGGTCTAATAAAGATCTGAATGGCCAATAGCAAGGCAGGAGAAAGGATAGGTGGAGCTGGCATGCAGAGAGAATAAATAGGAGGAGAAATGTGGGAGGAAGAAGGAGCAAGAGAACAAGGAGAGGAGGACTCCAGGGGCCAACCACACAGCCACACAGTCAGCCACAGAGTAAGAGTGAAAATAAGATATACAGAAGTAAGAAAAGGAAAAAGCCCAGAGGCAAAAGGTATATGGGATAATTTAAGAAAAGCTGGCAAGAAACAAGCCAAGCTAAGGCTGGACATTTTTTTTTGTTTGTTTGTTTTTGTTTTTTTGAGACAGGGTTTCTCTGTGTAGCTTTGCACCTTTCCTGGAACTCACTCTGTAGCCCAGGCTGGCCTCGAACTCACAGAGATCCGCCTGCCTCTGCCTCCCGAGTGCTGGGATTAAAGGTGTGCGCCACCACCGCCCCGCAAGGCTAGACATTTATAAGTAAGAATAAGCCTCTGTGTGTGATTTATTTGGGAGCTGTGGTGGGCCCCTCAAAAGAGCTAAGACCCAAGAGTAATAAATAACCAACAACAGGTTGAATTAAGTTGGTGCCCAGAAGTCTTTCCAGGGAGAGTACCCTGGAGTTCTCTGCTGAGACCTTACAGAGGAGGGTCTGAGTGGGAGAGAGCGTGACATGAGACGGCTATCTTGGAAGATGGTGGAAGCAGGCTTCATCAAAGGTTGCACCCAGTATGCTGGCAAAAGGGAGTGTCCAAAAGAAGTCCAAATTTCCAGAAATGGGCTCAACCTGGACTATAAGATCTCTGGGGGTGAGATAAAAGCCAACATTGCTCAGGAACTTGTGAAACTATTTCCCATCTACCAGAAGGAGTCTTTTCCCCTTACCTCTGGCGGAAGGGACATAGGGCTACCTGTGGCCCCTATCAGCATGCAAAGCCCGTGCTGGCCTCCAGGCTCCCTCAGTATCACAAGTACTTGCCACACATTTCACAGTCCATGCTGGCACCTGTCAGGTCCCAAAGAAACTCAGTACAAATGGCTAACTGTGGTGACTATTAGCATACGAAGTGTCCGCTTGGCCCCTAGATGGACTCAGTACCCGTGGCTCCTCGGCACTTCTCACCCTGCCCCGTACCTAAACCTCTCCAGCCCAGGGGCTTCTCTTTCCTAAATAACCCTGCCATTGGCCAAGCGGCTATCTTGGTCCTCGGCTCGTGGCTCCCGGTCCTCTCTCTCAACTCTCTCTCTCTCTTCTCTTCTTCTCTCAACGTCCCTCATGGCTTATTCTGCTGGCCGTGTTCAATCTGCTCCTTTCTCCACTCTGGACTCTTCCAGATGCCTCTGGCTGTGCTCTCCCTCATGTCTACAATAAAATCCTTCTCAGCCTTACCTTGGAACCGTCTCATGTCTCACTTTCACTCAGCATCCTAGCCCTTGACACCTCCTCCCCTCCCCAGACTCCCTCAGCTCATGGCTTCCCTCCCCCAGCTGTTCATTCTCCTTATAACTGCTCTTTCTGCCATGCTCTCCCCCTCTCTGCTCTGCTCCTGCTTCCTCACTGTGTTTCCTCTAGTCTTTTTTTAAAGTTTTGGTTTTTTGAGACAGGGTTTCTCTGTGTAGCTCTGGTTGTCCTGAAGTCACTCTGTAGACCAGGCTGGCCTCGAACTCACAGAGCTCCACCTGTCTCTGCCTCCTCTGAGTGCTAGGACTAAAGGTATGCACCATCACTTCATCACCGCCCAACTGTTCTCTCTTTCTCTCTCTCTCTCTCTCTCTCTCTCTCTCTCTCTCTCTCTCTCTCTCTTTCTCTCTCTCTCTCATGGTTTATCGAGACAGGGTTTTTCTGTGTATCCCTGGCTCTCCTGGAACTCATTCTGTAGACCAGGCTGGCCTCGAACTCACAGAGATCCACCTGTCTCTGCCTCCAAATGCTGGGATTAAAGGCGTGCTCCACTGTCCAGCCTGTTTTCTCTATTCTTTATCCCCTGCTGTTCTCACCTCTCTTACTGATAGCCCTGGCCATGTCCAGTCTACTGGCCATATTCAGCCTACTTCTTTCTCTCTGCTCTGGACTCCTCCAGATGCCTCTGGCTGCTCTCTCTCATCTACAATAAAAACCTTCCCTTTAACCATACCATGGAGGGGTCACATTGTCAGTTTATACAGGAAGGAGATGGATTCTCACCCCAGCCTCTGGCAGAAGCCAGCTTTGCCAGGATGCTGGGGACACCCATCATGGGCTTCTCACTTCCAAACTATCAGAGAACAGACATGCACTATCATGAGGCATGAAGTGTATGCTGGTTTGTTATGTCAGGGTGAGAACCTGGTGCACATCCTTGCTTTGATTTGTCATAAAAGTCCCTGAATGTGTTTGGAAGCTTCACCCTCAATTTTTAAGGGCAGGAGATGTCTTCAGAGGAGATGGTCCAAGCTGCTCATTCCAGGACTCAGGAGGCTAAGACTGGAAGATCAGGAGTTCAAGGCCAGCCTTGGCCACATAGGAAGTTTGAGGCCAGCTTGGGTTACATGAGTCTCTGCCTCCATTTTAATAACCTCCTTTAAAAAAATATTTATTTTTATTTCATTTGCATTGGTGGGGTTTTTTTTTGTTTGTTTGTTTTGTTGTTGTTTTTGCTTTTTCAAGACAGGGTTTCTCTGTGTAGTTTTGTGCCTTTCCTGGAACTCACTCTGTAGACCAGGCTGGCCTCGTGAACTCACAGAGATCCGCCTGCCTCTGCCTCCTGAGTGCTGGGATTAAAGGCATGCACCACCATTGCCAGGCCTTAGCATTGGCATTTTGACTGCATGTATGTTTGTGTGAGGGTGTTGGATTCCCTGGAACTGGAGTTACAGACAGCTGTGAGCTGCCATGTGGGTGCTAGAAATTGAACCTGGGGCCTTTGGAAGAGCTGCCAGTGCTCTTAACTGCTGAGTCGTCTCTCCATCCCCCTTAATAGCCTCCTTTAACAGTCAATTTGATAATGAAACCTGTAATGGCTATTCTTGGTTATCAGCTTGACTACATTTGGAATGAAGTACAATCCAGAAATGGAGGGCACATCTGTGAGATATTTTCTGCTTGGTTTGAAGTGGGTGAACCCACTTCTAGACCTGGACCTTTGAGGTAGGAAGACACACCTTTGATCTGGATCTTGAGGCGGGAAGACACACCTTTAATCTGGGCCACACCTTCTGCTGGAAGCCTGTATAAGGACATGAAGAAGGAAGCTCTTGCTCTTTGCCTGCTTGCCACTACCTTGCTAGCACATCTGGCATTGTTTGGAGTTGACTTCTTTGGGATTCCAGCATGTACAGAGGACCAGCTGAGCTATCTAGCATCGTGGACTGGGCAACTACTGGATTCTTAGACTTTCTGTTCACAGCTAGCCATTGTTGGATTATTTGGACTGTAGCCTGTAAGTCATTCCAAGAATTCCCTTTATATGTATACGGAGAGATTCATTCCATAAGCTCTGTGACTCTAGAGAATCCTGACTAACACAAAGCCTTTGCCTCCTGGATAAAATAATGCCGGTTTCAGGAGTGGGCTCCTCATAGAAGGTTCCTCCTATTTCCCCTTCTCACACACGCTCACTCCTCCTGACTTGGGACTTCCTAGTGAAACAGTAAGTGGAGATCTTGTTCTGTCTCCAGCCAGGTCCCTATTCACCCTCCCTAAAGTGGAATGGGTGGAAACAGGAGGTGCCTCGTCATCAGGTCATCAGTTAGGGACTATCAACCTTGAAATGGGGTAAACAACTTAGGGTCTGCCCTTGGGACTGAATGACTGGGGTGGCAGTGGGATGCAGGCTGACAGCCCTTAGAGCTCAGGAAGTGTTCTGGCACAAAGGCTGTGGGGGGCTTCATGTGCCAGTCACCAGCAGTCCTTGGGAGACTAGTCTGTGGTCACCCACGGAAGCAGCAGAGACAGGCCTCCAGCAGGTCTTTGGAGCAGCTGTGGGAGAGGATTCCCATCTGCAGCCCAGCCGCAAGTGGGGGCTTGGTGGGCAAAGCGGGGACAAGTCTCCAGGCTTGCAGCCTCTGTTCTGGTACCGGAAGCTGGAGTCCATGAGCGTCCGCTGCGGGCAGAAGCCTCCAAGCCTGTCCCCAGAGAGCTACAGGTAGGGAGTCTTGCCTTCCTGTGAAGAGGAGTGTCTGGGGGTTCAGACCCGGAAGGTTTCCCCAGATAGGCTCTTGGGCAGGGTAGGGCTCTTCCGCAGCAACCCTGCGGTGCTGGAATCCATACTCCACGGGGTGCCAGCTGAGACTTGACCGTAGAATGTGGGTACGCAGATAAAGTGAAAAACAGGGGACACCAGGGAAATCTACCCCCCTTAGAGCAAAGGGGAAGGTCCCTGGGTCTGCACAAAGTCGTCTGAAGTTCAACCCGGCTGCCTGGGTCTCTTGTCACCACAGAGGTGGGAAACTCTTCCTGTTCCTGGTTGCCGCTTTGCAACTTCTTTCCCTCAGCCAGGGTTGTCTCTTTTTGAGGCCACTGCTATCCTAATAGCTTCAACAGCCAGCTGTCTTCAGCTCCTCTCCCCTCAGGGCTTGAGCCTGCTGCCTGGTCCAAGCTCCATATTGACGGGGGACGGGCAAGAGGACGTCTACCCCAACAGCTTCCAGAACCGTAAGAAATGTCATTGTTGAATGTCATCCAGTGTCAGACAGGCTTAAATATCCTTTACGCCAAAAAAGCGACCTGTCCAATGATCTCATATATGCTGGGAGACAGAGACAGACTGTTCCTTGAGGCTGTAGATTTATCTAACACCATGGACAGACAGACAGACAGCAGCATGGCAGGGACTCTGAAGAGTAGCCAGGACCTGTGCTGTCTAGCACAGTGGCCGGCAGCCTCTAACCCTCCAGGAAGCAACTCAAATGGAGGATGTTGGTGCTGGGGAGCAGCTCAGTTGGGGAAGCACAGCTCAGTTGGGGAGCACAGCTCAGCTTAGTTGGGGAGCACAGCTCAGCTCAGTTGGGGAGCACAGCTCAGCTCAGTTGGGGAGCACAGCTCAGCTCAGTTGGGGAGCATAGCTCAGCTCAGTTGGGGAGCATGGCTCAGTTGGGGAGCACAGCTCAATTGGGGAGCACAGCTCAGTTGGAGCTTATGTTGCAGCTATTATGCAGCAATCTCTTGGGAACTCAAATTTTCCCTCCAGGAGAACCAGAAGGTCCAGCAAATTCCCAGACTCAGGAAGTCCAGAATGTTCTGAGCTGAGGAGGCCCCACCCCAGCCTTCTAAGGTAGCAGAGGCAGGCTAGGGGAGGGGACCCTCCAGGCCAGCAGCCTGCAAACTGAGTGGGTGAGTCTGTCACACTCCCCCAAGGAAGCCCAACCAAGTCACTGGTTCTCCCCACTAGACTGGGTGCAATCTTTTCTTTGGTCTACGATTGGCACTTTGTCTGGAGTGAATAGACATTTGGTCATGTCACCCCAGGAAAAGTCACCAAAAACGTGCATGGAGAGCTGAAAAAGCAAAGGAGCAATTGTGTGGTTGTGTAAGCCTGTCATCTGTGGAAAACAAGGCCCAAATTCTGCAATAATTGATTTATGAGACTCAAAGGTAGCCATCCTGTGCTACAGAAGATGGAGAATGGAAGGGAGGAAGGGAGTCTGATTAATCTAGGCTGGGGGCCTGTACCTTCAGCTTAGGTTTTGCTAGTACACCGTAGGGATCATAGGCACACTGAGGTTTGAGGGCTGGAGTAGAAGCCTCCGCTCACCTGTACACACTTCATACCCTGGGCAAAGAAGACTAAGCAAGCCTTCCCAGTACTTTTTGGGGTGGAGTACACAACTCTTAGTATAAGTCTCAGGCTGGCCTTGAACTCCTGGCTTCAAGCAATTCTCCTGAGCTGGATGTGGTAGTGCTGGTCTGCCATCCCAGCAAGAAAACAAAACCAAACTCAAATGACCAGTCAGGACAGCGTGCACGCACCATAGAGGTCAGAGGACAATTTGTGGGGTTGGTTCCTTCCTCGTGGCATGTGGATCCCGGGGACTCACTCAGTCAGGCGGATTAGCTGTCTATCAGCTGAGCCTTTTCACACGTTAGACACTTCCTTGTAGCACAAATCTTTTTTAAAAAATATTTATTTATTTATTATGTTTACAGTGTTCTGCAAGCATGTATTCCTGCAATCGAGAAGAGGGCACCAGATCTCATTATAGGTGGTTGTGAGCCACTGTGTGGTTGCTGGGAATTGAACTCTGGACCTCTGAAGAACAGTCAGTGCTCTTAACCTCTGAGCCATCTCTCCAGCCCAGTAGCACAAATCTTTTTTTTTTTTTTTTGGTTTTTCGAGACAGGGTTTCTCTGTGTAGCTTTGCACCTCTCCTGGAACTCACTTGGTAGCCCAGGCTGGCCTCGAACTCACAGAAATCCGCCTGGCTCTGCCTCCCGAGTGCTGAGATTAAAGACGTGTGCCACCACCGCCCAGCTTTTCCTGACCATTTTAATAACAACTTGTAACCAACCCTCCTAAACAATGATAACTATCTCAGACTTGAAAACCATTGAAAGACCATAAACCACCTGCCCTACCTCTTGGGAATATGGGCACTATGTTCTTAAAATTACTTCCTGCTGTTTGTGGGTGAAGGCATCTTTAGGGGATCCTGAAAAGAAAAATTTTGGGTTAATTGTCAAGTTCTGGAAGAGGTAGCTGTATCATTTGTTGTCCAGTCTCTGCATAATGCAAAAGTACAGGGCTTATCTCAAGTCCTCGCTCGAATAGTCTGTGAGGCTGGATCATCTCACCTAGCCATCTCGAAATTGTCCTGAGCAGTTTGTAGTCCAAAGCTGATCTTTTGGAGATGTTTGTCAGCTTAGGGGTATTATTATTGTTCACGTGGAATCATCGTTATGTGGCCCCATCATCTTTCTAGAAACAAATTTGCTGTTAGGCCTGGTCATGATTCCCTGCAGGAAACTGATGAAGACTCCAACACAAAACATGTATAGGCAACTAAATGAAGCCTTTTTTTCTAGAATTAGTTAGTACTCTATACGACCATTAATATCATAAAAGTTTAAAATATATATTAATCTTATAAATTTTGATATAAAATTCATACCCTAAGAAAAGTTTTGGACCCACGTGATCCACATGTCCTTCCTGTACTTTCCTTTCCACCAAGGCCAATTCTCTCTCAGCTTCAGCTAATAATTCTCTTGGACTACTTAAGTCCTTGTCACCCTCTAAGGTTTTGAACAAATTACTCAGTTCATCATTTTTTACCCCAACAACAGTTCGTAGATGGGAAATGTCTCGAAGTAATCTTTGAAAGTCATTAAGAGTCCATAATTGATCTCTCCTAATTTGCAACTTTTGGGGTTGTAGTAATTTTTTGTAGACCTATTTTATATCTTAAATATTAATAGAATCTTCTCTTTGTATCTTTTCAGGAGCAATTTGTAATCCCCAACAAGGCAAAATTTTCTTTACTTCTTCAAACATTCTTTCTAAATTATTGGAATTTGAATCAGCTGGTAAAATATCGTCTATGTAATGATAAATTATAGACTTAGGAAGTTGTTTGCATATTACTTCCAATGGCTGTTGTACAAAATATTGTCATAGGGTTGGGCTATTTAACATTCCCTGTGGGAGAATCCTCCTTTTATCTCTCTTAACCAGCTGAGAATTATTATAAGTAGGCAATGTGAAGGCAAATCTTTCTCTGTCCTTTTCTTATACGAGTATTGAAAAGAAACAGTCTTTTAAATTGATAACTAGCTGGGCGGTGGTGGTACACGCCTTTAATCCCAGCACTTGAGAGGCAGAGGCAGGTGGATCTCTGTGAGTTCGAGGCCAGCCTGGGCTACAGAGTGAGTTCCAGGATAGGCTCCAAAGCTACACAGAGAAACTGTCTCAAAAACCAAAAACCAAAAAATAAAAAATAAATAAATTGATAACTGTAAGAGGCCATCCCTTAGGTAAGAGAGTAGGCAAAGGAATTCCAGAGTGTAGAGAGCCCATTGGCTGAATTACTTTGTTAATAGCTCTTAGGTCTATTCACAAGATTTCTTTTTAATAACACATATAGGAGAATTCCAAGGGCTGACTGATTATTTGATATGCTGAGCATTTAGCTGCTCTTGCACCAGCTCTTCTAAAGCCTGCAGTTTCTCTGTTGTTAAAGGCCATTGCTGAACCCACACAAGCTTGTCTTTTAACCATTTTAAAGGTACAGCTATTGGTCTCTTTGAAAGATCAGCAGTTGTTGTGCCTTGTTCTTATACAATCTGGATGGCTGGTGACCACTTTTTTTTTTTTCCTTCGAGACAGGGTTTCTCTTGTGTAACTTTGCGCCTTTCCTGGAACTCGCTTTGGAGACCAGGCTGGCCTCGAACTCACAGAGATCCTCCTGGCTCTGCCTCCCGAGTGCTGGGATTAAAGGCGTGCGCCACCACCGCCCGGCCCACTTTTTATAATAATAATACCTCTTAATATTTCTCTCAGAAAGATATGTTAGTTTATGGTTTGTTTCTGAAGTTGGAGGAATGTTAATCTGAGTATTTCATTGTTGTAATAGATCATGGCCACATAAGTTCATAGCAATATTAGCTACATATGGCTTTAATTTTTCTATCATTCTAGACCTATACATTTGAGCCATCTTGTGCTCTGTTTCACTTGAGATAATGTTCCAATCCCTAACAGCTGAACATTTACCTCCTGAAGAGGCCAACTTGGATGCCAAAATTCTGGTGCAATTATTGTAACATCTGCACCTATGTCTAATAAACCTTCCAAGAGAATGTCATTTATTTGTATTTTTAATTTTGGTCTTTGTTCATATATAGAAGTTTGCCAAAAAATTTGTGTTATAATTTCTCCTGAATTTTCTTTTCTCTCTGCTACAGCTGTGCTATCACTCCGAGCAGCAGCCTGGTTTATTTAAATAGGTATTTGGTTATTTAATTGCTCTGAGAAGGGGTTTCCTCTATGATGGCAGGAAAGGTCTGAACTGAATTTGCTGTGGGGATCTGTGTGAGGCCCCTCTGGGAGTTTCCCAAGGGCAGAGGCAAAGGACTACCTTGTCTGTCCCTTGTTGATCTATATTCATTGGTCCAATGTTTACCCTTACAACACCTTCTGCATAATCCAGAAGAGAGGGGTATTCTGTTGCCATTTTTCCTTGAATAAACATTCTTTCTAGGAATGTCCTGTTTACACTCCCTTTTCAAATGACCTTGTTTACCACAACCAAAACATCTGAGATTATTTTTCCTCAAAACTTTTGAAATCACCTCTCCTATCCACATCTCAGCATGGTCATGATACTCAATATTAATTGTGTCCCTGATTCTATCCTCGAAGGGTGATGATCTTGCCTTTAATGGCCTGATTATTCTTTTGCATGCTGCATTCAAGTTCTCAAAAGCCAAAGATTCAATTATTATCTGTCTAGGTTCTGAATTTGGTATCATTCTATTTACTGCTGATGACAGCCTTTGTAAGAAATCCATGAAGGATTCTCTGGGGTCCTGTATAACTTTTGTAAATGATTCAATTTTCTTTCCTGCTTCCTTAATTCTGTCCCATGCATTCATGGCTGCCATGTGGTATAGAATTAAGGTTTGGTTATCATATAAATATTGTGTTCGTATATCAGCATATTCGCCTTTTCCAAGAAGCTGATCCTGGGAAATTTCCACACCTCTATTCCTACACTGTTGCTCTATTACTTTAGCCTCTTCTTTGAACCACGTTCTCCATTGTAATTGTGCCCCGGCCTCTAGGACAGCTGCAATTAATTCTTTCCAGGCCTGAGGGACAATTCTATTATAAGTTGACCATGAGTTTAACATCTGCTTTACAAATGGAGAATGCATACCACATGAGAGTATAGCTTCTTTAAATCTCCTTAAATCTAACATTTCTACTGGGGTCCAATTAGCTTGTACACGCCCTTGAGCAGGTAGTTCCTGTAAGGTTACCAGATAGATTAAGTTTGGTTGTTTAAAAACAGGCTGTCTCTCTGTAACTGTATAATTCAATCCTGAAATAATTTCACCTTTAAATTCTTCTGTCTGGGTCTAAACAACTTTCAAAACAGACACATCTATGGGGCTGAGGATATGACTCTGTGGCATCAGAAGAGGCCCTGGCCCAGAACCAAAAAAGCAAAAAACCAGATAGATTCATGTGTTTCAATTTTCCACACAAACAGTGTCCAGAAACACTTATCAGAACTTAACCATGAGATAATAGTTCTCTGGAGGAAAATACTACAACTGAGTGCAAACCCCATGACAGCATTCTCTTTTCAATGCACACTTCCTCTCCAGAAAGAACTTGTTTCCCTGTAACTTTGGTCCAAAGCTGAGGAAGGCAGAAAGGCATCCAAACTATCCAAGTCAACAGTGACATGTGTAAAGGATGTGATCAATGACGATGTTTGCAGCAGCTGCACAACCCTGAACTTCAATTTGACCTGGTTCATTGACACATGATCAGCATCTCTTTCTATACTCCCAGGAGCATTTTGGAGTAAAATGCTATTATGGCTAGGTTTGGTGGTGCACACTTGTGATCCTAGCCCTAAAGAGGTTGAGGCAGGGGGATTAAAGGTTCTAAACCAGTGCAGACAGCATCAAGACAGTCTCAAAAACAAAGAACTTGATGTGGCGGTACACAATCAGGATCTCATCTCAGCACTGGTAAAGAGTTCAAGGTCATCCTCAGCCACACAATGAGTCTGAGCTACCCTGAGGCACTTGAGATGCTGTCTAAAACTCCAAAAAGAGAGGCTAGAGAGAGGGCTCAGCGGTTAAGAGCACTGGTCACTCAAAAGACCCAGTACCCACATGGCAGCCCACAACTGGCTGTAACTCCAGTTGCAGATCAGATGCCCTCTGGCCTCTGGAGGCACAGCACGCACTTGGTGCACAGACATACACACAGGCAAAATACCCATACACATAAAATAAACAATATTTTAAAAAGTAACAGTGGGGCTGTAGTGGCACAGGCCTTGAATCCCAGCACTCAGGAGGCAGAGGCAGGCAGATCTCTGTGAGCTTGAGGCCAGCCTGGTCTACAGAGAGAGTTCCAGGACAGCCAGGGTTACACAGAGAAGCCCTATCCCAAAAAACCAAACCAAACCAAAACAACAACAAAATGAAGAACCCCATAGCAAACCAGCTCCTGCTGTCTTCAAATGCCAACTATGGTCCCTCATCTCCCCACTGACAGCATGGCAGCCTCTGGACCTCATGCATCTCAGCATTGAGCTTGCCTCATTCAGAGACCTGGAAATGTAAGCCTTCAGAGTGTACCGCTGAGAAGTGTTTTGAATCCCCAGTAATGGGTTTCTCCACAATGCAGTAAACAAATCGAGCTGAATTAATAAGGCCAGGTTTAATCTGAGCAAAGCATTCCCAGTGATCTCAAGGGGAAGAGGAGAAACCACATTGCAGGTCTACAGATCAGAGCTTAAATCCCCCGGTAGGCGTGGTCTGGAGTAGCTCTGGGGGAGGAGCTGCTGCTTGGCAGATCTTCTGAGAGGGGGTGGGGTTTGGAATGAGGCTGGAGTGGAGCTTCCAACTTAAACATCCCAACCTTCTTAGATACATGAGCACCAGTTCAAGTCTGTCTACTTCCTGCTGGCATGGGACGATGTGGGGAGAATCCGTGGGCTCACACTCAGCAGGAGGTAGGGGTGAAGAAGCATTTGGTTAACTGCTGTCCTGGAGACCTCAGGAATCTGTTTCTTGAGGAAGTAGAGAAGGCAAGTTGCTAGGAGAAAAAAATAGGTTATCACCGGCCCTATGAACAGGACTAGCCATGGGGAGAGTGGAGATTACCAGTAAGAATGGAATGGAGAGGTGCCCTGGTTGTACTGACAAAGATGAATGAGCAAGGCAGAAGAGCAGACAGGCCCTTCATTGGGACAATTTGGAAAAATTGAGGATGGAGGGTTCCAGTTGCTGGACAGACCATCTATCCTGGATAGATGTCCACTTGAGCCTGGAGAGATAATACCAGCATTAATGTCCCAGGAGTTTGGGGAGATGGCATGCCAAATCAGGGGATGTGTTCCAGGAGTACCTGAGCTGTCTGTCACATCTGCTGTTTCCCTGGAGGTGAGGAGTGCCTCCATCCATCCTGTAAAGGTGTCAACAAGAGTTAAGAGATAACGGAGCTTTTTATGAGTGAGTGGACTTGTGGGCAAAGTCAACCTGCCAGTCCTCGCCTGGTTTGTGTCCTCAGAACTGGTGCAGGGACTGGCATATCTGGAGGGTCCCCTAAGGGTTAGCCTTGGCACATGTATAGCAGGAAAAGTGGACCTTTAAAATCAGGGCTCAAAGATGGGTTGGACCAAAGGTGGACTCTAGAGAGTGATACTAGTTTCCCCTAGGCCAGATTTCTTGATACAGTAGCAGAACTCTTTCTTCAGGAACCTGCAGGTGCCTGTAAAACAGCTGGAACAGATCTATACCTTGGTGTCATAGCAAAGACTATGTCTTTGGGTTAGAAGGCATGAACATTTTTCCTAGGGCCTGGTTTTAGCTCGATGAAACATACCTTTGAGTCTATACTTAGAAGACAACCAGAGGAAATTTACTGAACAAAAGAGGCTGAGTGAGTGGAGGAGGAGGGAGGGAGGGAGGGAGGCCGAGGAGTGAGAGAGGAGGAACAGAGTTGAACATGCCTGCAGGCTTCCATACCCTATTTAATGTTAACCTGTTCAGAGGGGGAGGAGTTGGCATTTCAGCAGAGTTTTGCCGTATGTGGCTGGAGACAACACAGCTGAAAAAGCCTCTATGCAGTCCTAAAAGCTGGGACCACTGAAATCCACAGGAATTTAAAGATGTCTGAAAACTGTTTGTAGTCAGTGCTCTATCAGTTTATTAAAACTGCATTAATCAATGCTAAAACTCTGAACTGAACCTCTGAAGTTACATCTGAAACCTGTTTATCCTGTACTATGAAGTCTGTGAACGAGGCAAACCTGTCTGTATTAACAGGAAACTTAACTAATGAGCTACCAAGCCTTGGGGACTGGGGGGCGGGGGGAGCTGTTAAACTGGTAAATCTATCATACCCTAGTCATCAAACACCATCAGATCTGGGAAGGATAGATTTCTCCTGAGTAAGCAGGAGTGAGACAGCTTCCTGCTACCTAGGCACTTCCCAGGTTTCTCCGAGGTCACTGGGGACAGAGGTCCCAAGGCAGTTATCAGCCTTCAGCTGCCAAGCCCAGAACATCTGACAGACTTTCCTGTGGAGTAGGAATAGACCAGCCTGCCTTGTCTTGGCAAAGCGGGGCAGTCAGTTCCCCAGAGTCCTGCTTGTCCACAGTCTGCGGGGCAGTCAGTTCCCCAGAGTCCTGCTTGTCCACAGTCTGCGGGGCAGTCAATTCCCCAGAGTCCTGCTTGTCCAGTCTGGACAGGGTCTTAGCAGCAGTCAGGGTGCAAAGCAGTTTTCTGCTCTGCGGGAGGCTTTGCTATATTTATTGTTTTTGGTTTTTCAAGACAGGGTTTCTCTATGTAGTTTTGGTGCCTTTCCTGGATCTTGCTCTGTAGCCCAGGCTGGCCTCGAACTCACAGAGATCCGCCTGCCTCTGCCTCCCGAGTGCTGGGATTAAAGGCGTGTGCCACCACTGCCTGGCTAGACATATATTTTTAAATTGGTCTTTGTTAGCCTGAATAGACCTGAGCTAAGGAGAGACCCTTTGTCAAACTGTTTAGGTCATCGTAGGAATATCTCAGTCTCTGATGTTCAGCTGTGGTCCTAAGACATAGAGCATAATTAAAATCTGTGGAATGCAAAACCAAGTTTTAACATTGTAAACAATTTAGTGTTTCTAAAATCACTATCAAGGGGTTTACTCTTAGGTTACAAAATCTGGCTGCCAGCAAGATACATCCCTATACATGAGTGCATGGAGGTGCAGCTTTAATACCTCAGTAAACCAGCATGCTTTAAATCCTATCTTCTATAAACCTTGTTTTTAGGACAGGACAGGAATTATCACACAGAAATCCATCCTAATCTAAAATATATTGGAGACCTAATGTCTCCTTGGTGGGGCCACTCTATGTAGTCACCTTTATTTAAGATAGCAGTGAAGTCATATGACCTCCCTCTTTTTAAACCTTAGTCAAAATGGTGGCTGCCCACATCGCTGGCAGGTAGTGGCAGACTACCTGTTGTTTCCAGAGCAGTTCCAATTTGGAGTTACAAGTTTTAAGCTAACTTTGTTAATACTCAACAGTTTACACACAGAACACTTACAGCCGGACATCCCAGACCAGTTAGAAACAAGCGTGCAGAGGCCACACATTCACACATCCGACTGAAGCTGAAGGAAACATACAGGCACAGATCTGTCCATACACACAGAATAGGCGGGGCTTTTTAAACAGAAAGACATACAAAAGTTTCCTCAGGAAACCACGTCAGATGACCAACTTAAAAATCCTGAAATAAGCCGGGTGGTGGTGGCGCACGCCTTTAATCTCAGCACTTGGGAGGCGGAGGCAGGTGGATCTCTGTGAGTTCGAGGCCAGCCTGGTCTACAGAGCGAGATCCAGGACAGGCACAAAGCTACACAGAGAAACCCTGTCTTGGAAAAAAAAAAAAAAAAGTTTACAGTGTAGAAACCATAGGTATAAAAGCTTCTTTTGGAGTGAGGAAGTTGAGAGAGAAAATGAGGTCTGCGGGCCACAAGAGCCAGAGCCGTGTGGAGAATACAGCCGCGGGAGCTTAAACTGTGGGTCTCCAGGCTGTTGGGGGAGGGGAGTGAACAGGGACAGACAAAGGGAAGGATCTGTTATGGGAAGAATTCACACACGACCAGACCAAGCGCCAGGGCCAAGTGGGCACCCCTTCGGTGGGCCCTGCCAAGGTGTGCCACTAAGAGAAAACCGCAGGAAGGGCAGTTAGTGCACTGGGAAACCGGGAGATGACTAAGTGAGCGGTCATCTTAGAGCGAAGACATGAGAAGCAGGTAGTGAGCACTGAACAGGGAAGGGGGGGATGCAAAGGTCATAACCCCGGATGGGAGTGCTCAAACCAGCGTATGGTGTGAGACAGCCCAATTTGGATACATTTTGTAGAAGTCACCCCAAGAGTGTCTGGGAACCAAACTTGGACCGGCAAGTACCCATCCACAAGCCTTTAGCTGGAGAACAGAGGGTACAGAACCATGTCTGGCTCTATAAACCTACAGCCGGAAGTAGCGTGGGACTGCCTCTGTGAAGAAGGTCTCCCACATAAAGGAACCCCAAGGGGCAGGGGCTGTCCCTGCTCTGGGAATGGGGTGGAGTCACCTGGTGCTGCAGCAACCTTGGCAGGTGATCTGGAAGCCTTTGACCCAGAAGAGGTCAAAAGACTCAGAAGAGATCCTGTATCTCTTACAGGCTTTGGTTTGGGAATGGGCGACTTAGTGAGCAGAAGTTGGTCTGGAGTGGCAGAAGCAGGGTGGAAAGGAGAGTGGCTTCCCACACTGGGGGACCATCAGAGAATACGCCCACGTGACTGGAGACCAGCGGAGAAGGCCCAACTCTTCCAGGTTTCAGCACTAGATGATAAGTATTTTGAGTCCCTAGTAATGGGTTTCTCTGCCAATGCAATAAGCCAAATCACTAGGACCAGGTTCAGTGTGAGCCAGGCTTCTGCCAACATCACAGCAGTAAAGTCACGGTCACTGAGCAATGATGGAGGGTGGCCCCAAAGTCACTTTATTAATAACCGGCTTGAAGCACAGCAAAGTGTCAGCTAACTTGTTCCAGAGGCCTCTTCCAGAGAAGCCAAACATGTCACCCAGACCCTTTGTGGCTAACAGCTTAGGGTCTAAAGAGCGGCAGGCGACCTGCTCCTTCAAGTCCTGGGGTGACTTTGGCTGCCCCAGGTAGACCCTGTCATAGTGGGGAAGCATTTGGAAGCAGGACTCCACTGGCCCCGGTCAGATCTACCAGCATGGACCCTGCTGTGCAGAAGAGGCTGCTCACGGTCACAGCCAGCCCTGCATCAGTGCCTGATCACATCGATTAAGAACAATCCGTACAAATCAAACTACAGCAACCACTGACAAGTCAACCCAACAGCCCAGGACAGGTTTCTGGAGATGCTGGGAGAGGTGGGATGCCAGGACAAGTGAACGATTAGGTGTGTCCTTCTCCTAAGGGAGCATGACCTTGTCCTGGAACCCGGGAGCACAGGTGGAACTGTAGCTGATGAGGGTCAGGTGGCTGGAAAGTGGACATTCTCCACCCAGATGAGTTTGAGCCTTCTGGGAAAGTCTCTGGTTTTCCGGTGAGAAACATTCTTGAAGTCATCAGAAACAGACACAGAGCCTCGACGTCCAGCAGGTGAGCTCTGGGTTCTCAAGAGCCGAACAGTCTGGAAAAGTCAGGGAGGAAAATGGCCATGAGGATGGGAAGTGGCTGCTGTAACCCTAGCACACCGCTGAGTGTGGTGATGCGTGCTGGCTATCCCAGCACTCTGGAGGCCAAGCAGGACCACACTCAAGACCGGCCTGGCCTATACAGCAAGGCACTGGCTAGCCTGGGCTACATAGCAAGGCACTATCTCAAACACACTGTTGGGGATTATATTCCATGATCGTCACCTAGATTCATTTCAAGAGGACTCAGCAGGTAAAGGTGCCTGCTGTCAAGCTTGACAACCTGGGTTGGATTCCCAAGACCCACATAATGGATGAGAGAACTGACTCCCACAAGCTGTCCTCTGACCTACACACACACACACACACACACACACACACACACACACACACACACTGTTAAAAGGTCATGAGCACCAATGGAGTAGGTGTGTGAGCACCAAGCAGTGCGGGACTCACACAATCATGCAGAGCATCATGAACACATTCCACAGGGCGATGAAGATCCGGAAGTACCTCAGGCTCAGTAAGAACTCCCGGATGTTGTCTCCTGTAAATCCAGACAGCATGGTTCAGAAGGCCATCACCGGGACCACCAATCCCCAAACCTCTGATTGGTGCTGGAAAGGGCACGTGACTTAAGTCTGTCCAGTAAGAGTCTGACCTGGGACATGGGCTCTAGTTATCAGGCCCAGGTTTGCTAGACTGAGAACTTGCCAGCTCTGGGCTGATATGGGGCAGAGGGCAGCACGAGCCCCAGAACCCAGCACCAGAGAGCGTTTTCTCTGTGTAGTTTTGGTGCCTGTCCTGGATCTCACTCTGTAGACCAGACTGGCCCCGAACTCACAAGAGATCCACCTGGCTCTGGTGCCCGTGTGCCACCACCGCCCAGCTTATTTAGGTTTTTCAAGACATGGTTTCTCAGTGTGGTATGAGAGGTCCTGGAACTCGCCTGTAGACCAGGCTGGTCTCAAACTCACAGCTACCCGCCTGCCTCTGCCTCCCAAGTGCTGAGACTGGGAGCCACCACCACCATCCGGCTATAATGTTGACTTCTTTTTTATACAGCAGGGCATGTTCAAGTCAGAGGACAGACTGCAAGGGTCAATTCTCTCCTATGATGGGGGACCTGAGGATTGAACTCATGCTGTCTGGACTGGTAGCAACTGCCTTTGCTGGCTGGGCAATCTCAGCAGCCTCTGTAAATTGGTTTTTGAGACTGGGTCTCACTACAGGGCAGAGGCTGGCTGGGAGCTGCCTGAATTGCCTTCCACCAGCTAAGATCACAGATGCCCATCTCCTGTCCTGATTTTGCAGGATTTTGTTTTGCTTTCCTTTGTTTTGGAGACAGGGTTATCATGTAGCTCAGGGTAGTCTTGAACTCACTCTGTAGCTGAGGATGACCTTGAAGTCCTGATCCTCCTGAATCTTCTCTCTAAGCACTGGGCTGACAGGTGTGTGCCACCACACTCAACTCACTGTTTTCACGTTTCAAATGGGGGAAAAATACCAAAAGCATGTTTGTGAGACACAAAAATGGCAATCAACCCAGGCATGTTGGCACCTGTCTGTAACTCTAGCACTCACCAGGACTGCCAAGTTTGAGCGTAACCTGGGCTATGTGAGATATTGCCTCAAAAAAATCGAAACAAAGTGAGTCTACAGACTGACTTTTAGAACCTTCTTCCAAGTCTGAAGTCAATCACCCTCGTTTCTCCAGAATCAAAATAACTAGTGATTAGGTGATCTATAAGGGTGACCCCAGGGCAGCACCTGTAGGCAGGGGCTATCCGTGAACAGCTGGCATGCAATGCAAAGCTGGAACTGTTGGCAGCCACCTGCCACCCTTGGCCTGTGCACCCACTCCTCTCACTGAGTGCAGGCGTTACCACGGCACCTGCTTAGCAGCCAGCAACACCATCTGTCTGTCTACAGTACCGTCTGTCTATCGCACCACTGCGACAGGGACAGGAAAGTACCAGGGAGCAAAGCCCAAATCCTTGTGTCAGGCTGTTGGGGTGGCTCAGTGGCTCAAGGTGCTTAAATGCCAGCCTGGTGACCAGATGTCAACCATAGGAGGGACCCACATAAAAGCAGAAAGGAGAGATTCCAGTTTTCACCTGAGCTCCACACAGGGCCACAGCACCGGGGTGTGTGTGTGTGTGTGTGTGTGTGTGTGTGTGTGTGTGCGCGCGCGCGCGCACTTTAAAAAAGAAGAAAGACTGCTCTTCCCAAACAGGATGGTCCCAGTGGGCCAGCTCATGGTTCCTCAGTTCAGACACACAAGGAGAACAAGACATGTACACCTGTCCAGAGATGCTCCAGGACATCTGGGACATGTGTCTGTCGAGCCTCTGGGGCAGCTGGTGGGAAGGCCTGGGTGCTGGGGGGAGAAGTGACTGCAAGTGCACCCACAGAGGGAACCCAGCAGCTGGAAAGGGTGGGGGCAGCAAACTTGGCTCCTCCCTCCTGCAAGAGTGCTCTGGCTGGTCCCCGAGCTCTCACATCCTCCTGTGTGAACGCACGGCTGGGACGATGGGCCAGGGCCTGGCTCATGTAAAATGCAGCCACAGAGGTGAGATGGCTTAGTGGGTAAAGGCACATGCTACCAAACCTGGAACCCGAGTTCAGTCCCTAGCACCCCACTGGAAAAAGACCCACTACGAGATGTCTTCTGACCTCTATACGTGAACCCCACCACACAAATAAATAAATATTTTAAAGTTATGAAAGACAGCTGGCCGGTGGTGGTGCACGCCTTTAATCTCAGCACTCAGGAGGCAGAGGCAGGCGGATCTCTGTGAGTTCGAGGCCAGCCTGGGCTACAGAGTAAGATCCAGGACAGCCAGGACTACATAGAGAAACCCTGTCTCGAAAAACAAAACAAAAAATTTACCAAAGACAAAAACAAACAGCCAGCCACTGGGGCCTGCGAGACGGCTTGACGGGAAGAGGAGCGCTCGTCACCAAGCCTGACGACCTGAGTGCGATGCCCAGGACCCACACGACAGAAAGAGAGAACGGACTTCTGCAGCGGTCCTCTGCATGACAGGACACAAGTGCTCCCTTACACACACACAAAAGTAGAATCCTGCTCTTAGGGCACGGGTGCCAGACAGGGTAGGCAGGAGGGGCCGCGGGGAGGACAGCATGCTGGGGAGGCAGAGGCTCCAGATGCAGTCCAGGTGCCCGTTACTCCACTGCTGTCAACCACAGTCTGACCATTCCTGAGCTCGTGTCCAAACTCCCTGTCACTACAACTCGGGTTCAGACCAGCAAAGCGCAGCCCCAGGGCCTGATACAGCCCACCCATGGAGGGAAGGGGAGATGCAGCTTCACAGTGATGGATGGAAGACAGACAAATGGACGCATGAGTAGACGGATGGGTGAATAGGAGGGAGGATCAATTGGGGTGGGTAGATAGGAGGGTGGGTGGGAGGGTAGGTGGGAAGATGAATGGTGCTTGCCCAGCATGCATTGAACCCTGGGCTCCATTTCTAGCACCCGATAACCAGCAGCAGTGACACGGACCTGTAACCCCAGCACTCAGGATGTACAGGCAGGACCAAAAGCTTGAGGCTACTTTAGGTTACAAGTAAAATTGAGACCAGCCCAGGACACACGAGAAAAAGAAAAGGAAAACCCAGTTTCCAACCCTGACTCTTGCCTCTTGCTCCTATCAACCTCAGGCAATGCTCCATCATGACGGCACTGGCCACCGAAAGGGCCTCTGCCACGCCCCATCAACCTGTGCTTCTGCAGCACCACCCTCCCACGGGGCAGGACCACTTTCTCTTACTCACACCGTCAGAGCGGCCAGCTCAGTGGCTGGCAATACGGTGGACACTCCTGTCACTCCAACACTTAGGAGGCCACTCGTGGCTCCACCAGACCACTCTCAACAACAAAAGGAAGACGACAGAAAAGCGCAGGCTGGTGAAAGCGAACAGGGAGCAGGAATCAGACTGTGCAGGTGTGGAAGGCAGGACGACATGGAAGACATGCTTACCTGTGCTGGGTTCCCTCGATTCCTCCCCGAAGCCTTGTGTGTCCTTCTTTTTCCTATTAAGAACAGCAGATGACACCCACTCGAGTGGAACATAACCACCACTGGGTCTCCTGACCTGGGGCAGTGATAAACCCCTCTCAGGGACACTACCAACCAGCCTAGTCTGTCACAACTGGGTGTACAGCCCGTGGTCATCAGAGTGGCCACTATGGATGCATTCTTGAGGGATGAGCCTGAGGCTCTTCGGAGGTGCAAGCAGGACACCCCAGGTACAGAGGGTGCAGATTTTTTTTTTTTTTTTTTTTTTGTTTCAATCTTTTTTTTTTTTTAAGATTTATTTATTTATTATGTATACAGTGTTCTGTCTGCATGTATGACTGCAAGCCAGAAGAGGGCACCAGATCTCGTTACAGATGGTTGTGAGCCACCATGTGGTTGCTGGGAATTGAACTCAGGACCTCTGGAAGAGCAGTCAGTGCTCTTAACCTCTGAGCCATCTCTCCAGCCCCAGAGGGTGCAGATTTTTTGTTTTAATATTAATTTGTGAGTGAGAGGAACGAGTGTGCCATGCTACAGCACTTGTGTGGAGGTCAAAGGACAACCCACAGGAGTCGGTTCTCCTCTTCTACCACGCAGGCTCCGGGAATCGAACTTGTAGTCAGGCTTGGGGCCACGCGCCTTGACCCGCTGAGCCATCTTCAGGCCTAGAGAGTACAGATTTAAAGTCCCAAGGGCGGTGCGGAACTGTCAAGGCCTTGGGAGGCAGCGCGGAGGCGTGGCCAGAGGGAAGGCCCGAGGGGCGGGGCCCACGCTCGGGGCGGGGCCCACGCTCGGGGCGGGGCCCACGCTCGGGGCGGGGCCAGCCGTGACCTAAGGCGTGGGCGGAGCCTGAATGTGGGGACGCCGCCCAGCGCGGCCTACTCACAGTTTAAAGTTGAGGACAGCCCCGGCGTTCATCAGCAGCGTCCTGTGGAGGGATAGTTACGGTCACTATGGCCACCCCCGCCCCGCCCGGCTGTCACTTCCCAGCCTCTGACACCCCTCACTCTCATTACCCAAACAGCAGGATGTCTCCGATCATCCTTACAGCCGAAGCGGGCGCCAGAACCGGAAACGGAAGCTGTGAGGAGGGCGGGAAGAATCACACAAGGCGACCAATACCGAATCAACATTGACGGGGTTCGCCGAGGGAGGGTGGGGCGTGACGACACCCATGGGGCGGAGCTTGGGGTGCGCGCGCATGCGCGGTGTTGCGCGCTGAGGCTTATCCCCGGCTGTAGATTCTGCTCCGGCGCTGACTGGGCGGCCGGTTCCGCGTCTACAAGGAAATTGTGCCCTTGACCCCTGAGCCGCCCCGGAGACGGAATGCAGCGTAGTGGGCTCCTTGGATACGGGCGCTACGGATGACTGTACTCTAAAAGGGCCCCTATGGGGCCCCACGGAGGGCTGCGACCCCGGCTCAGAGTGCATAGTGTGTGGGTCAGGGTGTCCCCTTGCCTGGGTTGTACCCCACGGGCCTTCCAGTTCTGACTCGTGTGGTCCCGTGGAGAACGACGGTCCTGATCGGACAGACCTTACAGAACATGAGGCCTGGGCTGGGGTCCACAGAGGGTGGATGGAGGGCCTCCCGAAGGACCTATGGGACCTAATGGGACACCTATGGGTCCCTAACTCAGTGGACCCCATGGGACACCAGGGTCTGGGCTGGAGTCCACAGAAGAGGGCTCTTCCGACTCGTGGAGCCTCTTGGAAAGACGAGATTCTCACCGAACAGACCAAACAGGACATGAGGGTTTGGGTTGAAGTTGCCTCGTGGGAGGCCGGGGTTCTGACTTGCACATCCCCTTGAAGTGACGGGATCCTCAAGAATAAAACGTGAAATTCTTGGCTGAGGTCTGCGGAGGGCGGGGATCCTGATTGACTGGGATCCCGGGGGTAACAGGGGACCTGATTAGGCTGTTCCCACGGAGAAGAGACAGGGTCCTAACAAGGCAGCTGTACAAGGACGGGAGTCCCGCTTGAGTGGGCTGGATGCAGCGTGCGGACCCCTTCCTTGGCTGCGCCCAACGGAGCTCAGGCATCCCTGCGGCCCCGCGCCTTGCGCTCTGTGGGGCCGGGCGGCCTCATCGCCCCTCCTCTCCCCGGGGCCGGGCCGGGGCGGTGCCTGACAGCGGGGCGGGCTCAGTGGCGGGGGCTCAGACGCCCGGCGGCGGGCGGCGGGACGCACGGGGCGGCCAGGGGCCGGGGAGGCACCGGCCAGCGCCATGGACCTGATATCAGCGCTAAGCCTGGGAGAGCTAGCGCTCAGCTTCTCGCGGGTGCCGCTCTTCCCAGTCTTCGACCTCAGCTACTTCATCGTCTCCATCATTTACCTGAAGTATGAGCCAGGTGAGTAGGGGCTTCCAGGAGAGAGGTTGCCCTTGCCTTGATGATGGAGGCTTGGAGGAGGCAGGGCTGATCCTGGGGCTGGATAGGGGAGGAGGCAGAGTCTTCCCACGCGCGGGCGCGCAGGTGGAGGAGGGAACCCCGGGGATGGAGGAGCTGTGGAAAGGGGGCAGATGGGTGGGAGGGAAGGAGAGGAGAGCGCTTGCTTACTGTAGGGAGGACAGGTGCTGTGGGGGTGGGGGTGGGGGTGGGGAAAGGCCAGGAGTCAGGTTAGAGCAAAGCTTGGTGAACTTGAACTTGGGCAAGGGGCACTGATGGTAGCGAAGGTCGCAAGCAAGGGTCGCCTCTGCCCGGGCGAGGTCAGATGTTCTGCACGCCAGCTGCCATGACCTCCCTTCACGCCCTTGGAGTGACTGCCGAGTGACTATATAAGGACTGGCCGTGCTGGGGGCTGCGATCAGGTTCGGGGAAAGTGACACCGGTGTCCCCTCTGCGCTGCATCTTTTGGCATCCTCTTCTTCCCTCCCTTCCCGTTTGTGGGCTGGGCCAGCTCTGGCCTGGGAGCCTTCCCTCTTAGGGAGCCGAAGCGGTTCCAGGATAGGGCAACTTTAGGTCAGCCTGCTCTCAAGAGTCAAGCCTTGATTTAAAAAGCAATCAATTACTTGTATTTATGTGTGTGTTGTGGGCATGTGTGGAGGTCAGAGGACGATTTGCAGGAGTCGTTTTTTGCGGTCATCATGTGGGTCCTCCGATGGAACTCTGGTGGTCAGAACTGTGGACAGGCTCCTTCGGCAGCAGAGCCATCATCTCGCTGCTCCCCCGCCCCTCCTCCAACCATTCTGTTTTAATGAGGACAAATGTAGCTCACACCGATAACCCCAGAACTCAGGACGTAGAGGCAGGGGGATAGGAAAGCTAATTCCAGGACAGCCAGGACTACATGGTGAGTTCTTGGCCAGTTCGACTACGGACTATCTCAAAAATAAATAAATAAACAATGTCTCCCTGGAGTGTTCTATTTTTACACATGTTCAGTGTAAGCAACTGTGTCGTATTGGTCTCCTGTAGTTTTATTCTACTGAACCTGCAAGTTTGAGGGACAGAATCATTTCCTTCCAAGAAAGTTTAGGACCCTTCGTGGGTGGATATGTAAATTAATTCTTTTTGAGGTGACAAAAATAGCCTGCTATGTTTATTAAAAATGAGGGGCCTTCGAGATGGCCCACAAAGTGGGAAAAAAAAATCAAGCTTAAAAATAAAAAGTGTTCCTGTTAACTTCACAAGGATCCTTTTCCAGAGCTTTCTTAGGTGAATGTGTACACGTGTCCTTACAAGCATAAATACATGCTCTTATGGAAGGGGCTTGGCGTGACTCATCAGGCATCCTGTTGTGTTTTTCTTCCCTGTGCACCACCAGCAAGAGTCTGTCTCTCTAAAAGCTGCTCTGGAGAGTCCTGGCTTTGCAAGGCAAAGTTCTCATTTGTGCTTTTGTTTGGAGAAACTGGGTTTACCATCTGGGGAAGGGTTCCTGGTGGCTTCTGTGCAACCCAGCACATCCCCAAGATCCACCATGAGGAGGAGGGAGCCCCCTAGGATGGACTTAGAAAGAAGTGTGCTGAAAATGGGGGGAGGGATTCAGTATTTTTAACTCTTTTCATTTATTTATTGTGTGTGGTGGTGTGTGTGGTGGTGGTGGTGGTGGGGATGTGCCAAGGTGTGCATGTGGAGGGCAGAGGACAATGACAGCTGTCCTCCTTCCAGTGTGGGATGTGGCGATTGAACTCAAGGCTTGGCAGCAAGTATCTTTACCCAAAGAGCAATCACTGCCCCCCTTTATTTTATTTGCGTTTTAAAATATTTTCAGTTATCATCGTCATCATCAGTGTGTGCACAGACATGCCGCAGAGAGCATGCAGGCAGAGGACAACTTTGTGGAGCAGCTCTTGCCTTACACTTTACATGGGTTGTGGGGACCGAAGTCAGGTTGTCACTAGGTAGCAAGTGCTGTTACCTCTGAACCATCTTGTCAACCCCTATTTAATAAAACAGAACAAGGGCTGGGTGGTAGTGGTGCACGCCTTTAATCCCAGCACTTGGGAGGCAGAGGCAGGTGGATCTCAGTGAGTTTAAGGACAGCCTGGTCTACAAAGTGAGTTCCAAGACAGCCAGGGCTACACAGAGAAACCCTGTCTCGAATAACAAAACAAAACAAAAAGCCAAAAGCAAACAAACAAAACAGGGTCCACTGTGTAGCCCAGGCTAGACTCCAACTCAATGACCCTTTCTTCAGCCGTCCCTGGGCTCGAATTCTAGATGTGATCCATGTCCATTCTTGTCTGAATACTTCTGCAGGGGTTCCACAGTAAACCGTCTGTGTTGCAAGTGTGGGGTCAGAATGTTCCAGAAGGTTTTGGTTCTATGCTTTACAACTTCATTGGTTTCTCAACCCTCGCTGCACATCAGATTTCTAGTGCCTTTAAAAGTCCATTTCCACCCGGGCTTGGTGGTGCACACTTTCAATGCCAGCACTTGGGAGGCAGAGGCAGGTGGATCTCTGAGTTTGAGGCCCGACATGGTAAAACTTGACCTCAGCCTGGTGCAGTGATGCCCACCTGTTATCCCACCCACTCAAGAAGCAGAGGCAAACTCAAGGCCAGCCTGGACAACTGAGCCAGATCCTGTCTCAAAATAAAGTTGTGTTAAACTTTTTATTATTACATTTTATTTGTTTATTTATTGTGTGTGTGGAGTACTACCGTTGCACATGTGGGGAGGTAAGAGGACAAATGCAGGTTTCGGGTCTCTTCTTCGACCATGTGGATCCCAGGGATTGAACTCAGGCTGTCTGTCAACCTGGTGGCAAGTGTTGTTACCCAGTAAGCCATCTTGCTGGCCCTCAGGGGGGAAATATATATTTATATAGTTTTGTTTTATTTATTTATTTACTTTTTGAGACAGGGTTTCTCTGTGTAGCCCTGGATGTCCTGAAACTCACTCTTTTGACTAGGCTGTCCTCGAATTCAGAAATCCATCTGCCTCTGCCTCTTGAGTGCTGGGCACCACCAAAATTAATTTTTATTTATTTTGTGTGTACCCAGCATATATGTGGAGGTGAGAAGACAGTTTGTCGACTTGAGGAGCTGTTTCTGTCCTACTATGTGGGTCCCGGGGATCGAACTCAGGTTGTCAGAATTGGCAGTAGGAGTCTTTGCCTGCTGAGATATCACCCCAGTCCAAAATAAGGATTTTTAAAGGAATAGCAATGTGGGTAGAACCCCTGCCTAGGACCCCCCTTTGTGGGGCTGGGGACATGGCTCAGCGGTAGAGTGACAAACTAGAATCCCCTAATGTGGGGCTGAAAGGTGGCTTGTTGGTAGAGCTCCTGCTGAGCACACAGGAGACCCTGGATTCCATCTCCAGACTCCAAAACCAAATAACCAAATAAACCCAGACCAGTTTAATCAGAATATGTGCATGCTTGTATTTCATGCCCATTCCCCCACCCCCACCCCTGTGTGTGCTTCGTGACATCTGCCTGGTATGACTCCTTCGAAGTTTGGGGAACAGGAGGTAGAGGACTGAAGCAAACTAATATGATTAATACGCAGTGAGCCTGCAAGTCCCAGGGGACTTAGACTCATACCCAGGTTCCTGTGACTCCCAGAATAATGGACTAGGCTGCGAGAACTCTCTTCACCCTTCCCTTAGGAAAGCAAGGGGGCTGGTGAGCTGCCAGGCAACACATACCTGTCATTTCGGCAAACAAGACTGAGCCTTAGCGTAGGCCAGCCTGGGCTACATACATATCAGGCCTCTTTCTCAACCGGTGGCGCACACCAAAGCAGTTCCAGGATAGGGCAACTTCAGGTCAGCCTGCGGACCCAACACTCAGGATAGAAAAGCAAGCAGAGCTCTGTAAGCCTGAGGCCAGCCAGCCTGGTCTACATAGTGAGTTCCAGGACAGCCAGAGCTGTGTAGTGAGATCCTGTCTTGACACCTCCGCACCCGCCACCACTCCCACCAAACAATAAAAGAAAAAAGATGGTGAGTTATTCGGGAGGCAGAGACTGGGTCCTCAGGACAAGCTGGCTCCATGTGCACAGACACACAGTGCACAGAGACACATATGTGTACAGACACACACATATGTGCACAGACACATGTGCACAGACACACATATGTGTACAGACACACACCTATGTGCACAGATACACACCTATGTGCACAGACACACATGTGCACAAAGCCCCTGCATATACACTGTGTCGTCCCCCTGCCCATTCAAACACGCATGCTCAATACTCACACATACATACACGAAACAAAAGGGACAAGTGAGGGCATCTGAGGTGGGGCCAGTCTGCCTGGACTAACTCAACCGACAAACTGGCCCCGTCGCCTCCACGCATTTCCCCTTGCCGATCTGTGACTTGGGCTCTGGTAAAATGACCCGGTTGCCCTCTGCTGGCTACTGGCACATAGTCTGTTGATATGGAGATCTGGATTTGGGGCATCTTAGGCGTCTGTAAGAAGTGGTTCCATTCATTTGGAAAGCTCTAGAAGAACATGGGGGTACTGGTGTTTTCTGGGCCAGGCTTTCCAGAGAGTTCTTTTGCAAGAAAGCTCAGAGTGCTTAGAGATGCAGGACACTGGGCTGAACCAGAACTGCCCAGAAGAGCTTGATCCACTTAAGGGGATGGGGTTTCTAGGAGGGAGGAACTAAAATAGGTCAGGGCTGCTTGTAGGAGGACTCACCCCACCCCCACCCCTGTGCTGGGATGACAGGTGTCCCTCACCACACCCCATGTGCTGCAGATGGAACCCAAGGCTGTGTGCCTCTTAGGAAAGCACTTTACCAACGGAGCTATGCCCTTGGCACCAATCTTCAGTTGTTTGAACTAAACTGGTCTTATGTAGCTCAGGCTGGACTAAAACTTGCTATGCAGCTAAAGATGACCTCCAACTCCTGATTCTTCTGCCTCCATCTCCCAAGTGCGGGGACTACAGACATGCCCAACAGTAACAGACTCCGTTTTTTTGTTTGTTTGTTTGTTGTTTTTTTTTTTTTTTGTCTCACTATGTAGCCCAGGCTGGCCTCAAACTCATGATCCTCTTGAATCCTGAGTGCTGTGAATCCAGCCCTATGCCACCACGCCTGTGTCCTGTTTTGCGGGTGATAGAATACAGGGCTTCAGGCATGCTAGACCGCTCCTCTGCCCCCTGAACTACAGCACTAATTAAGAGGCCACGGGTTTTGTTTGTTTGTTTGTTTGTTTGTTTTGTTTTTTAGGCCAGCTTTAGGGTCACAACAAAATTAAGCTGAAAAGTACAAAATTTTGGGACTTTGGCTATGGCTCCTGAGATACGCTACACTAAGCGTGGGCAAGGCCTAACACCAAAAAAAGACAAAGAAGGCAATTTCTATTTTCCCCACAGACCTCCCCCACCATTAATCTTCAGTATCGGAAGGAGACACTGGGGGATTCTGGACAGGGATCTTCAACCGAGCCACGCCCTCAGCCCCTCACTGGGGATCCTAGGCAGGGGCCCCACCCCTGAGCCACGCCCCCAGGCCCTCACTGGGGATTCTAGGCAGGGGCCCCACCCCTGAGCCACGCCCCAGCCCCTCACTGGGGATTCTAGGCGGGGCTCCACCCCTGAGCCACGCCCCCAGCCCCTCCCTGGGGTTTCTAGGCAGGGCTCCACCCCTGAGCCACGCCCTCAGCCCCTCACTGGGGATCCTAGGCAGGGGCCCCACCCCTGAGCCACGCCCCAGCCCCTTACTGGGGGTTCTAGGCAGGGCTCCACCCCTGAGCCACGCCCCCAGCCCCTCACTGGGGATTTTAGGTGGGGCCCCACCCTTGAGCCACGCCCCCAGCCCCTTACTG
The DNA here is from genome assembly GCF_949786415.1 of Peromyscus eremicus. Lineage (NCBI taxonomy): Eukaryota > Metazoa > Chordata > Mammalia > Rodentia > Cricetidae > Peromyscus > Peromyscus eremicus. The sequence continues at coordinate 58,482,251 of NC_081433.1, forward strand.
GGGATTCTAGGCAGGGCTCCACCCCTGAGCCACGCCCCCAGCCCCTCACTGGGGATTTTAGGTGGGGCCCCAACCTTGAGCCACGCCCCCAGCCCCTCACTGGGATTCTAGGCAGGGGTGCTACTGCTAGGCTGTTCCTGGAGATCGGGTGGGTGGATTTAAGACTAGTGTGTGAAATTTCCACCCCGCAGATATTTCAGTTTCATTCTAGGCCCAGGAATATCTCTGGCATAATTGCTAAGGGCTAAACAATTTCTTTTAGTCCTGGTAGGCAACCTTTGATAGAGCCAGGGAGGCTGGGCTTCTCCAGATTCTGAGTGACTGAAGCCTCTCATCTCAGCAGTGGAGAGGCTGAGGCAGGAGGATGGCAAATTAAAGGCTAGCCTGGATTAGAGTGAGGTGCCATGTCAAAATAAATACAAAAACAGGGCTGGAGCTGTGGCTCCGCAGTTAGGCGTACTTAGGCTGCTCTTGCTAAGGATCCAGGGTCCCACACAACCATCTGTGACTCCAGCTCCAAGGGACCTCACGCCCTCTTCAGGCCTCGGCAGGTACTGCACCGTGTGATGCGCAGACAGACACACATGCAGGCAAACACTCTTACACATAAAATAAATCTTTTAAAAACAAATAAAGATAACGGGGTGAACCATTACATCTTGAGAGCTATATAAACTCATCCCTCTGCCTTTTGACAACCAAAGAAAGTGGCTGGCTGGAGGCTGGTGGCAGACACTTGCTCAGGCCGGAAGGGGACACGGGACTTTCTAGAGGAGGTACTAATGAAGCAAAGGCTGTTGCTTGTTTACCACGGTGTCGTACACTGAAACCCCAGCCCCTCCCCTTCAGCACTGTCTCTGGGGTGGTCCCAAAGGGCACAAGAAACACCCTGGAATCAGACTGCCCCTGGCAGCTATTTTTAGAAGCACATGCGAGTGTCTGTTTCTGCAGGCAGGAGGGAGCATTTCAGCGGCCGTGGCCCTGTGGACTTACCAGCTGCTCCTGGGATCACTGCTGGGGAAGCAGTGCTTTAAATAGATGTTCTTTCCCCTCCCTCCCTCCCTCCCCCTCCTCTCTCCTCCCCTTCCCTCTTTTTCCTCTTTCCCCTCCTCTCTTTGTGTCCCAAGTAGCTGAGATTATAAGTACATAGCGGGGCACTTGACAAGGCTGGTTGTTTTGTGTGTTCTTTAGAGTCCATGGATGTGTGTGTTTGTGTGCATGCATGCACACTTGTTTCATACATGACCCAGAGAACAAGGTGCGGGACTCGGCTCATTCCTCCCACCATGGGTGTCCCATAATCCAGCTCAGGACTGAGGCCTGTTCCTGCTGAGCCACCTCACAGCGTCTGGGTCTCATGGGTTCTAAGGATCTGAATTCCAGTCCTCACACTTGCACAGCATCTCCCCTGCCCTGGTTGCTATTTGAGGCCATTAGTTAAAGACTGCATCATTTACCATGCCATGTCCACACTGAGTGGCGTTTTTTGAGGGTGGTATTTGTTTGTTTTGAACTTATTTATTATATGTGTGTATGTGTTTGTGCGTGAGTGTGGAGAGCACGTGCCATAGGAGGTAAGTGTAGTCCAATGACAACTGGGAAGTCGGTTCTCTACCGTGTGGGTTCTGGATTGGACTCAGGTCATCAGGCTTGGAGGCAATTGATCTACACAGAGCCATCTCACTGAGTTCCACTGTGCTAACAATATACAGATCTTTTTACTGATGAAGAGAAAAGAGGTTTGGGGGCCGAGGCTGTGGCTCAGTGGGAAGCCCTGTGTAGCAGGAATCCTAAAGAGTCTTTATTAATAAAAAACCCAGAGCCAAGTATTGGAGTGAACACTGGAAGATCAGAGAGACGGAACAAGGCACAGCTAACCTCACCTGGCCAACTTCTCAGCTGGTCTTGTTTCCTCAGACTGGAAGCCTCTGTGTCCTCATATCCGAATGGCTCTCAGCTGAACTGTGCTGCTCAAAACCTAAAAGCTTAACCAGCCAAATGCTTCTAGTTCCTGGTCCTTACGCCTTATATATCTTTCTGCTTTCTACCACCATGCTCTGGGATTAAAGGCATGTGTCACCAAGCCTGGCCGTTTCCAATGTGGCCTTGAACTCACAGAGATCCAGAGGGATTTCTGCCTCTGGAATGCTAGGATTAAAAGTGTGAGTGCCACCATTTTCTAGCCTTTGTATCTAGTGGCTGTTCTGTCTCTGACCCCAGATAAGTTTATTAGGGTACACAATATTTTGGGGAACACAATACCACCACAGCCCTGGGCTCCACCCAGCCCTGGAGGAAACTAAAGGTTGGATTGGCTCAGGTCTGAAGCCTGAAAGTTTAGAAGGGGATTTCCCTGTTTGGGCTTGTGGAACACACCAGTGCAGTAGATACTCATGGGAAAAGCAGAGTGGTAAAGACCAGCAGCCACCAATTCAGGGCCACCCTGGCCAGGGTTCCTTTTCTCATTCTTTGAGACAGGGTCTCATGTACCCCAGGCTAGCCTAGAATGTCCCCTGTAGCGAGGGATAACCTTAAACTTACAATTCTCCTGTTTCCCCTCTTGCCTGCATCAACCACAATGAGTTTATGTGGTGCTATGGGTGGAACCCAGGGCTTCCAGCGCGCTAGGCAGGTGCTTACTCACGGGGCTACAAGCTCTCTACCAACTCAGTCCCAGCCCTGCTGTGCCTTTAAAACCGCATTCTCCCAGGGACAAAACTCCAGCAGGCTACCATTGGCACCCCCTCTAACCTCTAACCCTAACACCTTGGGGACCAGTTTTCCAATCTGTGAACCGTGGGGGTCAGGTGCATCCAAACAGTAACAAGGGCCCTTGTCGGTGGAGCATCCAGCTACTGAGTGACAGCTTTGTCCTAAAGATGTTCCCCCCAAATGAAACTGGTCGGAGAGGGAAGGCGCCTCATGATAAGCAGGTACACCAGGAGATGCCCAGTGGTGGCCTTATGACTTGGGGACAATATTAACATAAAGATGGAGCCTAACCATTAACAAAGACTCTGGAGATTTATAAATATTATAATTATTTATTTATTCATTTGTTTACTTATTTGAGACAGGGTTTCTCTGTGTAGCCCTGGCTGTCCTGGAACTCACTCTGTAGACCAGGCTGGCCTTGAACTCACAGATCTGCCTAAGTTGTGGCCACCATACTGGGCTGCTTTTATTTTTGTGTGCTCAGGGAGTCAGGTCTCCCTCCACCACGTAAGTCCTGGGATGGAATGCAGCTCATCAGTCTTGGTGGCAAGCTCCTTTACCAGCCTAGTGGCCCCTGATGAGACTAAATGAGTTTTTCCTATAAATGCCTGAGCCCGTCTGAGACCTAAGATCGCTTCCTCAACGGGCACAGGTGAATCGCCACTGCCTCTTCCCGACCTTAGTGGCAGAGCTCACATTCAGCATACAGCAGGCTTCCATCCCAGCGCCCGATGAGCGCATGGGAAGCTCTGGGTTTAATCTTCAGCACCCAGGGAGTTAAAAAGGGCAGCATGCGTGCAGGTATGGCATGCTCCTGTGGTCACCTCTTCCAGTGACCACAAGAATTCGTGTGCCTCGCAGGAGCTGTGGAGCTGTCGCGGCGCCACCCGGTGGCGTCCTGGCTGTGTGCCATGTTGCACTGTTTCGGGAGTTACATCCTGGCCGACCTGCTCCTCGGGGAGCCCATCATCGACTACTTCAGCAACAGCTCCAGTATCCTGCTGGCCTCTGCGGTGTGGTAAGCACCTGGAGGCCCCAGAAAGGCTGAGCCTGGGGTCAAGGGGGGACTCCAGCACCAGGGAAGGGGGAGGTTGAAGGGGCAAAGACCCCAGTCGCAATCTGCACAGCACCAGCATCCCCACTGCCCTCCTCTGGATTTCCCACTGGGCTGCCCTTCCCCCTGACCATAGGCCTTCTGTCCTCAAAGGTACTTGATTTTCTTCTGTCCCTTGGACCTCTTCTACAAATGCGTCTGCTTCCTGCCGGTGAAACTCATCTTTGTGGCTATGAAGGAGGTGGTGAGGGTCCGAAAGATTGCCGTGGGCATCCATCACGCACACCACCATTACCACCACGGATGGTTCATCATGATCGCCACCGGGTGGGTCAAAGGTAAGCGGAATTATGATGAGGAAGATAAAAAAAAAAAAAAATCACCACAGGGGTCCAATGAGATGGCTCAGTGGGTAAAGGAGCTTGCGGCAAAAGTCTGGTGACCTAAGTTTGATCCCTGCGGCCCACACAGGAGAGAACCGATTCCCACAAGTTGTTCAATGCCCACCACATGGACACCATACACACCATACACAATAACGATGAATGATAATAGGGGCCGGCAAGATGGCTTAGCGGGGAGGAGCGCTTGAAGCCGAACCTGATGACCTGAGTTCGATCCCCAGAACCCACATAGTGGACGGATAGAACCAACTTTTGCAAGTTGTCCTCTGACCTCCACACACACGTGTCCTGGTGTGTGCATGCACGAGGACACACTCCCCACTACCACAAACAGTATAAATAAAATGTAACATTTTTTTTCAGACAGTCTCTCTCAGTGTAGCCCTGGCTGGCTTGGAGTTCCTTATGTAGACCAGGCTGGCCTTGAACTCAGACATCTTCCTGTCTCTGCCTCCCAAGAGCTGGTTAAAGGTGTACACCACCATACCTAGATAAATGTAATTTTAAAACATTTGTAGGAGCTGGCAGGATGGCTCCGTAGGTAACGATGATTACCACCAAATGAGCTGCGTTCAATCCTTGGATCCCACAGGGTGGAAGGAGAGAACTCACTCCATGAGTTATCCTCTGACCTCTACATTAGAGCTGTGGCATGCTGACACCCCCTTACACAAACAAACAGACAAATAGTAAAATTATAAAAAAAGAATTATTAATTTTTTTCAATAAATAAGATCACAGCAGCTGGCTGGGCGTGGGGACGGGCTCCTGTCATCCCAGCGTTCGTGAGGCTGAGCCAGGGAGGACTAGGAGTCCTGGTGAGACTCAAGACAGTCCCTTGAAGGAGGGGACACATCCAATTGCTTCTTGCTGGTTTGTCCTGACTGTGCCGTGTGAACCTGGGAAGGCTTTGTTGCAAGCCTCATTTCCCAACCTATAATGGATGATCCTCCCCACCTGTAATGAACACTCCTCCTCACCTGTAATGGATGGTCCTCCCCGCCTGTAATGGATGGTCCTCCCCACCTGTAATGGATTTTCTTCTCCATCTGTAATGGATGATCCTCCCCACCTGTAATGGATGGTCCTCCCTGCCTGTAATGGATGGTCCTCCCCGCCTGTAATGGATTTTCTTCCCCGCCTGTAATGGATGATCCTCCCCGCCTGTAATGGATGATCCTCCCCACCTGTAATGGATGGTCCTCCCCACCTGTAATGGATGGTCCTCCTCACCTGTAATGGATGGTCTTCCCCACCTGTAATGGATAGTCCTCCCCGCCTGTAATGGATTTTCTTCCCCGCCTGTAATGGATGATCCTCCCCGCCTGTAATGGATGGTCCTCCCCGCCTGTAATGGATGGTCCTCCCCGCCTGTAATGGATGGTCCTCCCCACCTGTAATGGATGATCCTCCTCACCTGTAATGGATGATCCTCCCCACCTGTAATGGATAATCCTCCCCGCCTGTAATGGATGGTCCTCCCTTCCTGTAATGGATGATCCTCCCCACCTGTAATGGATGATCCTCCCTGCCTGTAATGGATGGTCCTCCCCGCCTGTAATGGATGGTCCTCCCCGCCTGTAATGGATGGTCCTCCCCGCCTGTAATAGATATTCCCCGTGAAGAGAAGGCCTTTTTTTTGTTTTTCCCCGGAGCTGAGGACTGAAGCCAGGGCCTTGCTAGGCAAGTGCTCTACCACTGAGCTAAGTCCCCAACCCCGAGAAGGGCCTTTGTTTCCTTGGAAACTGGCTAGAAGGGAGCCGGGAATGAGGGTGTGCAGCCAGCTCAGCAGTGCCCTGCCCCACAGGCTCTGGTGTCGCCCTCCTGTCCAACCTGGAGCAGCTGCTTCGAGGAGTCTGGAAGCCAGAGACCAATGAAATCCTGCACATGTCCTTGTGAGTACCCTGGCCTCTCCCTCCTGGCCTGACCCTGCGCTGTTAATCATCTGGAGATACTGCTGGGGTGAGGACAGGAAGAACTTCTGCAAAGAAGTGATAGTTGACTGGGGTTTTGAAGAGTGAGTAGGAGTTTTCTGGCTACAAAAGACCCTCATTCCAGAGCCTAGCATTGCTGCCAGTTGCCGGGTTAGAAAAGTGCATGGCCAGGATGCAGAATGTGAGTGGGAAGCGAGGAAATGGAGCAGAGTGGAGGCTGTGGGCAGACACTCCGTGTGGTATGGAGGGCCAAGGAAATGGTGGGCAGAGCCACATAACATTTATACCCCTTGCAGGACTGCTGCATTGGACCTAATACACCCTTTTTTTCTTTCATTCACTCATTTGTTCTCTTCTCCGTTTTCTTGTGTGTCTGTGGTGTGTATGTATGTGGACATGTGGACGTGTGTGTGAGGGGCACATGTAGAGACCTCGGTTGTGCTGGGATCATCCTCAGTTGCTTCCCCACCACATTCTTTGAGGCAGGGTCTCTCAGTCAACCCCCCCAGTCCTTGACATGCCCAGGCTCGCTGCCCAGCTGGCTGCGGAGTCGTCTCCCCAACCCCCATTTCTTTAGCGTTGGGGCGGCAGCCTGCAGGGCTCACCTCTCTCCGCCATGCCAGCACCCCTACTCACTGCCCGGGGGTTTTCTTCTCCCATATGCCTCCTTAGCCTTGTGCATGGTGGCCTTAGCCTCCAGTACCTGCTGAGCAGATGCGACCCACGGCAGCACCCAAACCCCGCAGCCACCAAGATCACATGATTATGTGAGGCGACAGGCGGCCACAGCACTCTCCACACCCAGCGTTCAAGGGCTTAGCAGTGCCTCCGTGGCTTTTCTTATTGCTGTGACACCATGCTTGACAGACAGGAGCAATTCAGGAGCCAGCGGCTTAGGCTTGCAGTTCAGGGGTTCAGTCTGCCAAGGCAGGGCAGGCATCAAAGTCCAGCGTGAGGCAGCAGTTCATATCCCACCCCCACGGAGGAGTGCCGCTCAGCTGGCTTCTCCATATCCAGTCCCAGACAGTGCACTGGGGCCACCCACGCTCTGCAGGGCTCTTCCCCTCTGTTGACCTAACCTAGATAATCCCTCCCAGAGATTTGCCTCTGGGTTGATTTTTTTTTTTTTTTGTTTTTCTGTTTGTTTGTTTGTTGTTGTTGTTGTTGTTGTTGTTTTTCGAGACAGGGTTTCTCTGTGTAGTTTTTGTGCCTGTCCTGGATCTTGCTCTGTAGACCAGGCTGGCCTCGAACTCACAGAGATCCACCTGGCTCTGCCTCCTGAGTGCTGGGATTAAAGGCGTGCACCACCGCCGCCTGTTTTTTGTTTTGTTTTGTTTTGTTTTGTTTTGTTTTCCGAGACAGGGTTTCTCTGTGTAGCCCTGACTGTCCTGGAACTCACTCTGTAGACCGGGCTGGCCTCGAACTCTCAGAGATCCGTCTGCCTCTGCCTCTGGAGTGCTAGAATTAAAGGCATGTGCCACCACTGCCAGGCTGATTTTTAGGTCCTGTCAAATTGACAAGAGTCACCATTACCAATCCAGGCAAAGTGGTGAACTCCTTTAATCCCAGCACTGGGAGGCAGAGGCAGGAGGATCTCTGTGAGTTCCAGCCAGCCAGAGCTACACAGTGAGAACCTGTCTTGGGAAAAAAAAAAAAAAAAAGGATTCGGGGCTGGAGAGATGGCTCAGAGGTTAAGAGTACTGACTGCTCTTCCAGAGGTCCTGAGTTCAATTCCCAGCACCCACATGGTGGCTCACAACCATCTGTAATGAGATCTGGTGCCCTCTTCTGGCATGCAAGGATACATGCAGGCAGAATGTTGTATACATAATAAATAAGTAAGTCTTTAAAAAAAAAAGATTCACCATTATCAGGGTCCGTCACCTACACCATCCGTCACCCCAGTACTGGTGTAAGAAGCCAGGTGGGCAGCACACCTGTCACCTGTCACCTGTCACCCGGTGCCGGTGTCTTAGCTAGTCTACAGATGCCGGCACAAAACACCACGACCACGCCGTTCATCTGAGCTTAGGTTCCAGAGGGCTGAGTCTGTCGTGGCGGGAGACCTGGTGACAAGCAGCAGTTGTGGCGGCCAGAGCAGGAGCTCAGGGCACGCATCTTGAGTGGCAAGCGAGGCCCTCAGATCTCAAAGCCAGCCCCAGCACTTCCTCCCCCAAAGCTATACTTCCTCAACCTCCCCAGACTGCACCACCCAATGGGGATCAGAATGGGGCCATTTTCATTCGAACCACAGCTGGGAAGACAGACAGTGTCCCCCGGGCCCCCTGCCAGCCCACCTAGCAACACCGGTAGACTCCAGGGTGGGGGAGTGAGAGACTGCCTCAAAAATAAGGAGAGGGCCTGCGAGATGGCTCAGTGGGTAAAGGAGCTTGCTGCCAAGCCTGGTGGTAAGAGTTCAGTCCCTAGGCCCTACGTGGTGGAAGGAGAAATCAGCTTCCTAAGGTTGTTTACACGGGTGATTGACAGAGGCAGCGAGACACCAGGGTGGGAGCAGGAGAAGGGTGTGGGTCAGGAGGGACAGTAGTAACTCAGCTCCAGTGACAGTAGGACTTTCTGTCAGGAACGGTGGCCCTCACTTCATAATAAGAGCCCTGGGGACTCAGGAGAGAGAAGCCTTTTATTTTACAACCTTTGGAAGTCAGGGCTCGCCATAGAGAAAAGGCTAAAATGACTGGCACCCTGATCTGGTCACAGACTTTTTTATTTCCCTGACCGCATGTCACCACCCTGTGAATTCCTCACTGGCTGAGTTCTTCCCCCTAGCATAGCCTCCACCCCAAACTCCCCACCTTCCGTCATCCTGAGACCCCCTAGCTGTTCTCTTACGTGAGCTCAGATTGTAACTTCCCAACCCAACATGAACTAAAATGCTCTCTGGCAAGCAGGCACCAGTCAGTCGCCTGCTGGGGAAGACAGCCCGGTGCTTCCTGGCCAGCCGCACCTCTGCTGAGCTTTAAATGCAGCCTAGACTGAGAGTGGGCCACATGACCCATGTCTTACCCCCGCAGCCCCACCAAGGCCAGCCTGTACGGAGCCGTCCTGTTCACCCTGCAGCAGACCCGCTGGCTCCCCGTGTCCAAGGCCAGCCTCATCTTCGTCTTCACCATGTTCATGGTGTCGTGTAAGGTAAGCATGTGACCTCCACGCCCCTGAGATGGGGTGCGGGAACTCGGACACCCCCAGGGTACAGGGTCCACATGAGATAGACGGGAGAAATTCATTGGGAGGTTGAGGGATGAGGGCTGAGGAAGAGAATGGGCCTTGGGGGTGTAGGCTGGGGGTGCTGGTGGCCTGTATGGGAGGCCATGGGACAGGGAGCTGGAAGTCACTGTGAGTGTGACCCGTAGGGTCCACTGTAACTGATCAAACACCCAGAAGGGGCTTGGGCCTTCCCTGTCCTTCCGCAGGGCTGGAGAATGTTGTCCCTAGCTCCCCAAGCATAGACGGGCCTGCCTAGGTATGGTCCATCCCTGGAGAAGAACATAGCCTTGGAAAAGGGATGAGCCCAGATATGGAGGCTGAGGCAGGAGGATCGACATGAGTTTGAGGCCAGCCTGGGCTATGTAGTAAGTTCCAGGCTAGCTAGGGTTACATAGTGACATTCTATCTCATAAGACCAAAACAACACCCCTACCCCACCCCAGGCCCTGTGGGAGGGAAATGGGCCCAGGATCAGGAGTTCAAGGTCATCTTCAGCTACACAGCAAGTTTGGGACCAGCCTGGGCTACATAAGACCCTGTGTCAAAATATAACACAAATTAAAAGCAAGCAAACAAAACAAGTGTGGAGAGAGAATGGAAGAGAAAAGAGGGCAGAGTGTGAGGGGAAGAAGGGAGGGAGAGAAGATGAAATCATTGTTCAGAGTTCTGGAGGGTGATGGCCAGGACGGTGGGGGTGGGGTACCGTGGCAGCAGGGGTGGGATTCTGCGAGGGACTCTTCCCAGCTTCAGATGATTGACACCCTCTATATTCCCACATGATGGAATGAGATACCTATCTCTCATGGCCCTACATGGCGATACAGTAAGTAGGAGGCTAGCCTGGGCTACAATGATACTCTCACTCAACAACAACAAAATGTAACACCCAAGTGCAGGTGTTGGGAGGTCCTGTTGGGGTGGGTGACCACTGGTCCCAGCATCCCTGGACTATCCAGGCTTGGACACCGGGAGTCTCTCTAGACTCCAGGAAGGGGGCTCCTGAACTTGGAGGTGTGGGAAGCAGAGGGCTGGGGCTGGCCCACTCCTTTCTCATGGCTCCTTTGCTCTCTCCCCCATCACTGTGTTTCTTGGGCTCCCCTTCAGGTGTTC